>NW_011889069.1:2001155-2053144 GCF_000151845.1 Pteropus vampyrus | reverse complement strand
ACACACATGTGCACATACCTCCTCTTTTCTTGGAAATATCCACTTCTAACATTAAGCACTTTGAAAATACATGTTTACTTTCTTACTCTCCTTGCCTGTTGTCCCAGGCTGCAGCTGCTGCTCCTGATGCCATAGTGCTAGCAGTGCCAAAAAGCTGTTTTCTTCCACTCTAATAAACACGTTTCTATTCATCTGTGAGTACGTATGTTTGTTTATCTGATGGGCTCATATTATTTGAGTATGCCTAGATAATATGTTAACCCCTCCGAGGCTATAGCTCTCCAGAAACAAGCTCTCCAAGTGCCTGCCTCAGCCTGAAACTCATGAGCTCCACTGTGCTCAGGGTTAGTCCTGAGGGAGAGAGTGTGTCTGAAATAAGACAGGTAGGTGAGTTTGGTGAGGATATAAATGGAACATCTGCTTTCATTATCCTAAAACAAATTTAGTGCCAATAAAAAGTGTTCAAGTGAGAAGATCTGAGGATGAAAATTAACAGTCAAAGATACAGCAATATTTGATCCCACCTTGATGCCAGTCTCATTCTTTGGAATATGGCTCACTCCATTCTAAAGCTTAGCAGGGAACCCAGACCCTCTCTGATTTAATTTGCTCATTCTGACATCTTTTCTCAAACTTCGTAATGTCAAATAACATATCTTTAATTTATAAATAGTTGCTCATTTAATCTTTATACCAGCTCAATCTTACACACATAGGTAAATGTCTTAATCAAAGCAACATACCTAGTGAATGACAGAGCTAAGATTTGAACCCAGAGAGTTAACTATAATGACATGCCCATTAAAGGATACTTCATTTTAGACATATGCCGAGACCTATAAACCAATCAGTGGGGATTTCAAAGTCCTTTCTAAATAAATTAATGAGAAACGGCCTGACATAGTAACTGAGTACCCATGCTCTGCTATCACTTTTTGCTGTGTGACCTCAGATTACTTTCTGAATCTCTAAGAGCTTTGACTTCCTTATCTCCAAAATGGGAGTGATCATAATATGCTCTAAAAGTAGAATGAGGTAACTCAATGAAGGTCATTGACACAGTGACTAATACTCTCTAATGCAGTGGTCCCCAACCTTTTTGGTGCCAGGGACAGGTGCTCCTATGAGAATCTAATGCCTGATAATCTGAGGTGGAGCTGAGGTAGTGATGCTAGTCCTGGGGAGCAGCTGCAAATACAGATGAAGCTTCCCTTGCTTGGCACTCACCTCCTTCTGTGTGGCCCTGGTCCCTAACAGGACAAAGACTGGTAGCGGTCCATGGCCCAGGGGTTGGGTCCCCCTGCTCTAATGCACAAGTGTTACCCTCAGTTATTGTTGGTGTTTGTTGCACAATACACAAAAACCTGGGCACGACTTTTTAAAGGACTGAGGAGAAACCAAATGAAAGCAAAGCAAAATTAAGACATAAAACATATTCATCTGGTGTGGATTTCAGCTCTTGACAACTGTTGTTACATCTGCATTGCAAGTAGAACTCTAAATACCTTTATGTCCATAACAATTATGTTCCCTGGAGTATCTCCCCACAGTGGGCAGAACACCTTAAATACCCTGTACTTACAGAGCAGCACCTCTGAGATCCCCTCAGACTCTGCTTCCTGCCCACACCTTGTACCCTCTACCACATTCCTGCACCAAGCCCTTGGAAAGCCTCATCAGAGCCAACAGCCTTTGTCCCACTATACCACAGAAAATTCTGAGCTCTACCTCCTGCAGGAAGAGGGTGCTCATTTTCTACTTCCTTCATCTCAATTCCATCATCTAACAGAATTATTTGGCTAATTTTTTTTATAAACTACACAAATACTTGGCTTCAGTTTTAGAAGGTTACCAGTACCGTCTAAAGAGATTGTTTGTCCCATTCAAGGTGGGTTTGATAGTATTCCTAAATCTCAAGTTCATAAGTTGGTATGTCCACTCTTGTCCCTTCTTCCTCCTTTTTCCTCTGCACTCCTGGGTCTAGGTCGAATGTTCCACACAGTAATTAGTCCATTTGCCAGCCACCAGCATAATCAGGGAGATGCTGCATACCTCTAACTCATTGCAAATGAACTGTCCCTCCATTCATTTCCCCCTTCTAAAATGGCAATTATCACTGTCACTCTAGCATTTTAAAAGAATATTTTGAGAAGAAACAACATAATAAACACAAAGTTTCTTTGAGCGCTTCAAAAAAGGGATTTCACATCGAAGTGTATTCAGAATTATTTTCATTGACTATGTCTCCAAATTGGAATCACCTATGTTCACCCAAAGACGGTATAGACGAATGGCCTTGTAGCTAAATTTACAGCTTTGCTTAAAGAAGAAAAAAAAGTCAAGACTGAAGGGGCTAATCCCAAGTCTTCTATGGAGTGCGCATAGCTATATACCAAACCTCAGGCCCTTTATGCAGCATGAGGCTGAAGCCAATGTTTTACTTTTTGTTTTGTTTTGTTTTGTTTTCTGATTGCTTTTTGTTGGGTAACCATTTCATTTGCTATTGTAAATAGACCTGGAGATTCAGTGCAGCTACTCTGGGGGTGGATAGGGATTATTAGCAGCTGCTACTGGAAGGAAATCCACCAATTAATCAGCACAATGAAAAAAAAAAAACTTATTAAATGTCTTCTGTTTTAAGAAACACCTGGACAGCTTTAAAGAGGATGAATCCTCTATTTGAGCTTTTGTTGCCAGTGTTTATGTAACTTGCAAAAATTTTGTTTGGAAGGTTGGACTGTAGGAAAGAAAAGAGTATTCTTCATTCGTTTCATGTTCTTTCGCCCTTAGTAGATCTGGCTCCCACCCTCACTAACCTTCTCTAACTTCTTGCATTCCAAGTCAACATGAATAGGCTGGGTCCAGAATTCCATAACCTTTTTCTGTTGAGAGAGGGACAAGAAGGTCTCTACCTTACAGAAATCAGTTTGTTATGGTGACTAGATACCCTTTTTTCTTGGCCTTAGCAAGAAGAGAAGCGCAGCTGTAAGAGCTGACAAGACCTGAATACAGTGCCTGGATCTGTCCTTCATTCATTACGACTTGACAAGTGCTTTGCCTCATTCTCATCACCTAGAGAGTGAAATTTTTAAGAGTTCAGGCTCTGGAGTCGGACATGCCTAGGATTAAATCTCATCTCCACCATTTAGGGGGTGGGTGAACTTGGGCATATTACTTGATCTTTCTAAGCCTGAATTTCTTTATTAGTAAACTAAGACCACGAGAGCTGCTCTCTCATAAAACTACAGTAAGCATTATCTTAAATCATGCATGCCTAATGTTTAGTTGATAATTATTTTTGTTGTGATTGATATACCATTGCCATTAGTGATTTCGATTAAGTGCAATGCAAATGCAGCGGAAAACTATCAAACACTGCACAAATGAGATGGATCACACTACAGAAGCAGAACCATTATTAATTTTATTTGTATTGCTTTAGCTCTTTCTTGCTTTAGATCTATTTTAGAGGTGACAAGAGGCATCATAGGAAAAGAAATTAAAGAGAGTCTTTCTTTTACATATGTCGAGCTTTGAAATACCTAACATGGCTGAGAAATACATATTTGTAAAACACTAGTACAAATTTAAGTGAGAATTTATACAAGCACAGAGATTCATTGAGCCTGGAAAATATGATTGCAAAAAGAGAGAATTAATTCTGCTATTCTTCCTGCCTCATAGAAGAAGTGGGGATGGGGACTCCAAATCAAATAACCTTTCCTTCAAATATGAAACTTGGAGTGAATAAGCGATCAACTTTTCCATTCAGTACCTTAATTCCTGCCCGTCAGATTTCCTGCTATTTTGTGGCTGGAAATATTATTATCTATCACTCTTTTGGAAAGAACAGGACTAGGTACATCTCTCTGAATCTTGTTCTCTTTTTTTACCTGATAAGCTGGCAGAGCTGGGGGCTGTTGACAAGATTCATATTTTCACCTGATAAAGTGCCATTTACACTATGAATGCCAAAAAGAGTGGTTAGTGTGGTAGTCAAACACCACTCTCTGGGGGGTAAAATATGTCTGGAGAGGGGCAAAGTAGGAGGAAGGGAGGGATGGTGGGTGAGTTCCAATTAGCATTCCTGTCAGTTCTTACTTGGTGAAATTGTGGGATCATAGCCTTTGTGGATCAGGGATTAAGAACAAATTTGGATTAGTGAATATTCCTCCTCTGGATAAATGTCTGTTGAAGATTTAGAAAACACTTTTCTAAACCAGTTGGATATTTTCTTAACATGCCAATATTTTTACTTTCCTTTAATAATTACATTAACTTCTATATAAAAGGCCTAATTTTTTTTTTTTCACATTTAAAAGGTGAAACTTCCCCCACTAGTTTAATCGATCCTCTTGCCTCCACTCTCTGTGCAGCCTGGGAAATGAGAACGGGGCCAGCTGGTGCAATCAGTCAATGACCCCACTGGCAAGGTTAGGCCCATTATTCTGCCAGCACTGAATCCAATCTTCAGGGATCACAGTGCAATAAGCAACCAGCATCCATGAGTTTCCGACAATCATTTCTGAAATAGACTCAGCACTTGAGAAAGCTCATACATGGCTTTGCTCCTCACATTTCATAATGTCTGATATACAAACTGTAGGTGGAGGTAGTTGGGTGAGCAATGAAGAGTGGCCAGGGCTTAGCTGAAACTCTTCCTTTGTGGGTCCTTTGGAGAAGGACAGGGGCTTCTGGCTCCCTGTGCCAGTACTGCTGGCAGCTTGTCAGCTTGTCCACTGCAAGTGATTGTTTGTCTAAGCAGTTGAAGTTTTCCCCTTCAAGTTCCTTCATCCTCACCCCAGGGACACAAGAGACCCACGCCAAGGGCAAATAATAGTCTTAAACAAAATAATGATATACAAAGAAGGATAATAGGGAGGGATTGGCTCACTGTGGCCACCTCACTTGCTTCCCTTCTGGTCATTATATAGATTCATCACCAGCAGCAACTGAAAAGATAAGAAAATACAGTAGTCGAGAGTACAGATTCAGGATCCAGAGTCCGTGGATTCCAAACCTGGGCTCTAACCCATATAAACTATGTAACAACCTCTCAGTACCTAAGTTTCCTCATCTGTAAAAGGGAATAATAATACTGTCTGCCTTGCAGAGTCATTCTAAGAACAGAATGAGTTAATATCTGTGAAACATTCAGAACTGTACCTGGCATAAAAGTGTTATTATCATCATCATTATTATTTTCAGGTGAATAAAGGTAGGTATTACCTGCATTTTTCTACATATGTAATTGAGACAGAAAGATTAGGTAACTTGGCCAAAATAATAGGGCTAGGAACTCAGACAGATCTGCCTCCAGAAAGCAAACTCTTAACCATGAAACAAGACACCTCTCTCTTGATCAAGGTTAGTCAGCCAGCTGGCACCAAGACATCCTACCCATCCCCTGACACATAGCACAGTCTTGAATTCAACAAGTCCAGTTATGGAGTTCCTACTATCAGTTAGGCATAATTATGTCAAAGCACAAGACAATGTAGGTTGCTTACAGTATCTGTGGGGAAGCAGTACATATAACTATGAAAGGAAAAAACAACAGAAGTAGTTAAATAAAGCCTGAAGAGAGGTGCCACCTGACAGCCCATGTGAGCTCCCCTCTCCTGCCACTGCCCCTGCCACAGGGGCCTTTTGGTGCCCGAGTGCTTGGCTGCTGCTGGCCTGAGGATCTTTCATTTATGAGTAGTTCTACATCTCCCCTTTACCTAGACTTTTCTTCTCTGAAGTCTTGACAGGGTAGGTAGATAGGTGGATATGAGCTGGAGGCAGAGGGACAATGAAGGGTACACAAGGCCCCAAAATGAGCTCAGCAGAATATACACAAGGTATCTGGTAGCTTCTGGAGCCTCTCTCGTTCCCCCAAGGTCAGAAGCCAGATACCCAGGTAAGCTACCTGGCAGCACCTGGAGCCTTCCTGAGCTCTCCCTCTCCTTCTGCGCCCCCTCCCCACCATCAGTTACTGCAGATGACCATTATATGACCTTACTCTGGGGGCACCTTACTGGTACCTCCTGTTGCTTGCCCCTACTGGATGATTATTAACCAACCAACCTGCCTTTCATCATTGCATGCCATTGCAGGAAAGAGGAGCCTACATCTCCCCTCCCCCATTCTCCTGCCAGTACTTTCTCTCTAAACCTTAAAGTCACCAGACTGTGTCACACTGCCAGTGGCCTCAGTTAGGTAAATGCCACTGAGCAAATTTCCTATTGCCTTTGAGATAGCCCAACTCAGAAATTCAGAAAAGGTCACTGTGAGAGCTGGGAGGGAGACACTGCATCTTTCAAATTAACCTGGTGATAAGGCTGGAGATCCTGTGACTATTGCTGGAATCGCCCCACAGGAGACTCAGAAATGGGATGATAGTTTGTTCCTGAGGGCAGGCATCCTAAGCTGGCAGCTCCTCTTCCATTAGGTAGAAGGCATATCAAGCAGACAGGAGCCTTAAAGGCTGCCCTCCTGACTGAGCTAAGCAATAAGGTATATTCCTTCTGTTTGTCTCTTTCTCTCCCGGATTTTCCCACACTGCCTCTCTAGCTGAACATGGCACTGGCTTTCTCATACAAGTCACATCCCCAACAGCCATGCTACCACTGACATAAGTAAAACCTGGTCCCAGGCAAGTGTGACGGAAGCAATCAACATCTCCAGAGGTGCTGATAACCAGCGAGGTCACAAACGTAGGATATGCTTCTCTCACTGACTACCACTGTAAGAGATATTTCATTGACTTCAAAAGAAATGATTTTAGGGAGGAGCTGATCTTCTGCTCACTGGAAGTGCTTCCTCCTTTCTCCTCTTCTTTGCAATCCCCATCCCTGCCCCAACCCAGCCTTACTTTCATAGAGGAGTGTAAAACGGATAAAAAAAGATGGACTTGTGACCTTTCTCATGAATATCTAGTCCCAATAGAGATGACAGGGTGAAGAGGTAAAGAGAAAGACTTACACTCCCCTTTCTTCTCAGAAATACCCCACACCTATGTGATCCCATATGGTCTCCATTCCTGGGCCATCTGGTAACGTCTTCCTCCAGGGGTCATTGGAGAATTTTTTTTTTCAGACATACTTTATGCTCTGATTTTTCTCTCTTTTTTTTTTTTTTTTGTCAGATGTGCCTGACTTGTTCTTTTTATTTCTTGTCAATAGGTATTTGAAGTGTGTAAACATAAAGTCAGGAGGCTGCATCACCCTCCAATGATATTTTCCTTCAATTATATTTTCTATGACCTGATCATATCTGAAAAACTGAATTTACTTTTCTTTGGGCTCATAATTAACAACAAAATGAAAAGTATTCTGAACCATTATACAGAAATTCTTTTCTCTTACATAAGTTAGACTGGTGTATCCTATAAGATATACACTGACTCTTCACATGCCTCAGCACTGTGCACAAATTAATACTGAAGTAAAGAAACTGTGTCTGCCGTGTGTTTTAGCAGCTACTGAAAAAGAAATTGCTCTTTAGTTCTAGAGACTATATTCATTTTAGTTTTGTTTGTTGTTGCTGCTATTTGCTTTGGTTTGTCTGTTTATCTGTTTTGAGGATGTTGGATGCTAATGCTAAGACCGAAATGACTTCTATTGGGGTTTCTTGATTCCTGGGTCCCTGAGCCACTGTCACTGCCATCTGGACCCAATCATCTACAGATGTCAACTGTGTTCACACTGCTTTCTCATGCAGCTTCAGAGGAACTCTAGAATCATGTCAAGAAAGGTAGAACCACTTCCACTCGAATGGGTGAGCAGGGCCCATTCTTTTTCTGTTTCCAGAAGCAAACACAGCAAACCTTCAAGGGCTTGGTGGCCCTACTATTCAACTGCAGGGTGCAATACTGGCCTCTCTCTTCTTGGCACCAAAGAATGGCACACCCATTCCCCACAAAGAAGCTGGCATTGTGTGGAGTATGGACCCAGAAAACTTTATAAAGCACAAAAGATAATCTGTTCTTCAAGGGAGGCTCTTGGGCTCTGCTTGGGAGCTGGAGGGAGTGGTGAGGGGTGGAGTCATGCCTGTGTGAAGTGCATGGCTGCTTCATAAGTATGCCTTCAGATTCAGCAGAAAAGAGGAAGCCTGTGTGTTGGTTAGGCATCAGCGTGTTTTGAGACCCTCACATGCACCCCTAGACTCTGGGTTCATCCAAAGGCAGATAAAGAAGGGCTTCTTCTTCCTAAGAGTTTAAATGTAACTAAGAGGAGGTGTGCAAACATAAGCCTAAGTACACACAGCTGTAAAAATAATAATAATAATAATAATAATAATAATAATAATATGAACCAATTAAGAATAAAATGCTAGGCCAGTATAGAAAATGAGAGCATTAGGGCTACAAGGGTGATCCAGCCATATCCTTAGGACGTCACATGGTCAGTCCACTTTGATCTCCAGAGTAGTTCTCACATGGGTCAAGGATAGAACGGAGTCCTCAAAATTATACTAAGGAATAGTTCATTGAGAAAGACAAGTTCTCTTTTCTTGGCCTCTGAACAATTACATGAGAAAGCAGTAGGGTTCCAGAGAAAGAAAATTTACCAAAGATGTGAGTCTTTAGCTGAGCTAGCATATTGTCCACCCCAGTCCACTAGGGGCAAGAATGAAGCTGTCACTAGGTAGCTATTATTTTCTCAGGAATTTTAATGATGACTGAGTTCTGACAGATTCCCTTAGTTTTGAAGTCTGAGAGTTCTGGTTTTGGAAATTTGGAATTTTTGCTTCAAAGTGGATAATGGGGTTTGAAACCGAGCCTTATATGAAGAAAAAAATGTCATCTGTGGTGTAGTTTTCTCCAAAGGATAGAGACAAAACATTCATAAGGAATATTCAGGAATCAGCATCAGTTTGGCCCAGATACATTGATTGAAATATGGCTGAAAGATTATTTAGTTAACTGGATAAGACTCCTTTCCTGAGCATTCGGTGCCAGAATCTTGCTCATTCTTCTGTGAATGACTGATGTCCATTTCATATTGCAGTCCATAAGTCCAGAGAAGACTGGAGTTAGCAAAGACAGTTAAAAGAAAGTAGATAGTTAGAATACAGATAAATAGATGGTAGAGATAGATAGATAGATAGATAGATAGATAGATAGATAGATAGATAGATAGATAGATAGATAAATAGACAGACAGACAGACAGACAGACAGACAGACAGACAGACAGAGTGAGAACTCAGCTGCCCTCTCTTCTTCATTCCACAAAGGCCCTTCTCCCTAAAGACTGCCATGTATCCAACCCACATGCTGGTCAGGAATACAGAGTAAACAGGGGAGCATCATCTGGGAATGATCTATTCTCTGCACTCAGCATGTTCCCAGAAACTTGTTATCCCCAGAACAGGTGAAAGCCTGATACTGTCAAAAAAAGTGAGGAAAGCTTGCTGCTTAATATTTTTATTAATGGTATTAAAATTTCTTTGCATAAGTCATTAATCATTAGGTCATATGAAAGGCTTATGTTTATTCAGAGGATTATAATAACTCACAGCAGTAAAGATGCATGTTTTCTCCACTGGCCAAGAGAAATGCTGTGGTGTTATATAAAGGAATACAATTTTTTTTCTCTTTCTTATTTATTTTTACTTAGAACAGCTAGTGCAACTTAACAAACATTTATTGATGTCTCTCTCAAAGATAAATAGAATATGGTCTTTACTGTGGAAAAGCTCAGAATTATAACAGTAATGACAAAATGACAAGAATCATCACCATTTATTGGGCATTTGCTAGGTGCCAATCTCTGTGCTAAGGACTTCATGCTCTTTACCTCATTTATCTCAGCCCTCAAAACCATCCTACAAAGTTGGTACTATTATTATAGTACCAACTTTGTAGAAATGGAGGATTGGATATGTTGAGCAACTCATCTAAGGCCATGCAGTAAGGATGTTTATAGTCTAGTTGGAAAGAAAGACAGATACATAGATAAAATTCCATTTTAATTTCTTAATTTTATATAAGCAATCACATTTCTAAACATAACCTGTACAGAATCAGGACAGCAGCATCTCTCATCTTTTTATTTTTCTATCCAAAACACTGCTGTGGATTCACTGATGGATTACCAGAGATAACAGAAGTTCAGAAAGAGCTCAGAAAAAAATGGTCACCTGTTCCATGAAAGTGATCTGTAATCCAGGAATACTGAGATGTAGGGCTGCCACACTCTGCCACAGGGAGAAAAAGTGCCCAGAAAAGAAAACCTCTATCCTACTACTGCTACTGATCCACCTGGAGAAATGTGCTTCAAGCAAACCTGTCTCTGATCTAACTGCACTCAAACTTAGCAGTTAAGGACATTCTTTGCCTTTCTTGTTGAATTATGTTCAAGGAAATATTGGACTTGCCATAGAATAGAATAGTAAATGGCCACTGAAATCATCTGTATGAAAAATAACTGCTCGCTTAGGAAATCATAATACTGTGTTTGTAAAAGAAGCTAAATACAAGGAAATGCACCAAAAGAATAACTTCAGATACCACTAGGTGTAGAACTATAAACTGAAAAAGGAAATGTTATCAATTTTTAAAGAGGGTAGTCTAATTACCAATATACTCGTGAGGGTAAGTTCCATTATTCCTGCCCGTCCCCTCCTTTCTCTCTTTGAATTCCTTTTCCATTTTTCTTTCTTCCCAGCAACACTGTCAGCATCACCTTTTACCACACTTCCTTTATATCTGCAACTGCCTCACAGAGCTGCCAGTGCTTAACCCTTTAATGAGTACAAAGAGATGTGGAACTGCTTATCACAGGAATGGTGTCTCCCAACAATAAATGGAATGCAACAAACAACCTGATAAGAAACTCTAAAGCTATTACTACACAATGAAAAACACCCTTTCCCTTCATCACACTGCAGGCCTCTCTTCCCAGGCAGTGCTCCAGGGACGCAAACTCAGGAAAACACAGGCTGCCCTGGAATGCAGTCTCATTAGAGGACTTGCACTAGAATCCTGTTATGGAGACTGATTTTCCTTGTGCCCCAGGAAACACTCATGATAGCAAATGGGGTAGCTTGGTTCTCTTTCATTTCCCAGCCCTTTTGTCCTTTACTGTTCATCATCTCTCATAGCTGTGGGTCACTTCAGGGACATGGTTATAAAAAAATATGTATCTTGATCCATGAGAAGATGCGCACAAGAAATATGAAATGACAATATTCAAAAGAGGCATATCCTCTCTTGAACTGAAACACTTAATGATTTTTACAATTCATATTTCTTCTGGCCTTAGATTTCCAGTCTCTGAAACACTAAGTGTCCTGTCTGACCAGATTTCAATGTACTGCAGCAGTAACAAATCTTAACATGCAAAGGCCTTATATGTTCTTGAAAGAAAGAGACACACAGGCAAAGTTATTATCACTAGGAGCCCTGATTATGGGGTCAGAGATTAGGAGAAACTGAGTAGTATTAAACCATAGCAAAGCCTCATGGTAGGTGCTGTATAAGGCCCATTTCAAATGCTAACACACACACACACAGACACACACACACACACACACACACACAGAGGTTCAATATCTGCTCTTTTAAACTATTAGAATGGCAGTACAGTCGCTTATTCCAATAAGAGTGGGCCTTCTTTAACCAGGAAAATGGTTCTAGGACAAAGTGACATTAGCCAGCTGATGTATATTTCACCAGACCAGAACTTTTTATTTTTGGTATGATTCTTCAATCTTAACTTTCTCCTCCCTTGTAGACATCAGTTGGTACTGCTAGGACAACAGCAATCCCAGACCCCGAATAACTGATGTTGTGACTGTTTTTTCCCTGCCAACCATTTATGGGAGAATTATTGAATCATGTGCTTGAACTAACTCAGAAGTAGTAGTCAAGGACCATAAAATGGGTGACCACTTTTCAGTCATGTAGAAACTATAAGTGATCTCAAATTAACAAGCTGTAAAAATTGCCAGCATCAGGGTCTATGGCTCCATGTATGGCCAAACATGCCCTTGAGTCCCTTGCTTCATACACATTGGACTTCAATAATTGTACAGCAATAGGGAAATTTCATAAGGGAGTTTGGTGAGGTGTAGATAGTCTGCCGAAAGCACCCTCCTTTGCCTGTGTTGACAGACAAGTGGTTCTTATTTTCAAAAGTCCTTTGTTAAATGTGATATGTAGTTAAGATTGCTTTTATGTTTGTTTGTTTGTCTTGTTTTTGGCAAACCCACTAACTAGAGTCTATGTGGTCTGAAGGAGAAAGAATTAGGTCAAACTTTTTAACAGACCTCAATCCTTAGTGGCCATATAGGAGTTTGGAGAGATACAAACCAAAAATAAACAGTAGCAAGTATATGAGAGTAAACACAGGATTCTTCAGAATACTGTCAAAAGAAATCCCTCTCAACTCTCCCTTAGCCCATAGGGTGATGTAAAAGAATTTCTAAATTCCACTTTTTTCTCTGGCATCCTAACAGCAGCCCGTGCCTCTAAAACTCCCCATTTTAATCTTGAATTCTTCACACTTCTACTTATGTAACAGAGAGAGAAATTAAGTACCTTAGCCCAGTGTAGGAATAAGCTCAATGAGTAAAAGGATGCTCAGAAATATATATATTTTTTGAACATCAACTGTATGCCAGGCAAAGTCCTAGACGTTGGGAATAAAAGGAAAACAAGAGGGACATGAACCCTGTCTATATGGAGATCTGATGTCATTTTAGTTTAGTGAAATTGTTCCTCTTCAGCAGGACGAAACACATATGGAGCCTCTGCAGGGAAGTGTAAATGTAAATCTCCCTTGGATATGTTCAGTTACAGCGGCCATATTTGTTTTTAGAAAGGTGGCTATTCCTCTCAACTAATACAGGATCATGGCTCTTTCCTAGAGAATAAGAAAAAGAAGCATGCTATTTGACATCTAAAATCAAAATAAAACATGGCCTCTACCCTGTTCCATTGAACTATTTATCTTTTTTTTTTACCAATACCACACTATCTTGATGACTACAGCTTTATACCAAGTCTTAAAGTTGGTAATGTCAGTCCTCCAATTCTGTTCTTCTATTTTGATATTGTGTTGGCTATTCTGGGTCTTTTGCTTTTCTATGCAAACACTTGAACCAGTTTACTGATATCTACAAAATGATGTTCTGGGATTTTGATAGGGATTGCATTGAATCTATAGATCAAGTTGGGAAGGACTGATATCTTTACCATATTAAGTCTTCCTATCCATGAATATAGAATCTCCCTCCATTTATTTAGTTCTTTGATTTTGTTCATCAGAGTTTTCTAGTTTCCCTTATACAGATCTTGTACATATTTTCTTAAATTTATACCTAATTATTTCATTTTGGGGTATACTAGTATAAATGGTATTGTGTTTATAATTTCAAATCCTACTTGTTCATTGCTGGTACATATAAAAGCAGCCCCTCTAAGTTCTGACCCAGCTGAGCTCTTCATTTTGGATCTAGAGTAAAGCATGTAGATGTTTATCTGACATTTGAAGCATAAGAAAGAGATGATGTGAGTCATCTGCCACTCATCAATATTTTAAATACTATATAACTATGAACTTAATACAGTCAACAGAAAGGCAGATCCTTATAATAATTAGATTATAATCATGATATTAATTTCCCAAATTGGAAAACTCAGGATGACTAATAACAAATTGCATAACTATATTTAGTGTTTTACACTTTATCAATCTGCTAATATACGTAACTTACTTGACCTTCACAACATGACAAATATTCTTCCTATTTTACAGATGAGAAAACTAAGCCCCAGGGAAATTCAGTGACTTTCCCAAAGTCATATTGCTAATAAATGGCAGTAGCAGAATTAGTCCTCATGTCTTCTAGTTTCAAAAACAACAATCTTCCTACTATCACTCAGAATTTTCCAATGATTCAGGAACAGTGGTGGGTGTTTGCTCCAGCTTCTGACATCAGTCACTATCCTTTATCTGCTCCCATTTAACATGGAGAAGTAGAAATCCAAAATCTCGGGTTTGCTAATGATTGCACATTCATACTCACTGAGTGACAGAAATATATCTTGGGGAATTATAGTTAAATAATCCCACAAGTCAGCACATTAATGCCCAGAGACAAAAATAAAATGTATGACTGTCTAAATACGCTTAAGATTATTCTGAATACATTTGAGGGGATTTGGCAAACTAGAACTCTGCTCTCAGCACTCTAGACCTAGTCGAGTGAACATCCTTCATTTCTACATTCTCATCTTCAGCACAATGGGCTCCTCTTAAAGTTCTCTCTCATCACCTTGCCTATAAATTAATAAAACACAAACAACCCCCCCCAAAAAAACCCACAAAAATCATTCCCCTGAAAACAAGCCACCCCCCACTACCACACACACACACACACACACATTATTAAAAAAGGCACAGCAAAAAAAAAAAAAAAAAAGAGAGAGAGATAGGCTGATATGTGCATTTTAAAAAAAGAAAATCTCCAGTCTACATAAATGTAACTGAAATCTTTTTCATTTTAAATACTAGATACAACCAAGCTCTAGCTTGTTTATTTTATAAACAGAAAGCAAAACTCACATTTACTGTATGCCTACTATATGCCAGGATTTGTTAGGTGCTTCTACATACATTAACTAATTTTGTGACTAATAAGTCTTTTGCAACAACCATGGGAATAGCTATTGCCCCTTTTTTATACCGAAAAGGAAACTGGGTGCTCGAGTGCTGTGGTCATGGTAATACAGCTGGCAAATGGTGAGTTGACATCTGAACCAAAATCTAAAACCAAAGCACAGGCACAGATACAAATCTATTTTCTTCTCTCAAGACTTGAATAGGTTGATTAGATCACCTATTAGTAGAAGAAAGGATTCTTGAAGAGGCTGAAGAGGTCGAGAGCAAATAAAATTTTGTTCTCAAATTTTAATGGCTAGAGAGTTATATAATGGGCTGTGCACCACTCCTTACTACAGTATAGCCTGGGGGCAGGGAGACAAGGCACCTCAATATAATAAGGCTCACAGGGAGAAAGGGGTGATGCCTAGGACATGGCTACTGTATCCTACTAATTTCTCTGGAGAACTATAACTTATACTGTAGCTAATATCCCACATTGGGATTAGCCTGAAGTTAGTCTTAACTCTACTTTCAGGGCACACTAGAAGTCCTGCTGGGATACCCAGAGATAACCACTACCACAGTGGTGTCAAGCACAGCAATAGCAGCAGCAAGCACTGATTGACCACTGATCACATGCCAGGTACAGTGCTAAATACTACACACACTCACTTAATCTTCCAAACAGCCTGATGAAGCAACTCCTAATATCACCCCCTCCTTTTACAGTTGAGGAAACTGAAACTCAGAGAAGTTAAGTGACTTTCCCAAGGTGGAGGCAGATCTCAAATATCCCTGTTTGATTTAAAACGCCATGAAGTACTCAGGGCAATAACAAGTCAAAGAACCAACTCTCCTCTCTTTACAGTGAGAACATCTTCATTCTATATTAAACACTTAGAGTTGACCATCCTGGAAACATCATTGGCCAAGTAATGCAGGAGGATAGCAAGTGAGGTCAAGAAAGGTAGATTGGTTGTAAAAAACCTTTACCTCTAGTGAAAACAAATTCAGATTGCCTTCAGTCACCTATATTTGAATAGAGTGACTCAAAATTACTAATGCAAGACAAGAATCCCAAGGAACCTGGAAATCAAGAAGGCCACACACAGCCCGTTCTTTCTTGACAACGTCAGTCATGCAGGTATAAAATTACTTCCACTTGGCCCCATGCATGTGCACACATGCGCATTATGCTATTTTGTTTGCAGAACTGCCTATTTACATAGTTAATTTGGGATCTGTTTGCAAACAAAAATTAGTTTGATGCAATTACTTTGTGCACGGACATGAAGTTATCCGCTTCAGCAGTTTAATAGCATCGAGAATAGCTGCATAGGAGCATATGGCTTTCTGTATATAATCACAATATTACCTGCACATATTAGTTACATAGCAGTTACATTATAATTAGTGTGGTTTTTAAGCCATTCAAAAGAAAAAAAAAAACGAGTATTTTAATTAAATCAGCAAGGTGTTAGGAGCTGAGAGAAGTGGGGAAGTGTGTTAATGATTCACAGCATTTCATCAACTGAAATGTGATGTGCATGCCAGCACCTTTCTGGCTCCCATGTGGGGAGAAGCTTTTCTGATAACAACATTAAATATTATCTTCCCATGACCTTCTGTCTAAAGATTCTCAGCGACTTTCAGACTTCTTTACAGGCCAACTTAAATCATGGAGTCATAGACAACTGTTAGAGCTGGAACAGACTTTAGCAATGATCTGGTCCATCTGACCGTTCTCCAGAGAAGGAACTGAGACCTGGTCAGGCAGAGTAGTAGATTCTGAATTACACAGTTAAGTGAAAAATACTGAGACCAGAACCCAGGTGTCTGGCTTGCATTCCAGTGCTGACTTCAGTAAATCACATACATGAAGACACGACTCTCACACGTTTTGATGGCGACAAAAATGCCCCATTCAGCTTACTTCCCCAAAATTAAGAATTCACACATATTAGAAAATAAATGCCCTTAGAAAATAAAGTGGCATCACACACATCAATTGATAATTCATGAAAACAAAGGGATAAGAAGCTTATCCTAAGTCATTGAAGGAAACATATAGTAATATTCAAATTTCTTCACACGATATCTAATACCTGTGCTTTTAAAAGCATATTGTCTCCTAATGACAAGAATTCTTTTAATATTAGAGTGGAAGGAGCCAAGCTCTGTTGTTTGAATTCTAGACATTCCATCTACCTGGTGACATTGGTCAAGTTACTGAACCTTCTCACGATTTCTCTATGATACTAAATTACACACTTAAATGCTCCTCTCTTTTCATTTTTAAAAGGAATTTTTCTTCCAACAGGCACTGTGTTAACATGAGTTTCAAATTACAAGAGGCAGTGACATAATCTTGAGGTTGATATTGCCATCTCATCGATGGGTGGGGTGGCTCAGAATATTCCTTACACCCAATTTCTCCCATGCTGCCAAGTACAATATTGTCTCCATCTTCTCTTATGAAAAAAATGTGAACTTGGAGCCTAGGGGAGGAAAGCCACAGGATGCTGTTATTATCACCAGGCCAATTGAGGAGAACAAATAGCATCTCAGCATAATCAGCATCCTATTCTAAATCGTTTCTGTCCTTCCTCCCTAGTATACCATTTAACACTCCATGCAGAAGAAACTAAACATCTTAGTTGCATAAGACAAGAAACAGACCACAGTAGAATAGGATAAGAGATCGCTGGTGTCCATCAGAAACAAATGACCATGTAATAACTCTGTAATTACATGGTAACTAGAACTGATTGAGCCTGTAAATTATATCCTTGTCACCTCTGGGTAATGATGCAGCTCTATCTCCCATCTACAGAAAGCAGCAGCACATGGTCTGTAGTCACTGAGAGATAAGGAAATTCTTGGCTGTTAAAGCAGATTTGCTGCTGCTGATAGGTGATATAGAGAGAGGCTGAAATCTGGGATTTAATGATTTTTCAGTCGAGGCATTACTGCCTTGCCATCCATAGCAATACATCCATTACCCAGCCAGTCTTCTTCATCCTTAATAAGATAAATTGATTAAGGTTCCCAAAACTAGAGATGAAAGGAATAGGCTCCCCAATACATGCAAATAAAATGCTACACATGTACATGGGCTCACACACACACCAATAGCCAATTTATACTCGCCGAAACATTTAATCTGCAGACCTTTGAAAAATCACTATTGTAGCATTTCACCAAATATTTTAAAACTGGAAAAAATAGTCTCTTTTTATGCAGCATTCTCTCTGGGACCATTATGCAGAGGTATTAAGAAATTCTGTGTGGTAGGTTATTCAGCAAATATTGTTTGATAGCCAACTGTGCATACAGCATTCTGCTAGGTGTTAGAGAGGAAACAAAGAAGCATAACACTCAATTCTCTCCTTCAAGGATCTGAGTCCACTTACACAGATAATGTAAATACATAAAATTTAACTTATAATACCACAAGGCAGTACATAATTAACCGCCATATGATTGGTACAGACAATGAGAACTACAAAAGTGGAAAAAATGGGAAACTCACTTTTGGGTCATGTAATCATAAATATAGCTTCTTATAGATTAAAATAAACACATAAGAGAGCCAAAATATCAAGTTCACTTAAGGTCTGTTAGAAAGAGACATTTCAAATTTCTCTCTATTCACAGCCCTCTCAGTTCTCCAAAAGCAAATCATCAACAACAACAAAAACAGATTATTTTTTCATTAATGAAAAAGAGAAACCCTGAGAAGAAAAACATAACAAATATGAGCATAAGCAAATTTAAAACTATGTAGCCAAGGTGCTAGGGGACCAGAAGAAATATAATAGTATCTTCAACATCCCTGAAGTGCCTGAGCATTTATAACTTAGGTATATATGTAGATAATCTGTTTGAAGCAGTAGTAATGGTTCCTGATCAACACAGGGATTTAGCAGCTAGGCCAGAACCTGGAGAATTACAATCATCAAGTTAAGAAACCACAAGAGACTTAATCAAAGCATCTAACCACAGTGCAGTTAACATGGGACACAATCTATTGGGAGTCAGTGGGGATGTGTCTCTGAGATAGTGAAGAGAGACAAAGAGTCAACTCCTGTCTATACTCCTTTGCCCCTAAACTTCCAATCTTCTAATCAATATTCATAACTAGGTGCTAAAGGAATAGCACCATGAAAGAGTTACTGTGCAGTTATTGCTGAGGGTTAAACAAAGTGGCCTCTTGGGTTTTACCTCCATGTAATGTAAAACCATTTGCCATCATCCAATCACCTACTTAAGCAAGCTTTTGACTGGCTGACCTTCTAGCCACAGACAGTCGCAACATTTACCCTGAAAATATTCTTTATGGATGTGCAAGGTACACAGACACACTTTGTATAGAACTTGAAGTTAGTGTCATTGAAGTTCAGGACCCTACAGAGATCTCACCTTAGATTGATAGTGCTTGCTGGTAATTGATCTCTGGGTAATAATGGAAAAGAAGAGGGCATCTCTTCTCTTTTTGCATTTATCCATGGAAGAACTATAAAAATATATCCTCTAGCCTCTGAAACAATGGGGAGTTAGCACTCTTTCTGATCCTAAAGAATTTTGAAGCGCTCAAAGGCTTTCTCACTCTGGAATAAATTAGTGGTATCCCAAATAAAATAACTTCTGCAATCATCAGAATGCAGAAGATGAGAATGTTTAAAAAAAAGGCCCAAGTTAATTGTGTGATCTTTTATATGTTACTTATCTCTGGGTCATCATTTCCTTATTGAAAAATGAAAGGATTAGATGAGATGATCCTTAAGGGTCTTTCCTAGATTGAACAGTCTATGAACTAGAAAGGCTGTAATGATCAGTTCTTCAAATGCTAATGAAGAATAATCACATCCTCAATCTCAAGCTGTAGATAAAAAAAAAATTGGTTTTAACCAACCATTAAGTCCATAAAACAATTCAGTAATCTAGGCTTCTAACCTATCTCTGACTCATAAAACAGTTTCTCTCAAAGAACAAAGGAAGACCCTAGGGACTGTACTGTGACAAATCATTGCTGATTTGCAGAAGTCTGCTTGATTTCACATTTAGGAACTGTATTGGTAATTATTCTATGGTGAAACCTATGTTTCAGGTGCTGCATCTGCTTCCCATGACACATTCCTCTTGCAAGGAAGTACCAGCACTGGGGGGAACTTCAAGTTGCTCATCAGCAAGTGCATCTTCATTTGGCTTCAGCAGACCATTCTTTCTGCTAAGACTGGACATCTCTCTACACCTGCATATCTCATTTTATTTACAGTGGCCACACAATCGATATTTCCTCCCCTAAAAATAAAGCTTTCTACTTTGCATTGGAATTTTTCTTCAATAGCTGCTGGAAACCATTATCACATAATAATGTTCTATTCACTACTCATGCTATCTCTTCAGCTAGGCAGATTGCCAGACATTTGACTGCCTGACACCAAGCCCATTTGGTGCATGACAAAAATAAAACCTTACATTGCCTGGAAATAACATGAGACACACTCATCATCTAGCCAGGGATGACTTGGGTACTTTCTCTTTTGGAGGAATTGTCAGGCCTCATGTAAATCATCCAGTGCTTTTGCCTAAAGTCATGAGCACATTCTCATTATGTGTGTATAGCGGACATGAAGAAAAAGCTTTTGAATGTATCACAGTTATTATGAATTCTATGAGGTCTAAAAGACTGTGTCTGTGGCTATATCTGGGCCTTGCTTATCTTTAGTTAGATTCATTGGTCCAAATGTCATTTCTGTTAAATTCAAAAACATTTATGAAATTCTTACCAAGAGCCGAGTACTGATCTAGGTGTTTGAGGTGCACCGATGAATATAGATAGCATTCTTCTCCGAGAGACTTTAATTTAGAAAGTTAGGCAAAAAAGATGTACCTACAATGTCAACATAATATAATGAGACATGAATAGGATGTTGGCAGAGTACCAAGGAGGAACACTATATCCAAGCTATGAACTCAGAGGAACCTTCTTAGAAGAGATACCATTTGAATCAGATGCCTTAAAGTACAGAAACTAAAAACAAAGGAAAAGATGGTTCAGAGGACATCCCCCTGTGGGAACTTCGCCAGTAAATTCAGAGGTAAATGGATGTTGGAGTGGAGAATGATGAGTATGATTATGTGTAGATATATAAATATATATTTATGAAAGTCTGAATCAGTAGAGCTTAAAAAAGAGTGATGGTCTCTACCTCTCCAACTACCAGAGAATGCTTATTTTGGATATGTTGAAATTTAGGCACCTATTGGACATTGGTTTGGATGTACCCAACATGTAGTTGGAAGCACTTTGATAACATTCAAATAAGGGATCAGATTCAGATTTGGGCAGCTACTACGCAGCAGTTAAAATCCCAGAAATAGATGGTATTTACCATGGAGAGGACTAACAGCTTTGGGTCATAAACAGAACCAATGATTAAGAGATTGGAGGAAATAGGCACACAAGGAGACAAAGTCAGATAGCTGGAGCAGCATGAAGGAAACCAGGCTAGGTAGCAGTATTACAAAAGCCAAAGCTGTAGAGAGTTTCAAGAAGGGGAGAGGTGTATATCAATTTGAATACGGCAGTGAAATAAATGCTTTAAAGTACACTTTGGATTTGTGCAGTTTGGAATCTTTGGTCAGAGCACTTTTAATAGAGGTAGCTGTTAGAATATAGATTCCAATTAAGAAATTAATAAAAATGAGGAAGTAGATTATTCTTCTAAAAACATCAATTAAGCCTGTAAGAAAGAGCAAAAGAGAGAAGAAGGGGCTTGAACATGTTATTTTTGAGGAGTGGGGTGTTGTGGGAAGCCAGTAGAGAACAAGAGGATGTATAGACTTCCACCCACAAGAGATATTACAACAAAGTCTGGCTCTAAGTGAAATATTTCCAATATCCAAGACAAATACAGGTATAAATCTTTTATAACCCTATCCCCATCTCAGACCTCTCTTCTAAGCCCTAAGATCATATTGCCTCCCTGGCATCTTCATTTGAAAGCCTAATGGACATCTCAAACCTTATATGACCAAAATGGAACTCCAGATTTCCCATCCCTAACCCTCAAACTTATTTTATGACATGTCTCCCTATTCATCACTCCAGGTTCTCTAACCAAAAGTCTTGGAGTCACTTCCCTCCCACCTTGACCACATTCTTTCTCTCATACCCAACGTTCAATCTGTCAACCAATCCTGTTGTCTTTACCTATAAAAAAGATCCAAAGAATGATTGTTCCACATTACCCCAATTTCTATACCATTGTCAAAAACATCATCATCTCTTATCTGCAATATGGCAACAGTCCCCTTACTGTTCTTCTTACATTCAACTTGACCCTTAGAATCTACTCTCCTCATATTTCCAGAGTTACTCTTAGAAGACAAAAATCAGAACAAGTTACCACTTGGCTCAATATTTTTCTTGACTTCCCTTCATATAAAGAATAAAAGCTAAAGATTTTCAATGGTCTACAAATTCCTCCTTTGTTGTGGTAGATTGAAATATTGGGGACAGTCATTTATTCTTTTCTTCTCCCACTGTGGGGAATGTATGCTTTCCTAGTCTTGGTTTTGGGGCTTGAACATGTGACTTGTTTTGGCTGGCAGGATGTTAGTAGACAGGGATGTGAGCAGGCTTGAGGTTTGGAAAGTTCATGGGTGGTTAGGCTCTCCTCTTGCACTCTGGTGTTCTACCTAGAGATTTGGGGGTACCCTGGGCTCCAAAATAAACATAGGTGAACGAGGCCTGAGCCCAATCTGGTAGTTTACAGCCATCATAGCCAATCTATAAATTGAAAAGTGAGGGAAAAAAACCTCTATTGTATGCTCCTAAGTTTTACCGGCAGCACTGTTTTGGCAATAGCTGACTAATTTGATGATCTAATCTCTCATGACCTTTCATCTCTAAGCATCATCTTCCTCTTCCTCCCTTACTCCACCTAAGACTTACCTGCCTCTTCTTTATCCAGACCCCTGCCACAGGGCCTTTGCACATGCAGTCCCCTATTCCCTACTCTACAATATCCAACTGAGGTTGATCTTCACTTTCTTCATTCCTTACTTCAAACATCATCCTAACAAAGACATCATCCATAACCATCCCTCCCTTCAGACCTTTCCTACCCTTTGCTTTGGTTTACTTTTCCCCATAGCACTTCATCATATAACTGACATACTATACATTATTTTTTTAGCCTATAAGCCAGAGCCTATAACTTACTTCTGTACATATAGTCTGATTAGTAGCCAAACAAACATAAATTTAGGTCTCTATTTTATAGAGCAGTATTTTACAGTATTATAGAGCAGTATGTGTGCTATGAAGTAACATGTGAGATGACATTAGGAGATAAATGGACAGATTTCATATAATTAAAATATATTTAATTTTATTTTAGGTTGAGTAATTGGTGGAAAAGGGTGGTAAAAATAAGCATTAAGAAGCAAAGCAGGCACTCTACTTAGGTGCAAATGATCCCAGTCACCTCTGCAGCCCTTGAGAGCTGCTCTGCATTACAACAGAGTTGCCCTGTGACTGATGTTTACAATAATGACCTGAGTAACAAAATAAGATAAATGATATTCTCTATGCTTTGCTCAATAAGACAGAACAATAATATATTTTAGAAGAACTCTATCAGAAAGGACTGTAATGTTTTAAGTTCAATTTAAAGAATGATAGCTCAGTTATATGACAAATTCATTCATGTGAAACATTGCTGGTTCCTCATAAATAAGACTTTCCTATATAAATATAAGGATTTGTAATGAACTTGCTGATTATTCTTTCCCTATGAATAATGGGCAGAATTGATTTTATACCCACTCCTCTTCTCTGACACACTTCCTCTCACCTTCATATGTTTTTTTTTCTTTTTCACTTAAAAAAGGCAGTTTGTAAAAATAAATAGTTGCAGCTATAAGTTAATATATGCCCTATTTCCTATCTTTTCACCACTAAAGGCACATATTATTATTTTTCTGCCTGATGGACTACACAGACTGAATTTGCTTTGTGATAATTATGAGAGCAAACAGAACTTTTAGTTTCCAGTCCAGCATGTAAGT
This sequence comes from Pteropus vampyrus, assembly GCF_000151845.1. Lineage (NCBI taxonomy): Eukaryota > Metazoa > Chordata > Mammalia > Chiroptera > Pteropodidae > Pteropus > Pteropus vampyrus. The sequence goes on along the minus strand of NW_011889069.1, from coordinate 2,029,467 downwards.
AACTTGAAAATCATTACTCCCATCACACAACAACAAAATGCTAGGAAAAGTGAAAATCAACAATTCATAGATTCATCAGAGAACCAAGGTCACAGGGCAAACTACTGCCCCCAAAATTGAAGAGACAGGTGGGCACAGAGAGTCACAACTTATAGGAGCAGAAGACCAGTAACAAAAACTTGCAGGAACCAGTATTGGGATAGGAAAATTTAAACTGTAATTGACAAATTTTTGGAGACAATTCATCAATCAGACAAGTTTGAGAGTTAAAAAGTCCAGGGAATCCCATTCTTACAGGTGCTCCCCAACACATTTGTAAATATTATCTCCAAGATCCCTATCAGGTTCTCACAGTGAAGAACAAAGAAAATCCTGTCCTATTTCCAGTAGTGGAGAGGGAAGGTAGCCACTTTGAAATATACCCAGAGCATTCTATTTTTGACAAGGCCTTATCTCAAGAGAAATAATTTTACTGGAGTCTATAAATGACCTGGGGAAAAGGAAATACCCAAAGGCAGCCCATCCTATCTCACCTATGGGGGGGAAACAAAACAAAACTGAGAAGCAATTGTAAAGCTCACAATCCAGAGACACAGGCACACTAAAATACTGAGACTTAATGATAAGATTGTAGAATGTTTCGCCTCCTCCCACACCTTATCACTACATCAGAAGGGATCCTATATAATTACAACAGGGGAACACAATTGAAAGAACTGTGAACCTCAGACATTATTTAAGAAGTCTTTAGAGAAACTCAAAGGCAACAGGGTAGACAAAAACAGAGACACCAGAAGAAGTTTTAGCCTCTGACACCAACAGCTATAGCAAACACAGTTTCATCCCTAGCCAGATAAATATAAAACTTTATACTGAACTATATACTCCATATATCCTGTGTGGCTTTCAACAACAACAAAAAAATTACAAGACATACTAAAAGACAAAAAACAAAGTTTAAAGAAAAGGAATAAGCATCAGAACCACATTCAGATATGTACATATATATATATGAATAAATTACATAGGGCTTCTCTTCAGAATACATGTAAGTGAGAAGAAAGTGGAGTGAAATATGCCATGTGTTAAAATAAAGGAACCACCAACCTAGAATTCTGGATCCACAAAACCATCCTCCAAAGGTGAAAGACAAATATTTTCTCATACAGCTGTCACTAGTAGACCTGCCTTGCAAGAAATGTTAAAAGAAATTCTTTGGAGAGAAGGAAAATGATGTAGGTCAGACACTTGGATCCACGTAAAGTGATTATAATTTTGTTTTCCCATTTTATTTATTCAAGATATCTCTGTCAATCAGAGCTTCCGGTCAGCATAAGAAAATCATCACTAACCCATCAAACTGATGTAGTTCCAGCCTAAAGCAAAGAAACTTGACATTTCAGCTATCATTTGTGGCCTCACCAAGAGAAAAAACATGGTAGCCATTAGGATTTTGAAATGGTGATGATAATGGAATTCTGCAGGGGTCTATGGTAGGAACAATCAGGCAACTCCATATTTTTTCCAGGGCCTTGGGCTAAATTGGAATAATTCACAGGATGAGTTTGTTTTTAAGCCTCATTCCCATTTTACTATGTATAAATCAGGAAGCAGAAGTGTGGATAAAGTCTAAGCAATTCAGACCTCCACATCTTATGACACCAGGAAATGGGTGTCAGAATGAACATGAATATGAGGTAATGGTCTTTTAACTGCATCTTAAGACCATCTGTTGATTCTATTTGTTTAAAATCTGCTTTGCCCAAACCAAAACCACAATCCATAGTGCCATTTTCTTCCTTAGAGATGAAAAGAGGGACACAATTGCCTTCCCCATAACCCCTCCCCACAATCAAAATCCAAGCTAAACCTGAACAAAACAAAACCTCAGCAAAAAATATTTGTCCTGTTCTCAACACCAATTGCTGCTGATAATATCTGTGAATTGTCAGCATTGGAACCTATTCACACTCACCAACACACACTAGGATTTTCTTCAGCACATTTACCACCATATGAAAGCAGATGGTGAAACTATTACAGATAAAAGACCAGCAGTAGAAGGGGAAAAAATGCCTCTGATGAAAATACTAGAAAAAATGGAGGAGTTCCATATTCTGGGCACTTATTTAACCTAAAGAAGAGCTTCGGTAACATGATCAGACAGTAAACTAATAATCAGGGACATCTCACAAGTGGACCCCAGAATGGTTTTCATACATGACTATTTATATTCCTGATGAATGACACTTTGGGGGAAGGTAGAGAGCAATGGTCACTAAACAGCTGCTTAGCAAGATTTCCTGACAATGTGGAGCAAATATTAACCCAAGTGACATACTGAGATCTCACTGCAAGGGAGATGTATTCATAGTAACAATATTATTGGTATTAGCAATAATTATAATAATTATGAGCATATACACAACACTTTTGTATCTACAATGCACTGCATTCATCATAATGATTAGCATCAGCAGTGTACTTTATATTTCCCACTCTCTGCTCATTAATTAGATAATGCTGGCAACATCTGTGGGCAAGTGTTACTACTCCCATTTTACATACACAAGAAAGAGAAATTAATTGACTTGCCCAAGGCCACAGGACAAGTCTTTGACAGAATCAGGGTTCTATTTCTAAGTCCCCAAATCTCTATCTTATCTTCACTCTTTGCAAAGCTGGGTGGTTGATTCCATTAGAAAGAGAAAGGAAAGTGCTTAGAACATGAAATTTCATCACTCCCATTGCTTTTAAGCAGTTATTAAGTGCCACTGAAGCCACACTGAATCTATTTTCATGAAAAACTGGGGAGGGGGTGTATTCCTCAAAAATCATTCTACTGGAATGGTTCTCATCCTTGGCTCAGCCCACACCCCCAGGTCAATGCAATCTGTCTCCTGGGTATAGATGCAGCCATCAGTACTTTTTAAAGCTCTCCAGGCAATCCCTATGAGTGAGACCGAGTAAGAAATGCTGATCTAGAACAGCAGCTCTCAAACTGTTGGGATCAGAATCACCTGGAGGGCTTATTACACCATAGATTGCTTGGCTCCACTCCCAGAATTTCCGATATGTGGGTCAGGAGTGGGGCCCAAGAAACTGCATTTCTAACAAATTCTCAGGTGAGGCAGGGGATCATTCTTACTCCATGACCGCACTTTTAGAAGCACTAGTCAAAGGTATTTTAGATGCAGATAGAAGAATTACTAAATTGTTTCCAAAAATCCCTTCAAGTTTAGGCACTGAGACTGATAACTGGACAGACTAATATTAGCAGTTATGATGGGTTAGAGAATGGCCAAATCCTGGGCTCACAGGAAAACTCCATTCTCTAGTATTCCTTACAGGGAGGCTGACTGCATGTATTAGACAGTGGAATATAGGGAGGAATGCCACTCCCGGGTCTAGCCATAAAACGTTCTATTCAATTTTCCACAATCTCCCATTGCTCAATCTTCTATCTTCTCTTTTTCTCATTTGTGGCTGGATGCCATGGAACTCCAAGACGGTGATGCCACAGACAGGAAAGAACTCAGATCCAAAACTCATCAGTTAACCGAGAAACAGTCTTTGGGTCTGTGCAATTCACTCCAGGCAGTAAAGGGAATAAAGAATAATTATATTGTATTTAGCCTCTAAGATCTCAGAGCTTGTTTCTGCGGGATAGGCTAGCTCATCCTGATACACAAATAATGATTGGTATACACTATTGTGGTTGCCCCTAACCTTCTGAGAAGATCACCTAAATCTGACAGACAAGTGAAAAAGAAGCATAAGGAAAATATTCAAAAGAAAGTGACAACCACCTACCTCAGATGTTAAGAATGTGACTGAGTCAGAAGTTGACAACTTCAGAGAAAACCTAAAATATGCCCATCCCAGCATAAGTACAGTCACACTATATCTGAACAATCTGCTAGTGGTGAAGTACAAATGTAAGAGATAGCAGCTTTGGGTTAGCTACACCTTACACAGGATTTTCAAGACTGAATGGTCAGGAACAGAGTATCAGAAACTGATCAATGTGACAGTGAAAGGCATAGCCTATAATTCTTTGAGAAAATAGATAAAAAAATTTTGGAACACTAAACAAATTCTGTGCCCTCTTCTCTCTGAGACTCTTCAATCCAGCACTCATAATGATGTTGTTGACTTCAGAAAAATATCTGAAACAAGCCTATGGGATAGAGGGGTGCTCCTGGTGAACAGACCCCAGAAGTCCAGAAACCCAGAGAACTGGATGTCTGTGTGGGGTACATTGTGTCAAAAATAATCAGAAGAACAAGTCATTCTGGCTGGCTGTCACTACTCCAGTCAGTCTTCCAGGCATGGGTAACACATTTGCCAGGGCTTCTGTCCTTCTCGCAGGCCCAGCTGTGACCAGAGGGCCCAATTTCACAGCTGTTCGGTTTTAAATTGTACTTATGTTTCCCAGTTGTAGTGCCATATTACTCAGGTTTGTTTGCCATCAACTTTAATTAAGAGAGGTTTAATTTTCCAACATTATTTTGGCTCTTCCCTGGCCCAACATCCACATCAAGAGATGTTGTTTTCTCACCAGCCTCCACTATGGCACGTGCCCAGTGACAATGGAGATCCTTTCCCATTGGCCTCTCATAAGACATGGCATGCAGAGGAAGCAACACATGACTGAAGTCTATGGTTAATTAGTCTTTCCTGAACCACTGGGCCTGGTAATAAAAGTAAAATTTTCTCTCTTCAAACCCAGGTCCCCCTTTTATTCTCTATGGTATTTTTTCCAAGTCTTCCCACAAGCTTCATATGGAGCCAGCCTGAGGAACTCAAACATGATTCCAATCTGATTATCCAACATGGCCCTATCAGCTGAGACAGCAACATTTATCACATTAATAGGAAGGATAGAAGAAAACTGGGATCCCATCCAACAGGAGTGTTTTTATCACATGTTGCACTGTCTTATAAATCCAATTATCACCAGCTGAAGGTCTTAACAGCCCTTGAATTGCAGCTTTCAAATCTTAAAGGAACACAACACACATTTTCATAGATTCTTTCTGCTGTACTTTAGTCAGTGCATTTAGAGGCATCCAGTCCATATGACAAGTTCAAGGCTAAAGCTGCCTATGGAATGTTTGTCCTGAGTTTAACCAACAACCAACAAATTTACGAGAATTTTAGACTGGACACTGCCATTGACTTTATTCTACTTAACAAATATGAGCTTCTAATTTCACTTTGCAGTCAGAGGTAGCAACTTAGAAGCTAAGTGTTGTAAGGCTCCTAGGTGAGCTCATGGGAACTGGCAGAAAGTAGAGGCAGTGTCTTTTGTAGGGCCACATGGGACTAAAAGTTTATTTACAAATTTAGGGAGCTGTGATAACAATATCATGTGGACTCTGAAGGAACATCACTCAAAGTTACAAATATAAAGGTCTGAGAACAGTACTAAATAAAACCCAGTGGCTTCTGCTATGGCAAAGAAAGAAGACTGGCAAATATTCTGTCTACAAAAATAGACTATGAAGTTGAACAAAATTGACAAAGCAACTGTATAGGTGATGTGAAATTGAGTAAGTTATACAACAATCTGAGAAGCATATATTCCCATAAAACTGATGAACTCTGGTGAAGAACTGTGGGTATCTGCGGTGTTCTGACTCCACCCTGAGCCCAGTCAGTACAAAGGTTTTTTCAGGTTGTGAGGAACAATAGCTTGCTACCATCGCTTAAGGAAGAGTTCTCCAACCCCTGGGCCATTGACTGGTACCGGTACCATGGCCTGCTAGGAACCAGGCCTCACAACAGGAGGTGAGCATCAAGTGAGCAAGCAAAGCTTCTGATTTGCAGCTGCTCCCCAGTGTCAGCTTCACTGCCTCAGCTCCACCTCAGGTCATCAAGCATTAGATTCTCATAGGAGCACCAGTTTTTGGTGCCAAAAAGTTTAGAGACCACTGCAAGGTATTCCCTTGAGTTGGAGTAGTGGGTGATGCTGTTGTTGGTTTTGTTGGTAGAAGAGACACTCTCAAAGACTTGAGAGGAAGGGCAATGATTCTACTAGCTTGAAGTTTTGGTCAGGGTTGGGCAAGAATATACTTGCATGCATACAGTTCAGCATTTTCTGAAAAGTGCTCAGGTCAACCATATACTCTGCAATGATTCTGACATGAGTGGAAAGGATACAAAGCACTCCAGTAGAAGGTAAAAACCAGAAAAGATTTGAAATGGCCTGAACTTTGAATGTGCTTCCCTACCCATACACAAATCTATCAACAGAAGGCTTCCTGGCTGTGAGCATAATATCTGTTCAATCATGAGCTCAGCTATACAGACTTAGGAGCAACTTGTAGGAGGCCAAGCTTAAAAATTAAAACAAAGATATTAGAAAAAAATCTGAGCAAAACCATTAGTGACTGCATACTGCACAACAAAGAAGACAGACTTCACAGATTATTCTAGCCATTGAACTAAACAAACAATAAACAAAGAAAAATACCAAAATAATGACCTTCAAGTGATTAAGGGTAGGATATAGGATCCAGATTTGCCACAATATATTATCTAAAATGGCCACTTAAAAAAATGATAAGATGCACAAATAAATAGGAAATTGTGATGCATACACATAAAAGTAGGTAATAGAAACTCTGCGAGTATCTCAAATATTAGGTTTAGTAGTCAAAACTTCAAAACAGCAATTATAAATATATTTAAAAAACTAAAAGAAGTCATGTTTTAACAATAAAGTATGACAATAATAAATCAATAAATAGAGATTTTCAACACAGAAATAGAAAGTATAAAGAACTAAATGCAAATTCTGGAGTGGAAAAGTATACAATGAGAATATGAAAATTTGACTAGAGGACTCAATAGCAGATTTGAGATGACAGACAAAAAAATTAGTGAAATACATGAATCTACATATTTAAAATATTCTGCAAATCCAAAGTAGGATAACTACAAAGATATCCAAATGTAGACATGTAATATTCAAACTATTAAAAACCAAAGAGAAAGAGAAAATATTGACAGCCAAAAACAAAACAAAACAAAACAAAAACAAAAAATACACACAGGAGGGCTGTGATAAGAAGATTAAGGCTGACTTCTCATTTGAAACAATGAAAGCCAAGGCACTGGATGACATATTCAAAGTACTGAAAGGAAAAATACTGTAAAGCAAGTATTCTATATTCAGTAGAAATCTCCTTCAAATAAGAAAATGAAGTACAGACATTTTCAGACAAACAATGTATTGCTAGTTGATCTACTTTATAAGTAACACTAAAGAAAGTCTTTCAGGATGAAAAAAAAAGATGACCAGATGATGACTTAAATTCACACACACAAAAAATGAAGAACACAAGAGATGGTAAATATGTACAATCATAAACCCATCTCCATAATTGTTTTTTCTCATTTCTCCTCTAAAATCTTTAAAATATAAAATTAAATAAAGCAAAATATTATAATGATGTATTATTGTTTTTATAACATATATGGATATATCTGACAATAATAGCACAAAGGAGGGAAGAGGAAAAAAGAGCTACAATGGAGCAAATTTTCTATATTTTACCAAAATTTAGTTAGTATTAATCTGAAGTAGACTGTGATAAGCTACACTAAATAGTAAAACTATTAGAACAACTAATACACAGATCAAATATATAAAGTGTCAATAGAAGATTTAAAGCGATACACTAAAAATATTTAACACAAGTTAAATTAAAAGAAACAGAAACTTAAAAGACAGGAATCATAAAGCAAACAAATAGCAAAATGTCAAATATAAGTCCAACCATAAAAATAATTATAAATAAATATGAATGATATAAATATTTTAATCAAAAGGCAGATACAATCAGACTACATAAGAAAGTAAGATCCAATTTTAGGTTTTCTAAAAAAGATACATCTTAGATTTAAAGCTACAAATAGGTTGAAAATAAAAGGATGAATAGATATACAATGTAAACAGTAACCATTAGAAAGAAGGCATTCAGATTGGAAAGGATAAATTTTAATATTAGACACAACAGACTTTAAAACTAGAAACATTATCAAAAACAAAGAAAGACATTCCATAATAAAGACCATACAAAATGAATTTCGGAAAGGGTTCATATTTCATAAAGATATAAAACTTATAAATGTATAGCCACTTAAAAACAGAACCTCAAAATACATAAAGCAAAAACTGACAAATTTCAAGAAACAATAGACTAATCAATATTTAAATTACTCTCAATAGTTAAAAGAACAACCAATCGTAAGCAAAACTATCAACCAACTTGATCTAATTAATATATCTAGAAGACTTCAACCAATGTCTGCAGCATACATGTTTACTTCAAGTACATGTGGAATAGTCTCCAGAATTGAATATGTGGTAGACCAAAATAAGTTTCAACATTTAAAAGGATGGACTTATAGAAAGTATGTTTGCAATACTGACAGAACTAAATTATAAATCAATAATAGAAATAAATCTGGAAAATCCCCAGATATTTGGAAATTACAAACAGCGTATGGATCAAAGAAGAAAATCATAAAAAAAATAGAAAATATTTTGAGCTGAGTGAAAATAAAAATGCAATGAAATTTATGGGATACAGAAAAAGCAATGTTTATAATTAAATTTATAGCTATAAATACCTATGTTAGAAAATAAGAAATGTCTCAAATCAATAACCTAAGCTTCCACCTTAAGAAACTAGAAAAGAAAACTAAATCAAAATCAAATAGAAGAAAAAAAATGATTTGTAGAATAATCAACAAAATAGATTTAAAAAAAACAGTAGAGAAAGCCATTGAAACAAAAATTAGTTATTTGAAAGTTCAACGAAACTGACAAATCTTTAGAGCAACCAAAAAAAAAGAGAGGAGGAAAAAAATGGCATACATAATGGAGGCTTCGTTCATCTCCCTTGCGACCAAATCAAAGTTTCAGCAGAAACACGGAGCAAACAGCAAGCAAAGTCGCCTGGGATCTAGATGAACAAGCCCTACAACTAGTGAGTGAAATAAGAAATCGCTCTGTGATGGAAAGAGATAGAATGGGGTGAGGATGCAAAGCTGCCCGGTCCTGAGTGGCTGAGTGAGACAGAGGCTGCAGCACCCTCAGTTGGCAGCTGCAGACGCCTCTTAAAGGGGACTTATCAGCCAATGGACTTTCGCGGGACCGACCTGCTCTCTCTGAGCACCAGCGTGGAGTTGACTGGCAGGTGACACAAGGTACACTGAGTTGTCAAAGTGAGGGCTGGAGGCTAGGATCTCTCTTGGAAATAAGTGTGAGCAGTATCAGTTGTTCCTCTGTTGAGCTCTCCCAGCTCTCAGTGTGTGGAAGCAGCACTGCCATAGCTGAGAGGTCATCAAATTGGATAATAGAGGTCACTCCACCCAGAGGATTTCCTGAAACTCTGCCTCCCCCAACTCGCAGCCCTACCCAAACCACACCCAGGCATATCTTCTGAGATTCAGGTGCTCCTTGCTGAGCAGCACCAAGATTCATACTGGTGGCAGCTGGCCTCAGTTTCTGGCATGGACTCTTGAGGCAACTATAAGCACACATATGTAGATTGCTTGCTGAATCTTAACATGTGGCCCCGGAGGGGCACAGGCTGGGGCTAAACTTGGCCTGCAGCTAAACCCCTCTCAGAACTGCCACTAGACACCTACTATGCAAAGCCACACTAAGACCAGAAGACTTAAGAGCTTTGCATAATACATAGAAACAGACACAAAAAGGCAGCCAAAATGGGAAGACAAAGAAGCAGAAACCATATGAAAGAACAGAACAGAGATCCAGGAATAATGGAGTCAAGCAATTTAACAGATGCAGAGTTCAAACCTTGGTTATAAAGATGCTCAATGAACTTTGGGGAAGTGTAGATAAATTCAGTGAGAACTTCAACAAAGAGATAAAAAAACATAAAAATGGAAATGGAAATTATAAAAGGTAACCAGTCTGAAATGAAGAACACATTATCTGAGATGAAGAGTATATTAGATGGAATAAACAGAGTGGATAAAGAGGATCGAACCACCAATATTGAGGATGGGGAAGCCAAGTACGCTCAATCAGAATGGCAAGAAAAAAGAAGCCAAGACTATAATAATAATTTAAGGAGCCTATGGGACACTATTAAATGTAAAAAATCCATGTCATAGGGATACCTAAAGATCTTAAAGAGCTATTTGAAGAAATAATAGTGGAAAACTTCCCTCACCTGGTGAAGAAAATAGACATTCAACCCCAGGAAGTTCAGAGAGTCCCAAGAAAGAGAACCAAAAGAGGCCCACACTAAGACATGTCATAATTAAAATGCCAAAGGTTAAATACAAAGAGAGAGTCTTAAAAGCAGCAAGAGAAAAGCAATTAGCTACCTACAAGGGAGCACCCATAAGATTGGCAGCTGATTTCTCAAAAGGTAGTATGCAGGATGGAAGGGTTTGGCACAAAATATTCAATGTGATAAAATCCCAGGATCTATAACCAAGAATAATTTATCCAGCAAAGCTATCATTTAGAGCTAAAGGACAGATAAAGAGCTTCCAAGACAAAAATAAGCTAAGGTAATTTATCAACACCAAGCCAGTATTACAGGAAATGTTGGAGGGACTTCTTTAAGAAGAAAAAATAAAATGTATAAGAAAACAGGAATAAAGGATGGTAACAGCTACATTCCTATTAACAAGTATTTCAAATGGAAAAGAATTAAGTGCTCCAACCAAAAGACAGAGTGGATGAATGAATAAGAAAACAAGACCACTACATATGCTGTCTACAAAAGACTCACTTCAGATTAAATGACACCCACAAACTAAAAGGAAGGGGATGAAAAAAATATTGCCTGGATAGACCTAGAGGGCATAGTGCTGAATGAAATGGATTGGATAGAAAAAGACAAATATCGCATGATTTCATGTACATGTAGAATCTAAAGAACAAAATAAACAACAACAACAACAAAAAATGCAGTAATAAACTCCTAGATCCAGAGAAAATTTTGAGGGCTACTAGATGGGAGAGGGGTTGAGGGGACAAAAAACTGCAAAGAGATTAAAAAGATACAAGTGGATAGTTGCAGAATAGACATAGAGATGTAGAGTATAACATGGGAAAGATGGTTAATAGAGTGAGGGGAAAGAGGGGTACTAGATTTGGAGTGATCGCTTTGCAAGTTATATAGATCTCTGATCACTAGGCTGTACAACTGAAACTGGTATGTTATTGTGTGCTAACTATAACTGAAAAAAAAATCATGGAAATGTACAATGTAAATATGAGCAACTATTGTCTATTATATTTCAATAAAGCCAGAAAAAAATTTAAAAACCGAAGAGAAAAAAATTACCAAAATTGTATAAAAGGACATTATCCTACAGGTCCTATGATCATATGTGACTATAAACAGAATAGAAAAAAGAGTATTAACAATTTTGTGCCAACATATTCAACAATTTAGGTAAATGGACAAATTTCTATAAAGACACAAGTTACCAAACTGAGTCAAGGAGAAATAGAAAATCTGAACAAAACTAAATCAAACAATTAAATTAGTAATTAAAAATCTCCCCACGAAGAATAACCAGGCCCATGTGGTTTCACAGAAATATTCTGCCAAATATTTTAAAAAGAAAATTTAACTCTTTCAAAACATCAACATAGATAGAGCACTACTCAGTGCATTCTATGAGTCTATTACTGTGTGATATTAAAGCTAGACGAAGAAATTGCAAAAAAAACTACAGATCATTTCTTTCTCGTGAACACAAATACAAAACTCTTTAACAAAATATTACTAAGCTGTATCTAGCAATACAGAAGGAAAATTATATACCAACACCAACAGGGACTTATCACAGAAATGCAACTTGATTTAATATCTGAAAATCAATTAATGAAATATACCATGTAATAGAATAAAAGAAAAAGCTAAATGGTCAGCTCAATAGATGAAGAAAAACATTTAATAAATTTTAACACCCATTTATGATAAAAAAAAAAAAATCTCAACCAAGAGAATTAGAGACATCCTCAGTCTGACAAAAGTATCTATGAAAAAACCCACAGCTGACCATATAGTCATGATAAAAGACTGAATACTTTCTTCCTAAGATCAGGAAAGAGGTAAAGATATCCAATTTTGACACATCTATTCAACGCTGTACTAGAGGTTTTCTTCAGTGAGAGATCGAGAGAGACAAGGAGAGAGAAAGAAAAAAAAAGGTATCTAGATTTGCAAGAAAAAATAAAACTGTATTCTCAGGTGATATAATTCTGGATGTAGAAAATTCTAAATAGGTCACAAAGAAACTATTAGAAATAATAAACAATTTTGCAAGGCTGAAGGAAATAACATCAATAAACAAAAAATGAATTGCACTTCTGTATACTAACAACCAACAAACCAAATATTAAATTAAGATAACAATTTCATTCACAATAGTATGAAAAAGAATGAAATACTTAAGAATAAATGTCTACACAGAAAACTATAAAACAGTGTGGAGAGAGATTAAAACAGATCTAAATAAATGGAGAGACATTCCATGTTCATGGATTTGAAGACTCAATGTTGTCAAGATGGCAATTCTCCCCAAATTGATCTTTAAATTTAATGCAATCCCTATCGAAATCTCAGCGGGATGGTATACACTGACAATCTGTTTCTAAATTATGTGCGGAAATGCAAAGAATGTAGACTAACAAAAACAACTTTGAAAAAGAAGATCAAAGTTGAGTGACTTATAGTAACTGATTCAAGCTTACTAGAAGGTCACAGTAATCAATAAAATATAGTATGATACAAGGATAGACATTTATTTAGATCAATGGAATAGAATTGAGATTCCAGAAATAAATCTCATTCTCAGGAAGAAAAGAGTCATAAATCTCATCTATGGTCAATTAAATTTTGACAAAAATGCTAAGACAACTCAATGGAAGAAAGACAGTATTTTCAACGGATGGAGCTAGAACGGTTGAATATCCATGTGAATAAAAATGAATTTAAATCCTGACCTCATATCATACACAGAAGATAATTCAAATTGGATCACAGATTTAAATGTAAGTAATAAAACAGTATGATACTTCTAGAAGAAAATACAATAGAAACTCTTCATAACCTTGGATTAAGCAAAAAGTTCTTTGATATAGCAGCAAATGAATGAACTGTAAAAAAACAAAAAGATAAATTGAGCTTCATTAGAATTAAAAACTATTGTTTAAAAAAATACCATTAAGGATATGAAAAGATAAGCTAGAGACTGGGAGAAAATATTTGCAAATCATACATCTAATAAAAGACTTGTATCCAGAATACATGAAGAATTCTTATGACTTAAGAATATAAACAACATGATTAAGAAATAGCTAAAAGATTTGAATAGACCCTTCACCCAAGAAGATATATATGAAGTAATAATCCATGAAAAGATGTTCAATATCATTAGTCATTAAGAAATTTCAAATTAAAACCACAAGGAGATGCCCCTTTTGGTTCATATACAACTCCTAGAATCGCTATAATCAAAAAGAAACACAAAAGCAAGTGTTAGTGAAGATGTGGAAAAGATGGAGTACTCATAAGTTGGTGGCGGAAATGTAAAATGTTACAGCCACTTTGGAAAAACAGTTGGCAGATTCTTTTAAAGTTAAAAATAAACTTACTACATGATCCTATGATTCCACTTCTAGGAATCTCCACAAGAGAGAAAATAAATATTCACATAAAGACATAGGTGAATTTTCATAGCAGCCCTAATCTGGAAACTATCCAACATTAATCATCAAAGTCCAAATCTGGAAACTGTCCAAATCTCTAATAACTAGTAAATGAATAAACAAAATGAGTTATATTTTTATAATAAAATACTATTAAGCAATACAAAAGAATGATTCCTGATACATGCTACAAGCTGAATGAACCTCAAAAACATTATTTAAAAAGCCAGATGCAAAAACTACATACTGTACAATTTTATTTACAGGAAATGTAAAGAAATGAAAATGTATAGATACAGAAAGCAGATCAATTGTTGCCTAGAGCTGGGAGCAGATGTTAAGATTAACAGAAAAAAGGCACAAAGGAACTTTCTGGAGTGATAGAAATGTTCTGAAATTGGATTGTGGCTATGGTTATACAACTGTATAAATTTACCTAAAAATAACTGAATTTTACACTAAAGTAGGTACATTTTACAGTATGTAACTTATACCTTTACAAAGATATCAAAAACAAACAAACAATAACAAAAACAAAAACAGCAAGCTGAACTCTTCACTCAGCTCTATCCTGAAGTCATTCACAAGTGTTGTCCTCTTCTCTGTGGGTGAGGCAACGCTTCCCTGTACTGGACTACTCCCATCACACATGTTCCCTAACCCTTTCCAAATAATCACTTAAGCAAAAAATCTGAAAACTATTCAGCAGTCCTTTCTCTGATCTCTACACTAGCCTCTTCACAAGTCCTATCCTATCATTTTTAGTTTTCTGTTTTATCTCCTACATTCCACCCCCTCTGCTACTGGATTTATCATTTTTATTATTGTATCATTTTAGCATTTTTGAAGTAGCCTTAAAGTAGTAATTTTAGATCTTCGTTTTATAAATGACTGAATCATTCAATTAATCAAAAAAGAGATAAAGGAAATAATTCAAAATTCTAACCAAATGTGCTACAATTATGGCAAATAAGACACTATATGTGCTTGAACGATTATGAAGTCTGTGGTTAGTACCAGTTAAGGAGAAACAAATATTTAGAAGTGTTCTGTGGTTTCTTTATCAATATATGCCTTTATCTTTAGACATCTATCTAAGTCTCTTTTAAAAACTCATTATGTCAACTATGGTACTTTAAAATTCTCAATTGGCAGATGGGCTGGGCTTAAGTCCACTTTTGCTTTTATGCAAAAAGCATTGACTAATTACAGTCAGAAAGACAAGACAGCTACTTGACAACATTTTGTTAGCCATTAATTAACTTTATCTTATGTTCTTAAAAGTAATACAATTACATTTATTTTAAAAGGCTTTATAATTAGTCTGAAGCACACAATTTAACACTTAATTATATACCATCTTCTATTGTTCTCTAATTCCTTCCTTTCTTTGTTTCACCCTCTCTCCTTCCCTCCAGAACCCTATTTTCCATCTGTAAGTACAGTGTGCATGAACTGTTGCAGTCATTCCTAAAGAGTACAAATGAACCAAATGGCATCAATTCTGCCCTCAAGGAGCTTCCTGCAGAGGAATAAAGATGAAAACAGTCCATAAAATACTATGTTATATGGATGAAAGTAATTATGTTAAGGAATTTTAGATAAAAATCTAAACGCTGTGAGAATCCTAATGAAAGTAATGATTGCTTCCAAACAGAAAGGGAACAGGTCTTAAGGATAAGGGAGGACATGTAGAAATGTGGAAGGGGGAAAACCAGTACTGACTTGGGAATGAGCACACTAGAGACATAGAAGCAGGAAAATATAGGATATATAAATGAACCACATGATGCACTAGAAAGCACATGAGCTCTGGAATCAGAAGGACCTGGGTTAGAATATTAGCTCTACCACTTTCTAGCTGTGTGACTTTGACAAAGTTACTTAAACTCTGAATCTTAGTTTTTTCAACCTTAAAATGTGTATTGTAATATCTTGGTCATAGAATTATTATGATAATTTGTTGGGATAATGCTTATAAACTCAGGTACATTTTAGGTAAAAAAAATGTAAATCATAAATGTAAATATGCTTTTCTTACAAGAAAAAAAAATGTTAGGTATAAACATGCCTGCTGAAGAAACAACAGGGCAAATGTGAAGCGATAACTCATCCAGTTCATGGTGAGGCACTAATATGACCTCCCTGCCACCATCTATCTTGCATTTCTTAAGAGAGATGCCTGTTCCATTTCATTCCACAGAGCTGCTAGCATTCATATTCCTTCAAAGAGAGGTCGACCTACCAAGTTTATTTATTTTACTTTAAGAAAATTCTAGAAGCACTGCAACAAACCATTGTCTCTAGGAGTTCCTCATTTCAATTTATTTATTCATTCATTCATTCATTCATTCATTCATTTATCAGATCACAGAATCATTATACAGTTTTCACTGGAGGTTATTTCATTAAGTTCTTCAAATATTTGTGGAACAAATTTTAAAAATCATAGAACTAATCGCTGTAAAAGATGCCAATTATATAAGAAATGATTCCATGCTTATCGTTAAATTTGCATACAAACAAGTCATGGACAAATAATGTACATAACAATAATGCCCACATAAGATATGTAAGTATTATGTCACTTCCCTGTATAGAATAAAAATCAAGAGTGCTTAGAGTTTATATATAGACAAGTAACTGACACTAATAGAAATCTAAAGGTCATATCCAAGAGCTGAGGATATAACCAGAGTCACCTGGCATCAAGTAAATTATATTTCCATCAGGGAATTCTTAAGAAGAATAGCATGTGGCTTTGCCTTGAGAAAACTCAATTTTATAGGCAGAATAAAGGATGGGAAAGTTTTACAGAGATGCAGAATGATATTGGCAAAGTTCTAAAGATGGGGGGAGTATAAGAGACCCTTCAATGATAGCTAGTAATACCATTCAGTGGCCATGAAGAGTTCACGTGGGAGTCTAGTGGAAGATAAGACAAAAAAAAATGTGAAAGTAGGGAACTTAATAGACAGCCTCAAATGCCAGGATAAGACAAGAATGGCCATTGAAGAGGAAATTCATTGAAGTTTTTTCAAGGAGAGAATCGGCACGATCAAGGCATTCTTTTTACACAAAGAACTATATCATAATACAGGACAGATGGGAGGCTTGAGACTAGAAATGAAGAAACTAGTTAGGAGGCCATCCTAGTAGTCCAAGTATGAGTCAAGCCATTGGGAAGAGCAGTGGGGGATTCTGAAGAAAACTGACCTTTGTGCTATATCAGTCATTCCTATAACTTGATATCTTGATCCTTAAGCAGGTGGTCTAACCACAGAGAAACAGAATCCTTACCCTTATCCTCCTTTGATATCCGAGTATCCAAGATAAGCTGGAAGTTTAGGGCTTTAGCTATTTTACACATTAGTTGAATTTTAAATGCTCATTTTTGTGTTTGATATATTTTATAGGAAAAAGTAATTTCTGAAACATTTATACCCAAATAGATAGTAAGTACAAAACTAACATAAAGCAAAAAGCTGATTGGGATTAAGGGAGTCATAAACATTTAGATTTTTTTAATCACAGAATTATCTGTATGGACATCTACAATCTAGTTACTGGCTTAAGAAATCGACCTGTTCCTTTTCTTCACTCTTGCTGTACAGAATTGGTACAGTGTGCATGTGGTCAGCTCAGTGACCTTCCACGACTATTTGAACCACACAGTCAGCAGTGAATGCAGAAAAAAGGGTCAACTCTCTCTGCAAGGTGAGTTTCTTAACCCTTTTCCCATTTATAAAAAGGAAGTGTAACTCACTACCAGCATTCATTTAACATCACACATAGGAATGCTACATTTTCCAGGATTTGACATTTTTAGTGATCAAGAATTACTATATTTTGTAAATGGAGATACTACTACTAAAAACAGGATGCTATAAATAAATTGATGTCATTTGTTTCCAAAGACTATAAATATACTAGAGTGATGAAAAAATAATAATGAAAGCGAGATATTTCATGGTGAATTTTGGGGGTAAGGTTAGGACTGTAATCTGTGAATTATCTCTGAGTAAACACTGTTGCCACAAGCACTGCTGGCAAATATTCTCGAGGCAAACGGGAAATGGGTTAAAAATCAAAATATGCCCTCTCTTTTCCATCTTTCTGTTATTCTGAGAACTGGTGTCACAATCACCTTCCAAAAAATTGAAAAGGCAAAACTAATCAATGACGGATTTTTTTAATCACAAATATAATAACCTATCATGTCTCTTGGAAAAGAAAGAGGGCAACAGGGAGGTAATTTGGTCCAGAAATTTAATAAAAGCATGCTTTCCTCATTAGGAATCTCATAATGCCATCTTTCAAGTATGGAGTGGAAAACATAGCTCAGGAAAGCACTGAGTCTGATTCAAGGCTCGAAAGACATCATTGAGCGCTTCCACTCCATTCTCCCAATATTAGAAAGCTCCAGAGCTGTGGGGAGAACACAGCAACAACACTGGACTGAGCACAGCCTCAGGGCTGAAAATGGTCTCTGCAATAGGATTTTATTCTCCCCCTCCCCCTTCCCCTGCTTACACAGCTATTCTTAACCCCAATTTTTGCTTTACATCAGCACATGCAGGTACATCTCACAATCGCTTCCATGGGATTTGCTGTTCCAATCCCAAACTGTACCTGTGTTTAAAGACAGCCAGGTACACAGTGAAGAGTAGACCAATGAAAGTCAGGAAAAATTAGGACACTTCCCTGGGCAGCAGGAAGGACTCTTGCAGGCACTGGCGCATTTCAGGAGAACATACTGTGTATTTAAAAACGCTTTAAAAAAAAAGCTACTAATTGCAGCTTTTGCTAACAAAAGACAGAGAGACTTTAGGCCAGAGGTAAAGCTTCTAGGCTGATGGGCAGAGGGAAGGTTGGGGGTTGGGCAATAAGACAGCAGGACACAGAATGAGTATAGGCCACCTTCCCCATCATGCTGATGTGGTGTCTGTCTGCCTTTCTTTCATGATGTGAATTTCCACCCTGGTGTCCTGCTGGTGAATTCTCTCCAGTTTTAAAACACTTTCCTACCTTCATTTGTTCTTAATTAAAAAGGGAAAAGAAACTCCTAGGGCTCTCACAACAGGAAAAAAAAGGGGGGGGGGGTTGGTGGGTAGAGTGAGGAAAGAAAAGAAAAAGAAAGGAAAAAGGAAAGGCAGGAAAGAAAAGGGAGCGTGCTTTGATTTGCTGAAATCAAATGGCCAGAGAACTTGATGTGGCAAAAGAGAAAGAATAAAAAAGAACATAGAATCACTGAAAGTGGTTTTAGTCTTTCTGAGCAATGTGGATTCTGTTAAATGGCCATGTTTTTATAAGGAAACAGGGGCATTTGTAATGCTGGGGAGGAATGGCAAATGATTACAGAGTGAGGCTCATTACCCCTCAGTTCTCACATCTAGTTTTCATTCTCCATACTCTTTGCTTTACTGTAATGGTTCATTCTTTCAACAAATATTTATAAAAGCCTTATCAGGGACTGTACACTACTAACACTTTACATTTAGGATCTTAGGAAAAAATACACAGTCATCAATATTGATATTTATAATTTCCTGAGTCCTATCTGGGGTCAGCTACTGTTAAGTACTTGATATCTGTGGGCTGATGATCCACACAACAGTCTGTCAGGGAGGGATTGTGATATTCAGCATGTGTTTGAAAACTGAAGCTCAAAAATTTAAATAATGATAATACATTTTTATAAAATACAAACTTTGTCCAAAGTGATGCATCTTAAGTGGCAAGTAGCAATGTTGTAACTTACTCTCCCATTTATTTTAGATGTATTTTAGTGCCCATTCTCTTTCCACTATTTCATGACCCTGCACAATGGAATCAAGTATATAGTGGGGAAATCTAATCCCAATGCCACATTTACTCACATATAGTACATTCAGAAGTACTCTCTTGCCTCTCCTCATTTAGGGTCTTAACAGAGGGCTAAATGGGTTTTCCCTAATTTCCTCATTCCAATACTAAGGCCTATTCTCAAATCTAAGCTGGATCCAGTAAATGCTTTTTTGCCTTTTTGACTTCCCTTACATCAAATCTAACCCATCCAGGGTTATTCCCACCATCTATTTAGCACCTACCTTCTCAAATTGCAGAGATTTATAGGTAACAGTTCATAGTTGGTTGTCTCCCTAGCTCTGCCCCCATTATAATGCCAAGTTATGTGCCTTAGCTGATCTAAAATTAACTTCAGTTCTCTTCCACTCTATATTTGACATTATGCATTATGATGTGCCCCAAATTCATAAAACTTGAAAAACACACACACAAAACCAAAATTTACAAAGCAAATGCAAATCATAGTGGATAATTATTCCTTCGCAAGAGGATTCACTATAGCCTTCCTTAAATAGGAAGCTTCTCTGATGCATTTATGATATGACTTGATTTCCCCTCCAGGGATATATTCTTTGCATAAATAAAGCAAAGAAGACTGCAATGAAAAGGAGCATCAGAAACATTTGCCTGGAGAACTCACATGTTGAGTTGATTCATTTAGCCCTCAGCTGCTGTCAGGCCCCAAATCACTTGTTATGTTCATAATGTTTAGCGGGAGTCATGCCCTACTGACTCCCCTAGTGGCCTTCTTCTACTCATAGCCCAGCATTGAACGCCAGTCTTATCTGTGCTCACAAAGCATTCTGGTATGAACTGCCACTATTCCCTTATTTCCATATCACCAGACTGTCCTGCAGAACACTGAGACTCAAAAATAAAGAGCCACTCTGGAGAGACAAGCTTCAATTCTTGATTATTTTTTGCATTAGAATCAGACTCTGTAACAATCAGGATGTGTTATGTTATGCTGAAATAACAAACAACTGGAAAGTCTTAGTGACTTGAAACAACAAAAGTTTATTTGTCTCTCACATTAGATGTCCATCACAGGTCAGTGGGCGGGAAGAGGGCCAAGGGCTCTTTTTATCCACATGCTTGAGGTCCCAGGCTGATGGACCAGTAACAACCTTTAAAGCCACTGGTTATAATGATAGAGGGAAGAGAACTCTGGAGGACCCCACACTGGAAAAAAATGCTTAATCCACTTACCAAGTGATACATGTCACTCCTAATTTCCTTTCACTAGCCAGAACAAGTTACATTCCCTCTCCTGGGAAGAGAGGAAGTAGAATCCTACCAAAGGAAGTGCTCAGGATGCAGAGAGCCAAAATCTTTCAGTGAGTAGCACTAATAATCACCACAGTCCCATTAGGGTGCCCAAGGCTGTTCTATGACTGCAGAGGACAAGGAGCTTTAGGTCCTGGGACCTTGGGGAACAAATGCATAAAGAGAGTTCTAGATGACCCAGGCTATATTAGTTCTGTAGAAAAAAGAGATTCCTAGTGGTATCTCTGATTACTCCATTCACTTAAGCCTTGTCCCCTAAAGAAATGACTGCAGAACTCTTCTGAATTCAGAATGGGTGCCTGGCCACACCTGCCCTGTGGGACACCTCCTCCAGGGCTGTCTTTAAGTGTGAAAACCAGGTCTTATATGTCTTGCTGAGATGTCTAGTCCTGCAGAGACACCTCTGTCCTATGCTATTGTTGCAATAGAGGCTTTAATTTATATTAAAGAGAGACTGTCTTCTCACATTCTCTCGCCTCTTCTTGTTAGATTTTTGGATAGATTGAAACATTTTCTACATCCCCAATTCTCCTACTCCTCCCAGCCTTTTCACAAGTAAAAGAAGAAAAGAAACACAAACAAATCAAATGTTCTCTGTTAAATCAATGGTCATTCCTCTCTGAAGCTTTCTCACCATTTTGTCTTGAGAGATGCAGATACAAGTTCTCCTTGGGGGAATTGGTTTATTTTCAAGCCATGAAAAGATAGCAAGGTAGATTTTGGTCAACTCCTATATATACTTAAATGCTAACATCAAGTACCCTTATTAAAGGAATTGTCAAGATTCATTACCCGAATGAGATGAGTCTTCTAAAAGACAGGAATAAGTCATCAGAAGAGAGGAAGGAAAGGGGCCTGTACTTCTATAAACTATTTTCTATCAAAGGGTTATAATGCAAAGATGTCTCACTTAACTGCATTAATGAGGGCACAGGCAAATACTAATAATCAAAATACCCAGATGTGGTTAAAATCCTTTAATTTGCATTTCTTACAAACTTTTGTTTGCTTAATGTTGCTTTAAAATATCTAAGGAAAAGAAGTATTTTCTTTAGAGAAAATAAGATTTGAGTCAGATAGTTCATGAATCTAGGTGAGCTAATATTATACACTAAAGGATCTGCTGTGGGGCTATGCAAGTGAGATAATAGGAGGAAAAAACATGAGAACTTCTTTCTCCTGTTAAAAAAAGAAAAGAAATATGAAAATAACACAACGAGCTTGCTGGATTGTAGAAAATGAAATGGAAAAAGGGAAGGAAACTTTGAATCCTCACTATATGTTAGGAGTATTATATGTGATTACTTCATTTTATACACTCAAAAAATGTATGAGATATCATTCATATATTTCTTCCATCCAACACTCATTCATTCAGTATTGATTTATTCTAAAACAATTAACTAGGTTCTTATTCTCTGCCTGGCACTATTTGAAAAGCTGATGACAAAGAGAAAATAGAGAGAGATGCTGCCCTAAAGTTATTTGCTATCTAGAGAGATGATAAGTTAGATCACAATGGCCATAGGATGAGGAAACTGAGGCTCAGAGAGAATGTGCCTTGCCTAAGGTTTCTAGATATTAACTGGTGAAGAGAAGATTCAAGCTCAGGTCTTTCTGACACTATCTAAACCCAAATTATCAAAATCTTGCAGACTATCAGAGTTAGCTGATGGAATTCCATCCCTAGATGGACAAAATCTCAAGGCTTAGAGCCTAGGAACCTATTTTTTTAAATCCCTCCTTGGCGAACCTGATCTAATGACCAGCTATACCAATGCTATCATTTTATAGTGTCATTCTCTGATTTTTAGTACCCTGACAGCATCCCAACCATCATCAATTTTCACATTTTTACATCAAATGCAAAAGAATACTTAAGTCTGCTTCTCTCAAACACCTTGTTGTCATTCTGGGTGAGAAGGTACAGAAGTAACAATTTCCATGGATAGGTTTATATGCAGGACACCTATTCTAACTGTAACTATGAAAAGTTGTCTCCCTTTCAAACAAATTTCTCTCCATACTGCTCAGAGGACAACCAATAATGCCATTACTTAAAAGTCCTAAGGAAAGCAGTCGTTTTATCTTACCATCCACAGCTACTTGAAAGATGAATTAATCTCCGAGGTAACTTGAACCTCATAAGTTCTGAGTGACTGTGATCCTATCACAGATATGCTTATGTTCCAGCTAATACAATGCGTGTGTGTGTGTGTGTATGTGTGTGTGTGTGTGTGTGTGTGTGAGAGAGAGAGAGACAGAGACAGAGACAGAGACAGAGAGACAGAGACAGAAAGAAACTTCTTCAGAGCCAAAATATAATAAGGCTTCCTTTAGCTTGTTACAGATACACCAATCAAGGGAAATCAGGTTTCCAAACTGACAATAAAGTACCACAAAGACAAGTGATATCAATGATGAGCTGAGGAACTTAACTGGACAAAGGAAGGAGAACTTGCACAGTTGAATCATAGGAGGATGTAACTTACACAGAAATTTGGCCAAAAGAAACAAACACAAGATCAAAAGCAGCCTCCATTTTTGTTACTTAATCAATGAAACACTTGTTGACAGATTTAATGAGATTAAAAGGAAGGAAAGGATTTGAAGCAACTCAAAATGGTGTATTTTGAATATAAATACACACATGCATTATTATAAAGAATAGCCCAGAGATGAGGTGCAAGATAAAGTGGCAATCTAATTTGTTTTTTGCCACCACCACTACCCTACACCCAGCTAAACCCATATACACACATATTCTCTCTCCTTCCTTTCCTTTCCTTTCCTCCTCTATAATTCCCCTTGTAAACATTCTAAATTATTTATATCTAGATTGAAGGCATCTTTTAGTCTGACTGGGGCCAAAGTAATCAAAATATAATTGTGCTGTAGATATGCTAATACATTATGTTAATGTTTGATTAAGAAAACTCAGAGACCTAAAAACAGAATTGGAGAGCTGGGCCATCCAGGGGCTAAAAATTGCTCAAGAAAAAGTACGCAAGAGAAGCTTGCTTGAGTTAGAGAATCTTTGTGGCTGAGTGAGAAATATATTCTCAATAAGAAACATCTCAGCAAAGCTAGTGGCTCTGTAAGCAGTAAATCTGGGGAAGGTAACACTGGTTAAGAGCTTATTAAGTGCAGGAATTGGTTCAAGTTTTTTCCACTTGTGTAAAATTCAATTAATCCTCAACTTTATAAAATTGTTACTAGTATTCCCCCAATTCTCCACATGAGTTAATTGAGGCACAGAGTGTTTAAAATACTCATCCAAGATCACAGAACAAGGAAGTAGCAAAATTTGGGTCCAAACCCAGGCAATCTGGTGCCATAAAATTTAATACATAGACTGAGATTCCTAGGGAGACTTTTTCAGGAGAATCATGGGTATTAAGAGAAAAAAGGTAAAAACAAAACAAAACAAAACAAAACAAAAACCTAAGTTTGTGCCTATGGATGCGAGAAAGTTATGCAAGTAATGGCCAGAAGTCTCCTAATAAACACAAAGGCACCATTTCATTTTTTTACATGCTGTTAGTGTATTAATTGTATTCCTTCAGAAGAAATTGATATAGTAGGTTTACCTAGGGCCATTGCCACTCAAAACTTACCTTCTTATCTTCTTTACCCCAAATTTTCCCTGCTGATATCCTCTTAATTCAGTTGCTTATCAGTAAAAGCCCATGCCTGAATTTCCATTAAAAGATATAATATCTTACTATAGTAATGTTCCAAATAACTGAAGAATTATTCAATTTGATGGCTTTTGTACAATAAAGGTGCCACAAATGGCCCATAAGAGAATTCTGACCAATACCATGTCACTTCCCTACTCATACCTTCAGTGACTCCCTGTTGCCAATGAAAGAAATTTCAATACCCTTAATTTGACATTTGAAGACTGTCAAGGATCTGCAGGCACCATACATCCAGTCCTACCTACCAGTCCTTCCTCCCAGCAAGTCTAATTCATTCACTACATTCTAATTAAAATCTGGACTTTCCTTCTACAACACCAGTCAAATCTTTCTATTTATATAGACTTCACCTTCTCAAATCTGAACCATGCTTCTGGGTTCAGTTTAAATTCACCTTCTCTATACAGGCTTCCTTGACCATCTATGTCTATGTAATTACTCTCTCCTCCACTTTTATAAGTGTCTGTCCTTAAGATTACTTGATAATTTCTCCTGTAATATTTTATCATCTCATTTTTCATTGATGTCTAATATGTGTGTGTTGTTATTAATCAGCTTTTTTTGGTATGTTTATGCCTTGTCTCTGCAATAAAATTTCTGATCCTTAGAAGGCTAGTACTAGGCTACATCTTTATATCATCTTTGTGGCTCTTCTTCATTATACCTCTACTATACCTTTTACAGAGCAGACACTTAATAAGTATTTTCTGGTACTTTGTACACAGCAGACATTCAATAAGCATTTGCTATGTTGAAGGGACATGTGATGACCCACGCTGATATAGAAATATATGATGCTGTTTTGTTTTGTTTTGTTTTGTTTTCCTTCTTTAGTAACCTAAAATCCACATGTGTGTCCTGCAATCCAGGTATTCCTAAAACTCTGATCTTTCAATTCCTCTTCAGACTCTTTATTGCTCAAGGTCTCTCTCACTTGTTCTTCCTCGGCAGATAACTGTGAATGCCACAAACATGCTATTTTATGTTTATGTTGCTTTCTCTACCTAAAACATCCTTTCCTTATTCTTTCCTCTTGAGAAAAATCCAGATAAGATCAAACACTTGCAGAAAGTCATTGATTACTCTTACTTTCTCCTTATATATCATTGCATTTTCCACAATGTTTACTGAAAAATTGATTACAGTTTTCCTGCTCTATGTGCTTATGAATTACAAGAAGACAGAAATTGTTTCTTATTTATCTCCATGTCCCCAGGCACCAGCATAGTACACAGCACATAGTTTGTGCTTTGTGTATTGAGTGAGTGAATAGATGAATGATAAAATACAGACTGAAGACCAAAGCATTTTTATAAATTTGTGAAGTCTGTCATTAGTTCAGTGGAGAATAAGATAAAATTATGTCACAAAATGGGATACAGAGTCACATTAATATGAAAAATGTACTTCTACACACTCACCCTGAATGCTCTCCAAGTTCAAGTCATATCCTCCTGTAATTTATTGAGTTGCCGAAATCCCTTGGGGGAAACGTTTTATGGTAAATAAACTGGAGCAACCTCCATGGGAAGAATAGCATTGGAATAATGAAAGGAGAAACTGCAAAAACCATGTTGAAAGATGAGAGTTTGCTAAGACGAGAGTTGACAATATGGAAATCCTTTGCTGGCACAGAATTCCCCCTGGGTTTGACAAAGGGATTCAGATGTATGCCTGTCTCTGGGAGGAGGCTCCTGAGACAGAGCAGTAAGCTCAGCACAGAAATCAGAGTCCATGAAAAAACACAAGAAAGGGAGAATTGGGAGTAGGGGTCATGCCTACTGGAGGGCCCTCTGCATTTCCATGTGGATGATCCCCTCTCTGAAACTGGAAACCTGCTGCAGTGCTCCCCACTAGACACAATTATTACTTTCAGAGCTGCTTTGGCTCATGGTTCCCTTGATGTCTTAAGAGATATTTCATTAAGCCAGGTGAAGAGAAAAAAGAAAAGAAAAAAATGTCATGTTTGAAATCACCAGTATGGAGAAAGGGGAGGAGGAGAAGAAGAAGAGAGAAATCAACCGTAAAAAGGAAAAAGGAAAATACAGCCAGAGACATATAAAGCCTGTCAAATCTCTCCGAACTGTAACAAAAGCAAAGGAGAGATAGTTTCTCTTTAATGAATGCTTTGATCAACCACAGTTGATATAATAATTATATAAAACTAGAGCACGACAGAAATAAGACGTGTTTTTTTCTCACATAGCCTGTAACCTTTGTGATTGGTTCATCTATTAAAAAAAGTAATAATAAAGCCCTTAAAACAGAGGCATATATCAGGAGAGAACCTGTTTTCTTTTCTGACTTACGCAGAAAATTTGCAGCAATGCCTGCATCCCTTTTTCTCCCTGCCTTAGATGAGCTGATCTGCTAGCCCATGACTCTGAAAGCGAACTAGTGGTGATAGAGATTTTCTTACAAATATCATAGTTTAATTTCTCAGGTTAATCCACTGCCTGATAGCACTCCCTTTCATTCCTTCCTTACTCCAAGCCTTTCTCCCTACTCTCACCAATCTACGCTTAGTTGGGCATTTCCCAAGTAATAAGATACCTCGTGCTGCTGGTGGTATTGACTTGGCTAATCTTCAGAGAAGTAAGCATCATTTTTTTTTTTTTAAGAATGATACTACCCCAAGCTGTGCTCTTCAAAAATAGCAGGGAAGAGAGGTTGTTGCCATGGGAACAGAGGCTGCCACACAAACAAGAGTGGCACATTTCTCCCATGGGGGCATGAGTAGAGCCTCTTCCTTGCTTCTACCACCATCAGAACCTCTCCTGAAAGTTTTCTTTGCCCGAAAAGGAAAAGGGTCCCAAATGATGAAGGGTTAATCCCTTTCTTCTTAACTTTTAAATCTCAGTTGAAGAGTCTGATTAAACCTAAAATTATTAACATGATAAT
Source organism: Pteropus vampyrus (assembly GCF_000151845.1). Classification (NCBI taxonomy): domain Eukaryota; kingdom Metazoa; phylum Chordata; class Mammalia; order Chiroptera; family Pteropodidae; genus Pteropus; species Pteropus vampyrus. Next base: position 2,002,008 of record NW_011889069.1, on the reverse strand, counting down.
TCAACTACGCTGACTGATTCTTGGGTCTAGAAAAAAGAAGAGAAACAATGCCTGTATCTCCATTCAATGTCTTGAGAAGTCTACAGACTGGGATATACTTGAACTACCAGCTAATAAAAAGTCGATAATGGCAAAAAACAAAGCAGCCTCCCATAATACCCACTCTGGTTTGGTACTCTGCCAGGTATATCCAGTAGAACATTGGAATGGGTCCAGAGAATGACATTCCTACTGCTCATATTGGCCTGATAGTGACCCTACGATGGCCCATCAAAGGCTATGACAGATATGCTAAGACAAGAGCAGGAAGAAGGTAGATAAAGGATGGGCATATGGGAAGATGGGATGTGAGAGAATCTACAGGGAGAAAATAGGTTATACACAGCAGGCACACCACAGCCATGCTCATGGACAGAGTCTGAGATTGTGTCTCTTTAACTGCAATTGATTTAAAAATAATCAATCTGGTTGAAAAAAACCAGGTTTATGAGAGTAAAAAAGTCAACCAGCTATTTGTAAAATGCATAAAAATAGCTGGTTGATTAGCAAGTGTTCTTTTTTGCAAGAAATGGTTTTGGGGAATGATGGCGGCCCTGAGAGAGCTGCCCCCAAGTATAGTCTCGCCTATGAGGTAGGACAAGGAAGACCACGGGAATGCAGCAGAGCTGGAAGCCTTCCTTCCTCCACGTGCCAGATGCTGATTTATTGGGACTAGAACAATTTGTCTAAAGCTGTAATTTTAACCACCTCCATGCTGAGCATCCAATCAGAGGGCTCACTCCACGAAGCTTTTACGAGTCCCCATAAAAGCAGCAAAATGAAAACTCAGGGGCCCTTAAAATATACTCCAAGG
>NW_011889069.1:1989257-2000220 GCF_000151845.1 Pteropus vampyrus | reverse complement strand
AAAATAAACAAACAAACAAACACAAATAAACACAGCATTATCCAGCAGAAGTCATGATCAGAGGCTGAAGGAATGCAGCCCAAGTGTTCCTAGTAGGAGTTCACAGAAGGACAAATGAGGAGCTGAGTGGGACAGGGAGGGTATACTTCCAAGCAGGTCCACTCTGGCTTTCAGGCATCCACACACAGAACCTGAGGAAGGCAGGGAAAGTGATGGATGCTGACTTTCAACCTCAGAGAATATCAAAGAAATAGAAAAGATGATGGGTTGATATGTCTCAGGTGGAGTCACCCCACCACTGCTACTTTGCCCCCAGAGAGTCCAGATCAGTGAGGTTCCCAGTGAAGCTGACAGTATTCATAAAGTGTGACTGACTGTCGAGGCTTTGGGTTTTCCAGGTTGGAGAAGACAGAAAGGAAAGCAAGTGATAGGTCTTGATGCATTATTGCTGTGTGGAACTGGTCCTTCCATCTAGAGAGACAGATGTGGCAGAGTAAGGGAGGCGATGAGTCAGAGTGGGCTCGGGAAGTCCTGGCGGAGGGCAAACCCAAGTCCAGGGGGCAAGGTTTACCTTAGGGCTGCAGCAGTGACCAAGGGTCAGCAATTATTCCTCTTCGATCTTACATGTTTCGAGGAGGCTTTGCAGAGTAGGGAAAACAGGTATGAAAAGAAGGAAATGCAGCTGTAAATTCCAACACCCCGCTATGTAATTCTGGGCAATTTTCTCATCTTTCTGAGCCCTTTTTCGTCATCTGTAAAGTGGAGATAAAACAGCTGACCTGACTGGTTGCTCTAAGGATTAAGATGAGGTATATAAGGTGGGATTTGAGCAGCATCATAATGGGTGGATAGGAGTTTGCAGTGCCCAAAGGAGAGAAGCATTTCCCATAAAGGAAACCTGTGCAGTTCAGCACAACCCATAATTTAGGTACGGTAAGACATCTGTTATAGAATATCAGCTCCTTGTAAAGAAAGTTTGCAGATTAAGTTATCGGCTCAAGCGTGCTGGGTATGGAAGGTGCCAGGCAGTGGGCTCAGGAAACAATAGCATACAAGACCAGCAAAGTGGTTGCTTCTCTTGCCTTGATTCTTGAGATCATCTAAATCATTCCCTTCGGAGCAGTCAGAGTTGTCTTCTTAAGGCACAAACTGGCCATGTCCCTACCCTTTCAAACTCCACAGACATTTTCTGCAGCCCATAAAAGAAAGTAAATTCCCTAACAGTCCTATGAGGTCTCACATGATCTGGCTTCTGCTGAGGTTCAACCAGGCTGATTTCTTAGCCTTGACCCTTTCGCTCACTGTTCTCCATTCACACCTCCATCTTCTACACACCATACTCTCTTCCACTCACAATCTTGGCCAGTGCCATTCTCCTCCCTGTAGCTTTTCCCTACCAGACTCCTCCTCACACACTCAGGCCTTAACCTAGACATGGATTCCTTTGAGAAGCCTCCATGGCAGGCACCCATGCTACCAAGCCACTATGCCACCCAGACTTAGTGAGACAACAGCTATATGTTCACATCTCTTCAGTCATTTCTTTAAAACACTCACTAGATTCTCAATTCCTGTTTTCCACTTTTGTTATCCACACTGGAATGTAAATCCCATTAGAACAGGGCCCTATTATCACAGGACCTGGCTCAGTGTCTGGAAGATAGTATGAAAAATAAAATTATGTTAAATTGCTGAATAGACCTAGACTGGAGGCAGATTGAAAAGGTGTTGCATGGCCTGCTAAGCTGCCTAGATGGGTACTCATACTTGGCACAGAGTCACCAATGGTGGATGAAGGGCATTGGCTTAAAAGAAGAGATAGATCACTCTGGCCATACTGTGGAGAAGAATGCATTAGAAGGTATGGGGTCTGACTGGCTTATTTTGATAATTCAAGGAAGAAATGACAAGAGTTTTACCTAGTGCAGTGGCAGGGAGAATACAGAAGAGAGACACAAGTCATTTAAAACTAAACTCAGCAGATAATGGGAAATAGCGAAGATCAAGGAGTCTAAGATGACACTCACGTATCTGGTCTGGGTGACCAGATAGATAATGGGTTTAGGAATAAGAATTCAGAATATTAAGTTGAAAATAGAGTCCAGTTGGGCTTTGTTAAATATGAGGTACATGTGAGACATACAGGTAGAAATATCCAGCAGGTGGCTAGAGAATTAGTTCCAACATCCAGAAAAGGCCAGAAACATAACATGGGAAGTTAGTAACCCAAAAGCTACAATCGCCAAAGTATAATGAAATAGTCTTTGGTGTCTTTGGAGAACCAGAAGAGACTAGTGGGCTTATGATAAAACCCTAAAAAATGTGAGCATTTAAACAAACACAAAGGAGTTACAGCACTTCTAAACAAATTCCTGCCAACAAACCAGCCCACATTAGTTGGCCTTATTACTGTGCACTTACTGATGATTTCACTCATTTTTGCACCAGCAAATTTAATAAATATGCTAATTTAATAAAATTGTATTGAGTGCCTACTTAGTTAAGAGGTTAGATATCCTCCCCGTGGGGTCCCATAATACTCTATATGCCTCCATCAGAGCTATCACTTTCTACTATAATCTTTTTGTCTTTCCATTAAATTATGAGCTCCCTGAGTTAGAAATTATAAATTTTAGGATTCCTGGCCCTGCCCACAGACTGTTTACTCAATGAATACATGCAGTCTACCATTAGATGGGGAAGACAAATACATGCCTATAATATTAAAGAATAAACTGCTCTCCTCAAGGACTACCAAACCCAGTGCACATTTTTGATACTGATGTTTCATACTATTGGCTAATTCTGTGTTCTTGAAAATATTTTCTCTATCTTTCAGAGACATGAGTCTCTATTGATTTCTATTTTATCTCTATTGGCATCACTTTTCGGGCTGCTCTTTCCCAACCTTCTCACTCCCCTTTAATTTTTGATAGCCCAAAATTCATAGACTTCTTTGTCCTGAATTATACCCATCCCAAGAAATCTGCACACAATGTCTTCATCTATGGCTTGTAAACAATGATTACAAAAGCATTATCTTTACCTCGGAACTCCTACATACCCAACTGCTTCCTGGACTTGCACAATTGGAGGCCGTGTAGGCATTTCAAACACAAAATATCAAACTCATCTCAACTTACCACATATTCCATGCCTCCTGCTCGATCATCTTTTACCTCACTACTCATGCCAAAAATATGGGAATTGTTCTAGATGCATTCCTTATCCCTCAGATATAACCGATGACAACAAACTGCCATCCCCACTTTCCATTTACATTAGAGTTCCCTCCTATTTACATTAGTCTTGCCCTAGATGAGATCTTTTACCCTCTTGGATGAATGTAATAGGCTCCTAACGAGTCACTAAACTCTCATGCTCTCCTTTCCAAACTACTTGCCAGAGTAGGTATAGTCTGATGCAAATCTATCCCATATTTACTTCTTCCTCCTAAGGGTTCCTCTTTTCTTTGAGATAAAATCTAAATTTCTTAAAATGTTTCCAATTTTGCTGGGCATTAAAATCACTTAATGAACTTTCAAAGTGCAGGTCTTTATATCCCACCTCAGATCTACCTAATCAGAATGTTTAGTAGATAAACCCCAAAAGTATACTGGTGCATGTTTGCAAAACTCCAGAAGTTATTATAATGTACCTTAATCAGTGGACTCTTATTTGAAACCCACTTATATATCAGGAACATTCTATAAAATTCCCAGTCTCTTTCTCCAGGAATTTCCAATGCATCTATTCCCCTGCAGTCTCATAGTCACAGAAATGATGTCCAACTTGCCTCCTAGCTACAATCAATATGGTACAAGTCTGGTGCAAGTGTAGGCACCAGACTCAAGTTGACCAAACCAATTTCCTTCCAAAAAGAATTTGTAATGAACACAGAGAAGCATTCAATCTTTCCAGGTGGTTAGATATATAAAATATAACATCTTGGATGATGGTCTTACCTTCTGTGTTCCATCATGTGGACTGGAAAAATAGATAAGCTATTCTGCATAATGAGGAGGATAAAAACTGAAGAAAACAGCAGAATTGAGATCCCTAATGGAATTTCCTGTCTTTAGTGACAGTCTCCTGTACCTCAGAAGAGCATCTAATATTATTACGGAAGTTTCTTTTTCCCTAAGCTAGACTGAGTTCTTTTTCCATACATAACTCCAAAATCACACTGATTAATAAACATGGCCTATAAGTGCTTCATGCATTTGACTTCTATTTTACCTGTCTGCTGTCAAAATTTCTCTTCCTCATAAATACTCCACACTTCCACTATACTTAACTACCTGTCATGACTACTTGTACCTGTTGTTTCTTGGTTATCTTCTTGTGTTCATGGTACAATGTAACATGTCTAGAATGCCTTACCCCCTTTCTTTATCTGGGTAATTAGCCTTCTCATCCATGATGATTTTTTTTCAAGGACCACCTTCTCTAAAAATCCTTAAAAGGATGTTTAAATGTAGAAAATTATTCTTCCCCTGAGTCCTAAAACAGCTTGTGCTTATATCTGACATAGCTTTTCTCACATGGTATTGGAATTGTGGTTGATTTGTTTCTTCATTAGACTTAAAGATGAAGGCTAAGGGCTATGCTCTCATAATCTTGGCTCTCTTTCATTTAGCACAATTCTGGGTACAAATAATAACCTCATTTAATGTTTATTAAATGAAGGGCTGAAGGAATCATTTAATTAATTAATCATCTATTAATTACGATTTAATAAGAAGAGAGTGCCAAATGAAGAAAAGATTGAAAAGTGGCTGTCCATGGCCTGTAAAAACTCAATCTCTGACCTCTAAGCAAAACCCTCTTGTTATAGAACAACTATCCTCAACTATGCAATGATTCCCCTCCCCCCCACCAGATTTTAGAGAAAAGAAAGCAAGTCAGATGGAAAAAAAAAGAGGCCCTTTTAAATCTTGCTTCCACAGCATCTCCCCAAGAGCATATAACCTATCTCTCCAACAAGAACTCCTCAGCAGCAGAAAGGGTATTGCATCTTCTCTATAATACACACTACAGTATTAAATGTATAGCTAACATGAATCGAACTGAATGAGTCATCTAGCCCATTTATTGCACAGTATTGTTTTTCTTTGTACCTGAAGTCAGTGTTCTTGCTCAAGTTAGTGAGTGTGTATATCACATATATAGAATATGACTTAGCAGGTAATTGGGTTTAGCGCCAACCCACTCTAAAACCAGACAAAGATTCAAAATGAAATACTGTTTTATCAAGTAGAGTGTGGTTATGGACACTCTAGTTTAAAGATCTCAGTCCCTGCCTCATCGGAGATGAAAATGTGACCCTTTGCTAGCTCAGACAAAATCCTCCATGCTACATTAGGCTCGAAAGCAAATTTTGTACTTGCAAGCTTTTATCAAAACTGTATATCCAAATCTTAATAATGCAGGAAGTTGGATTGTTTCCCCTCTCTGTTCAGGTTTACATCAACAAAATCAGAACTAATTTCTGATCTGAAACTCAGCAATTTTAGCTGGCTCTATAAGAATATATATTTTTAAGGTCCTGCAGAGGATTGAAGGAACCTGACTTTATGCGCACGCATGCACGCGCACGCGCACACACACACACACACACACACACACACACACACACACACAAACACATGCATATGCCAAAACTGAGAATCTTAATAAAATAAGCAAAATGATGATTCTATGAACAGAGAAAACTACCTTGGTTCTACACTGGTCACCTTAAGGATTATGAAACATATAAATAGAAACTTAAAAGCAAATTCTCCAGCATCCTATAGCTGGAACATTTTTATTTTTCATTCTAGTTTCTGACACCATACAGACACTCACATATGTAGCATGACCAAAAAGGGTGTCAGATTTAGATTTAGGTTGGGAAGAGAGTCAGATTTAAACCTCAGTTCAAATTTAGAATTTGCCATTTATCAGCTATGAGGCTTGAAAATGCTTTAAAAAATTATCTGTAGATTTTTTTTCCTATGAAATGCAGTGAATAAAATCTATTCTGCCAAATGTATGGTTACTTTGAGAATCAAAATCGATATGAGATTGATTCTTCTACCTAGATCTCAATGTTACATAATAACTGTAAAGGGTACATTGTTTTGTTCCTAGTATTGGCAGCTTCTCTCAATGAAAGAATGATATCTTTTACCCCACTGATGTCAGTTTTGGCCATTTAACTAGCTTTGTCCAATGCAATAGGAATAGAAATCTCACGTGTCACTATAAAATGGAAGCTTTAAGAGTCATCATGTGGTTCTGCCATTTTCCCCCCTCTGGAGTAAGACTGCACTTCTCAAATAATATCTACTTCTTCAAACTTTGATCTATTAATTCAATAATTAAATGCGTGTATGTATGTGTGGAAGCACAGGTATATATACACATTAAATAGATGATGATTGATAGATAGATAGATAGATAGATAGATAGATAGATAGATAGATAGGCAGACAGAGAGACAGAGGTGGTTAGAAAGAAAATGCACACAGAGTTGCATGCCACCTTTGTGCTGGTAAGCCACTGACATACTGGGAACACTTGTTATTGCCGCATAATTTAGTCAAAGCTTATTGATACATCTTAGAATCTCTTTTACCTAATTTTCACTTGAATACTCCACCAAATTAACAGATGATTTCTGTTTCCTCTAAAAAACATACTGAAAGTCAAGAGTTATTAGACTAATACTTAATAGATTAGCACTTTTCTGATCTTACAAGTTAGGTAAAAAATTACCAAAAATCAGTTTTTTATGCCATGTATAACTTCTGCAATTTCATATTGTGATTTTGTCCTGTAAAGAGTAAGTTAAATTTTTTGGAAAGACTTGTTGAGAACACTAAAATCACTTAAAAAAAAACACTAAATAAATTGCTGTTGGTTTTCCAAAATCAAATGGTAAATGTATATGAAAATATTTTATAAATGACAAATTGTTGTGTTGATATGTTAGTAAATACTAATTTGTCAATTAGTATATTTTTGAGCAGCTACTCATTGTAAAATAACATACCAGGGATAACATATAACTATCTTCAACCCAGAGTATCATAAAAGGAAATCAGCAGCAGCATATTCATCAGCCTATCGCATGACTGATTATAGTTCCAGTAATCTCTATTGCATCAATTAAATACTAAAAACAAAAATGGTACAGAAATTCCAGGCTCACTGTAGTTGGATTTACTGGGTCAGGAAGGCAATGTCTCTTTCTACTTTATTTGGTAGAAATATATATCTTAGTTTGTTTATATATCTTAGTTTGTTTATCCATTCCAAAATAATCCAAGTCCATTAATATAGGCTTAAAATAAGGATTGTGTGATATAAGGAGTAAGGAATAATATATATTGATATTTTGGTATTATGTTTTAGCCGTCTAAAGTCTACAGAAAATAGGGGACTCTTGTTAGAAGCCTTCTCATCAGAGGCTTCATTGCCTAAACTTAGCTGCCTAACCACCTCTGCCAGCAATCGATTTATCTTAAAATGAAGGTACTGCTCATGGAGCCACATTTATCAATTTCTCTAGAAAATCCCTCACTTAAATGAATGAGGCAACTTTCATTTCCCTGATGTAAGGAAAAAAAATTATCTTAGGCAAAAGAGGTGATGGCAAAACCTGTAAACCTATCTCGCCATGTCTAGAACCATCAGTGCATGGAATGCTTTTACTAAGAACACCCAACATCACCAATCAATTTGTCATCAGGCCACAAAGACTAGCTCTGTTTTAAATTTAAAAATCCCATTTCAAGATAAAAAAAGGAGAGATCAATGTTGTATTCCCAGGATTCTCAGCATACAGCCAAGGAAGAACACCAAATCCCTAGGGACAGTAAAATAGAGTCAGTACCCCCAGTGCAAAGGGTTAGCTCCAAGTGTGCCCATAGAATGAGAAATATAACCATATGCTTCTTAAAGGCTGATAGCATGATAAAGACATTTGTATGTTTCCAGTACTGAGCCCACTGTCTAACATATAACTAGTGTTCAGTAATTACTTCCTAAGTGAATAACAATTGACTTATCAATTGACTGACTGATGAACTATACAAAAGAGTAAAGCGACACATTAGAGCATTTTGATTTTTCTTTAGGCTCATCATAAAATGCCAAGCATCTAGATTATTTGATAGAAGCCTAAATTATGTGAGTACCACTGACTGAACTTGTTATTACTTTTAAGGTTTACCTCATACCCAACTCATCATTCAAGGCCTAACTCAAATGTTACCTCCTAAATAAAATTTTCCCTAATCTTCAGTGTGGTCTGTATCTCTAGTTCCTTTCAACACCATGAAATAGGACAAAGAACATATATTTTCAAATTTATTTTGCAACCTATTTGCTTAGCTGCAAAAACTATGTAATGGGGCAAAATTACATCAAGAAATGAATTACGATGGGTTGCAATAGAATAGAATAGAAAGTGTAGAATAGAACAGAATAGATTAAATACAAAATATTACAAAGCTTCTCATATAACAAAGTAAATACTTCTGTGTGTCTGTTTGTATGCATGCACACATGTATGATCACTTATCTGTTCATTACAATTAAAATACGTGTATTTCTGTAGGAAGAATGAAGAAGTTTATAAAATAAACAAGCCAGACATACCTTATTAATATCTTGTTTCCACCACTAGCTATTAAGTAACAGTAGACAGGTGATTTTGCCTTTTAGAGCATCAGTTTCTTCATTTGTAAAATGGGAGAGTGGCCACCTATTTTTCAGGACAGTGGTATGGATTAAAATCAATAAAACAGTGTAAGCAAGGTATATTTGGCATAATCGAGTCTTAATAAAAATGTTTATCTCATTTCTTTTTTTCCTCTTTGTTAACACTGTAACTTCTTAAGGTAATTAATATAACCTTTTTTTTCTCCTTATAATTGGGTTGGTATGTCTCAGATTTCCCCTACTAAAATGTGTTTCTTAAGAACAAGGAGTAAATTTCCAGTCAAGATGGCCAATTAGTTAGATGCTTTACTTGTCTCTTTCCACGACTACATCAAATTACAACTAAATTATAGAACAACCACTTGAAGACTAGCTGAACAGAACTCCTATAATGAAGGATAAAAAGAAGAAGCCACCTTAAGACTGGTAGGAGGGGTGGAGACATGAAATGGCCAGTCCTATACCCACATGTAGAGGTTGAGAATATGAAGGGATATCTTGGCTGCAGAGGTCCCCACTGAAGACTGAGGGTTCCTAGACCCATATCGGGTTCCCCAGCTCAGATCATCACTGCCAAGGAGAGGAGTCCCAAAAGAACTGGCTGTGAAAATCAGCAGAAATGCAGTCCAAGTGAGACAGAGGGCTGCTAGAATGCCAAAAATCCTCTGGCTCACATACAGACTCCCTTGTTCACAAACACTTGCCATAAGTTCTAGTGAAGGGACAGCAGCTAGAAAGGTGCCAGAAATAAACATGTAGGAACTGAATTGCCTGACTTCAGGGGAAGGACTGGAGGGGCAGCTCTACCTAGTGCTAGGGGATGCCATTGTTTCTTTGTTGAGTCTTTGCCCTACTCCACCTGCAGGCATAGGTAGGCACCAAGTCTGGGTCTCCATTAACTCTGTTAACACCACTCTTTTCCTACCTTGGTGATTCTCTGAGACCTCTCTCCACCCAATTTGCACATCTAGCTGGAACTTTTTTCTGAGGCTAATGTACACAAGAGGCCAGCATGAGACAGGACTGCAGACTTTTCTAAAAGCTCACAAAGGTCCACAAACCCCAAACAAGCAGTGGCTGGCTGCAACATGCCCTATGCCTCTTGCTAAGCATCACTAAGCCTGGCACTAGTGGCAGCTATCCTCAGTTCACAGCATAGCCTCTCCCAGATGCCTCCAAGCTCAGCACAGACAGCTACCAACTACATGTCACTTTGTAGCTCCTACCAGGTAGCCCTAGGCTGGACATGGGCAGTAACTAAACTTGGCCTGCACTGAAGCCCTTCTCAAAAGGGCCCAGAATCAACACACCAGGTGGCATGCTTCATACTACACCAGAGCAGCACCCAATTAGCTCAAGAAATAACACGCCAACAGTGTGAACTCAGTAAGCATGAGCCCCACTAAAGTGAATTCTACTCCATGAGGTCAGCCCCTGAACAAAAGCTTGTCTGCTGAAGTCTTGGCAAGTCCTCACAGTCAGTCAGCCTGAGGGTCAATCCTACCCACTGATATGCCAACAACAGTCAAGGCTAAACTACATAAGGAGAGTATACATGACCCAAACAAAGGACACCCCTGGAGCATCCAGCTCAAGATAACAGAGAGACTGTGCCATCAGGCCCCACAGGACACCATTCTGCCAAAATTAGGAGACATAGCAGATCTATCTAATACAACAAACAAAAACAAGACCAGACTCAGAAACTCAGAAACAAACACAGGAAGGCAACCAAATGTGGAAACAAAGAAACATGTTCTAAATAAAAGAATAGAAAAAATTTACAGGACAAGAACTAAGTAAAATGGAAGCAAGCAATCTACCAGATGCGGAGTTCAAAACACCGGTTATAAGGATGCTCAATGAATTTAGGGTAAGAATAGATGACCAAGGTGAGAACTTGAAAAAGAGATAGAAAATATTAAAAAGGAGGTAGAAAACAAACAAACAAAAAAGAACCAGTCAGTAATGAAGAAAACAATAACTGAAATGAAGAATATATTAGATGGACTCGACAGCAGATTAGAGGAAGCAGAGGATCAAATTAGTGATTTGAAAGTAAACAAGAGGGAAACACCCAATCAGAATAGTAAAAATAAAATAATTTTTAAAAATAAGGAGAGTTTAAGGGACCTCTTAGACAATATTAAGCATAACAGCATTTGCATCACAGGAGTATCAGAAGGAAAAGAGAGAGCACGAGAAATTGAAAACTGTTTTAAAGAAATAATGACTGAAAATTTCCTTAACC
>NW_011889069.1:1987127-1988795 GCF_000151845.1 Pteropus vampyrus | reverse complement strand
AGACATACAACCACAGAAGTGCAGAGAGTCCCAAATAAGAAGCACCATACTAAAGAGACCCATACTAAAACATATCATAATTAAAATGTCAAAGGTTAAAGACAGAAAATCTTAAAAGGAGCAAGAGAAAAGAATTAGTTACTTACGAAAGAGCTCCCATAAGACTGTTAGCCAATTTCTCAACAGAAACTTTGTAGTTCAGAATGGATCGGCACAAAGTATTAAAAGTGATGAAATGCAAGAACCTACAACCAAGATAACTCTACCCAGAAAAGCTATCATTCAGAACAAATAAAGAGCTTCCCAGACAAGAAAAACCTGAAGTAGTTTATCACCACCAAACCAGTATTATAAGAAATGTTAAAGGGGCTTCTTTAAGAAGAGAGAAAATAAATTTAAAATGCGAATATAAAAATACTGCAAAGAAAAACACTGACAAAGGCAAATACATAATAGAAGCAGTGAATCAACCAACACTAAAGCTACTGCAAAGGTTAAAAGACAAAAGTAGGAAGATCATATGTAATTAAAACAGAAAACTAAGGGATACACACACAGAATGAGTAAAAATAATGACAAAAAACAAATGTAGTAGTGATTATGGAATGTGTTTATAGATTGCTATAAACATAACTTGGTGTATACAAAGCACATGCAACTACAAACCAAAAATCTACAAGAAATAAAGAGAAAGGAATCCAAACAACATTATAGTGAGTCGACAACATACAAGAGAAAGAAAGAATAAAAAAGGAAAAGAGAAGAACTACGAAATAATCAGAAAAAAATCAAAAATGGCAATAACTACATGCTTATCAATAAGTTCTTTAAATATAAATTAAATGCTCCAATCAAAAGATAAATGGATAAAGAAGTGGTACATATATACAATGATATGTTACTGAGCCATAAAAAAGAATGAAGTCTTACCATGAATGGAGCTGGAAAGTATTATGCTAATTAAAATTAGTCAGAAAGACAAAGACAAATACCATATGATCTCACTTTTATGTGAAATCTAAAAAACAAAATAAATGAAAAAGCAAGACAGAAACAATTCATATGAACAAACTTATGGGTACAAGATGGGAGGGGGTTTAGGAGCTGGGTAAAAAAGATGAAGTGATTAAGAAATAAAAATTGGAAGTTACAAAATAGTTATGGGGAGTTAAGGTACAGCTTAAGGAATATAGTTAATAATATTGTAATAGCTAGCATATGGAGTCAGCTGGGTGTAAGACTTATTGGGGGAATCACTTTGTAAGTTATACAAACGTCTAACCACTATTCTGTGCACCTGAAGCTAATGTAATACTGAATGTTAACTGTAACTGAAAAATAAAATTAAAATAAAAAAAAAAAATTATGCCAGTGGCCTTTGAGAAAAGCAGATTTCTCTCCATAATGTGGGTGGGCCATTTCCAATCAGTTGAAGGTCTGAATAGAACAAAAAGGCTGACCTTCCCAGAAGAAGAAGGAATCAGCCAGAAGATGGCCTTCAGACTGAAACTGCATCAGTTCTTCCCTGGGTCCTGCCAGCCTACCGGGCAGATTTTTGACTTCCCAGCCTTCATAACTATGAGCCAATTATTTAAAATCTCTTTCCCTTTCACTCTCTCTTTCTCTCTTTCTCTCTCTCTCTCTCTCTCTCTCTCTCTCTCTCTCTCT
>NW_011889069.1:1985744-1986802 GCF_000151845.1 Pteropus vampyrus | reverse complement strand
AGAAAGACAAGCAAAAAAACTAAGAAATAAGTAATATGCTGGTAGCTTAATGTATTAAGGAAAACATTAAGAAAGGGGTGAGAGGTAGAAAGTGCTGGATAAAAGGAACTGTGATTTTAGATAAAATGGTTGGGTTAAATCTCACTTTTGCGAGGTTAAGTATACATGGGTTCCATATACTCCAGGATTTAATAAATGTTTAATTAACTAATCAACTATGCAAAAGAATTAAATTGAATCTCTTTCGTGGACGATACATAATAATCAACTCAAAATGGATTAAAGACTTGAACGTAATATGTGAAACCATAAAACTACAAGAAGATAACATAGGGAGTAAGCTCCTTGACATTGGTCTTGTCAATGATTTTTTGGACTTGACATCAAAAGCAAAAACAAAAAAGCAAAAGTAAACAAGTGAGATTACATTAAATAAAAAAGTTTCTGCAAAGGAAACCATCCATAAAATGAAAAGGCAATGTATAGAATGACAAAAAAAAATTTGCTACCACATATCCAATAAGGAATTAATATTCAAAATATACAGGGAACTCCTAAAACTCAATAGCAACAGAACAAACAAACAAAAACTCCCCAAAACAAATAAGCCAATTAAAAATTGGACAAAGAAACTGAATACACATTTTTCCAAAGAAGAGATATATATGGCCAGCAGGTACACGAAAAAGTACTCAACATCACTAATCATCAGAGATATGCAAATCAAAACCACTATGAGATATCATCTCACATCTGTTAAGATGCCTATCATCAAAAAGACAAGAGATAACAAATGCTGATAAGGATATGGAAGAGAGGTAACTCCTGTACACTCAGTAAAAATGTAAACTGACACAGCTATTATGGAAAACAGTATAAAGATTCCTTTAAAAATGAAAAATAGAACTACCATATGATCCAGCAATCTCACTTCTGGGTAGATATCCTAAAGAAATGAAACCAAAATTATCTCAAAGAGATATCTGTACTACCATGTTCATTGCAGCATTATTCACAATAGCTAAGTGTCTGTTAATGGTTGAATAGATCTAGAAAAT
>NW_011889069.1:1972076-1984829 GCF_000151845.1 Pteropus vampyrus | reverse complement strand
AAAATCAAAGCCAAAGAGATTTAGCACAGATCAGTCCAAAACAAGGTCAGATTTCAAAGGTCCCCAATTCAGAGAAGAAAGAACTATGATTATTGATTAATTTATTCTGTTTATTAAGTATTTATTGGGTACTTGGGGGCTATTTAGAGTGAGAAGGGAACTGAAGAAAACTAACACCAAGTACTTATAATGAGATGTACCATCATGATAGACATTTAATATACCCTAAGTCATCCTTACAACAATCATATAGTGGGTTTGTGAGAGACATTGATGGTGATTCACCAAAACTTGCATTCTCTTCTTCTTGGGTGCTTCACTAGATACTGTTTGCCAAACTCTCCTGCATTTGTGTGTGATGCTGAGACCAAGTTCTACCCAATGGAATGAGTGTAGAAGTGACATGAATGACTTCCCAAGCCTAGTCCTTTAAAGCCTCCTTCATGTTCTGCTCTAAGTTCTCCCCTTCACGCAGCCAGAAGTGGTCACCCATGTCAAACTTGAAAGTCACAAACTGAATATAGAAAAGTCTCTGTAATACAGCACTTCTGAATGAGCACAAGAAGCAGAGTCTTCAACACTTTACAACAGCAGCACCATTTTGCAGTTGGGCAATGGATGGATGTCGATAAAGACAAAGTGGGCTAGAAAGTTCGGAACCCCTGTTTTGAAACAGCAAAACATCTAGTAAAACTATTACTTTTAATAACTTCTAAGGCAAACCAAGTGCCTATTGAGCCTGTAGTTATAGAGAAAAAAAAAAAAAGATGAAAAAAGCCAGGTATTCCTGGGTATCATTCTTCTCTGTTTACATGGTTTCAAGAAAGAGATGAGCTCTGGAAAAAAAAATGTCCAATTTTAAAGTAGATATTAAAATGAGGGGGGATGGGAGGAAAGGCGGGGGAGAGAGAGAGAGAGAGAGAGAGAGAGACAGACAGAGACAGAGACAGAGAGACAGAGACAGAGAGACAGAGAGAGAGACAGAGAGAGAGACAGAGAGAGAGACTGTAGAATTCTGAGGCCTCCTTGTTTGGAAACCGAACCTGGATCCCAAAAATTAAGATAGAAAATAGTTCTAAACAGCAAAAGTCCATTAACACTGCTAAGTGGGATAAAATAACACCATTGTCACCATTATTAAAGAATGACTACCACCTTACCTTCCTTACCAAGAGCTTTCTTTCAGATGACCTCCATATAGCCACATCCATTTGAGAAAGAAGAGCATGAGAGTGCAAGAGGAAGGAAATAATGTAAGCTTGAGACTTTGACATTTTTCATGTGGCAAATGACTTTGATATTTTTCATGTGGCAAATGGATCTGCTTGAAAACGTAAGAGTGGGAGCTTATGACATTTTTGAAAGAATTGTCTAGCCAAAGAAACCATGGGTCTACTTTTAAAAAGCCTGTGACTGCTTTGATTACTGTAGCCTTGTATAGTTTGATATCAGGAAGTATGCAGTGTAAAGTGATACAGTCTTTTTTTAAAGTAATGTGGAAATGTATATCACAAGTCAAAAAATACCTTATACTCTTTGACCAGACCATTTATTTCACTTTGTGGTCACTATCCTCATAAAATAATAGACTATGTGAATAATAAAGAATTAATATTTATCATAACTTTATTTACAAAGGTATAAAAATTGGGAATTACCTAAATCTCTAAAAATAATGTAAATATAATATGTTCTTTAAAAAGATACTCAAATGGTTGTATAATTAGAAACAAATGCTATTTAATAATAAAAAACTGGATATTGTGCAATGAATATGATTTTTATTATTAAAAAAAAAAAGCCTATGACTACAAAACAACTGTTTAGTCCCCTCAATGTACACTAACAGAAAATGAGTGTTCAACAATGACCACTTTAGACGTGGTCGTGGAAGACACTGAACAAGGAAACACTACCCAGTGGGTGAACTTTCCAGAGAACAAGAGACAAGAAATTTCCTTCTGGAAAGAAGTATCAGAGTCTAAACAAGGAATATCTCCAAGTGCCAGGACAAAGGTATTATGACTGCTATGGACCAGTAACTGCTTTACACCTCCAATTCTTCTCTTTTCCAATTTCTAAAATTTCCAAATTTTTTCCAGTTTTATTGTGATAATCTAATCCTGTGACCCCAATTAAAAAAAGATGTTTATAACTTTCAGTTATAAAATAAATAAGTCATAAGATGAAATGTATAGCATGGTGGCTATAGTTAATAATACTGTACTGTATATTTGAAAGTCACTATAAGAAAGTAAATCTTAAAAAGTCCTCATCACAAAAACAAAACAAGCTTGTAACTGTATGGTGACAAATGTTAACTAGACTTTTTTATGTGTGTGATGATCTATTTTTGCAATATGTACAAATAACAAATCGATATGTTATATACCTAAAACTAAATAACATTGTATGTCAATTATACCTCAATAAAAATTAATTAATTAATTAATTAATTGATTGATTGATTAATTAATAGATAAGGATGTTAGACAACGGGTGGCAATTATTTTAGTTATAGGTCACTTTTTCATGAAAAGTCATGTTTTGTCATGAAGAAGTAAATATCATCAAGTATTTTTGGGCTTTGAACTGGATTCAATAGTTGGATTGAATTTTAAGTTGTCTAACTTGAGGTCGTGTGTATTCTGGATATGTGAAGAAGGGTGCAAATATATACTTGGTGAAAATAACATAGCTATAATTGGTAGCTATGCTCCAAAGTTCATTTCCTATTTATTTTTATTTTATTTTATTTTATATTTTATTTTTAGCATTAGACTAGATTCTTTTTCTTAGGCTCTGCAGTCAGGTAGAACAAGTGACAATATTTTAGCCAAAGGAATGCAAGAAAAAAATGACACATACTGAAGGTAGAAAACCCTTAATAACGTCCTTTCTGTGCTCTTCTGTGTTCTTTCTTCTTTGTTTGGCTGGAAGATAATGCTCAGGGTGACTTTGGATGTCATGTGTTCATGAGAACAGATCTTTTGTTAGCTTGAGTTCCTGAGTGCAGACAGAGCAGGACGGCTCTCCTCACCAATAATCAGAAACATTCATTTTAGACTATTAAGTAAAAACAACATAAACTTACATTGAGTAAACTCGGGGACTTTTTTTTTTTTAATAGTAGATAAAATACTATACCCTCCATTTTACAGATGTGAAAACTGAGGCTTGAAACTTAATTTACACAATTTAGAAAGATAATAAATGCAGGAAATGGGCTCAAATCTATGTCTCCTTAACTCTAGCATCTTTTAGTGAGTCACACTTTAATTTGGCAATTGACTATACACTGTCAGTCATTAAGGAAGAGATCTATTGAGGTCAAGATAAGCCAATCAACCTTCTCCTATCTTCAGATTATCAGGTAGATTTTTTTTTTTTACCCCTAGTTTAGGTCATGGGTTTTCTTCCACATAGCATTATTGGAAAAAATAATAATAACAAACAAACAAACAAACAAACAAATAAACCTTCTTTAAATAGCTATAGAACTAGTCAGGCCTCAGTGTGAAGAATAGAATCTGGGTGTGTCCTGAAAACTAATGAAAGGACCTCCTACCCCAACTGCTGATTCCACAGGGATTCGTTAAGTAAATGAAAACCATAAGCCATTTGATCCCGAAAGTTTTTCTGCAGAAAGGCAAGATCAGGGCCTTTATTTGTGTTAAATCTTGCCTTGATTAAATTGGATTTTTTATTTAGTGAGTTTCCAAAGCACTGGGTTACTAACAAGAAAAGGTTCTAATAGGGTCCTAGATTTGAAAGCCATGGGCAACACAGCCTGTGTCCTTTATGATGTGTAATGAATAAAAGAACCCAAATCACTGCTTTTTAAAATCATGTCTAAGATTATAATGATTTTCCCCTTTAGCTCACCCTCCCTTCTTTTCATTTTATATGTCCCCAGTGTTGCTTGATTTAAAGGGTACATATTAGAAAAGCAGAAACTCTTGCTTTTCATAGGTCACCCTGGCTGGAAGGACCCTCTCCTCTGGGCAAATCCTCTTGCATTGCTCCCAGCAGCACTTGTAATTCAAGTAGCAGTTGTATCTGCTGCATTTTTCCATCTGTTCCCTCTGCCCCACCCCTCTTCTCTCTAAGTCCATGAAATTACTCTTCCTTTCTATTTTCTAGCTCATTTTACTTTGTTTGTGCCCTTTCATTCTCTTTACACTCTCACTTTCCAAGTCTTCTCTTAGTCATTTTAACAAAGAAACCCCACACTGTAAGGATCACAAATTCTTCTCCAATCAGGCCAAGATCCAGTGTACAATCAAATAAACAAAACCCTTTCCTTTGCATGGCAATAGTGCACTGCTATCTGAACGAGGCTGCCACTCTCAGTATGTTTCTCATAGGCTTCTTTTCTCTTTAGGCAGATGAGCCATCTCTGACATATTTCAAGCCGTAGTGTTTGGTTTTTTTCCTCTCCTTTCCAGGGCCCTAGAGCGCATGCGGAATGATCTGAAATAAACTAGAACAATTTTCAAATCCTATCCTAGTATAGAAATATTGGATATTCTAACAGGAGAGAAAAGTAAGTATGGTGTGTGTGTGTGTCCCCTCTGGTCCTCTCTTGCCACAGAAACGCTGCAGAGGTGCCAGGGAACACAGGACAAGCAGAACTATTTCCATAAATGTGTTTTATTTTAATTGCTTAAACAGCTTCATACCAATGAATCATCCATCGGTTTAGGAAGAAGTGCCTGCAGAGACTCATCAAGACTACTCCCGCCTATGATTGGAGAGGGAGTGAGGAGAATGACGGCTGGGGGCATCCAGATGTGGTCATACAGAGCTGCATTGGAGCTTCTTAGGTAGAAACAGTGTCACCTACTAAAAACCTAGGTAACCTGAAACACGGTTTCAGTGCTCTTTAATCCTATCTTCTCCAGTCCTTGACAGGTAGCCTTAAACAATTCAGAGGAAAAAGATACAGAGTTTTATGAAACTGACCAAACTGTTCAGGATTTGTCCACCTTAATCTTAAGGCTGAAGTTGTGTTTACTGAATGTCTACTACATGCCAAATTTCCTCTCCCTCACTTATTTCATAACAAATAAGTATCGACAGAGATTAGCGAGGCTGTAAAGGATCAAATTATTTTAGATTATTGCACACACACACACACACACACACGTCCAAGTTTCAGAACTATGAAATCAAATTGAATAGCAGGTGGATAGGAAGAACAAAGTACTTCCGCTTAGTGATATAGATTCTGATTTGAACTCCTAGCACGCATATACGTACGTGTGTGTGTGTGTGTGTGTGTGTGTGTGTGTGTGTGTGTGTGTGTGTATAGATTTACATACACATTGGGCTACTTGAAAAGTTAACTCTTGCTCTTCTTTGCCCCCATTACCATCCATAAATTGCTCATATGTCTGTTGTGGAATTTATTGCTCTTAGATTATAATCATTTGTTTACTTTTCTTTCCATCACCAAACTGAGCATCTTAGACTTAAGAATCATAACCAAAGCTTCTTCTGTTAATAAATCAAAATTCAACATGGTCTGGCACAAGGCAAAAGATCATTAAATACTTGGGAATAAGATAGTATATAAAATAATGGTGTTGTCTCACATGTTTTTGAAAGTGTAGTTAAAGATTCTATAGAACACTACAAAATTTGAGTAATTATCCATTTTTTAAAACAATTATTTTTTAATTCTATAAGTAAGTCATCATAAAAAAATTGGGGGTATTTGGAGGTGATCAGTAGAGATTATATAATTTAGTTTTCTGTTTTTAATTAAAATGTCCATTTTCCAGGAGATGTTTGGCAAATAGACATTGGTTATACCTACAAGGACTGGTGGAACACCACCACCCAGGCTGCTTTTGACTTGAGAATAGAATCCAGCATTTTGAAAGCTCTTTGGAGAGATAGTAAATTAACCTTATCCCAGATATGGCAGACATCATTTAGCCAAAAGATTACCTACTGTTTAAGGTCTGGCTACCAATCCAATAAAAATTACCAATTTCTATTTCAAAATTTTATGAACAGAAGTAACTAAGGCATCCAAATAGTTTAATAATTCTTTGAATTTTCTCTTAACATCTATTCCTTACACTTCCATACAGTTCTTGTGCCTATTCAATTATTTTTAAAACTATAATCCATATGGTTTCAAATCAACAAACAATTAATTAGTGTATATTGATAAGGGGCAATTTGACTATGACACAGTTTACTCAGCATTGATAAAATTATAAAGCTACCTTTCTTTCACAACCTGATTATCTATATTAATTAATAAGTGCAAAGAATAATGAGTTTCTTGTACAGAATGTGCCTATATATTCACTAAGGGCTATTATCATTAATTGCCAGTTAGTAATTAGATGTCACCAGTTCTATAATATCCACAGACTTGTGAATGCTTGAACTATAATGTCTGAGTATAAAGTACTGTCAAAAAGCGGGTATCAAATGCCTTTTGATGTTATACTCTCTTCTAGGCAGAAAGAATGACATCTTAGTGATGCCTTCTGGGCACTTTTGAGTTAATAATGAGGCAAGTGTCTCTCAAACATCCTCGAATAATGCCCCTTACTGAATTACCAGACAATAAAATAATGGCCACTGAAGCACTGCCTGATCACATCTTAATTAAGCATGAGCAGTAGGGAGAGTTTTATAACTTTCTTTCATAGCATTTCCATAGTTCATATGGGTTGTTCTTTACTTTGGCCAGAGGTTTATCCAGTTTTCCAATGCCAACACAGCAAAACATCTTAAATCACTACAAAGCATTGTGAATGTTCACTGGTTTCTTTACATCTTAAGAAATTACTGTGACAATTGCTAATAATGCCATCGCATGCCTCCTTTAGTTTATATCTCAGACTTAGCATGTCCTAATACATAAAAATCAGTCAGCCTTAACGCTTCCCTTCATCAGGGAGGTGGACTGATTTAGCATCCAGTAAGCAAACCAGGACATAGTAGAGAAAATTATACTCAAGTTTCACTAGGTAACCTTGACTTTCTGTGTTTCAATGTATAGCACAGACAGAATAGAATATGACTGCTACCTGTCTATAGGCATGTGGAAATATTAAAGAGAATATACTTGAAAAGCCCCTTAGCTTTATAGATTCAGGAGTCCTACACATGGTTCCTAACTATGCTTCCAATGGTGTCACCTAGAATAGCTCATTTCACCAGTCCTCTGAGCCTCAGGACATCATCTGAAAAATGAGGAAATTAAACCAGAACCCTGACAAGATTTGAGTTATTTAAACTGCATTCTAAGGAACTTGTTTGCCACAGATTTCAAGAGATGTTTCTGATGAAAGGGTTCCCTAGTCAGTTTTACTCAGGTATGAAGGTGAAATGCTCAGTAAAACATAAGTGAACACGTATCAAAACCAAAGGACTCCTCACAGCTCTCAATGCACTACTGTGCATTGCCATTCTCCAAGATCTGTGCATTGCCATTCTCCAAGAAATATGCGGCATTTAAAAAACTTAGTAAACTATGGGAACATGTTTTAGTAGAGTATGCAGTAGTCTAATTTGGGAAATAATAGCATGAAAAATTGTCTTCCAATCCTGTTCCCTAGAGCCCTGGGGTTCGGCTGTGGGGGCCTCCGGGACAGACACAGTAGAAACAGAAGAGCCTCAAAGCTCATCAGCCAGAGCAGGACTACCTTTGTGTTTTTTGATTCTGTTTCTCTGCTTTAATTTCTTGATATGGAATAAGATTTGTTCAGAACAGATCTTCTGACCAGTCATTTGAAAACCACCGGACTAGACTGACTAGACATTCTAAAGTCATCTCTATTGTAAATATTCTATGAGTCCATTACTATTTTGAAGAAAAATATGTGATACGATACAATATTGAAATTATTACTTCCTTGAGTTTTCTAGATTCCATTTATTATTATTTTGTTTCAGGTTTTCCAGCCTATACTATTGTTTCTTCCACTGCCATTTCACACTTTGTATTCAAGAGGATGAGATACACCTTTATTTTCGAAGCAGCCTTTTTTTTAATCTCAGCTGAGTAAGAGATGTGTGCTCTCTTTTGAACATTCCAGAAGTTACATCTAAGCCTGACTTCACATGCTCCTTCCTTTCCTTCTGACCATGGAAGGCCCTTGAGGAAGGGCCTCCTCCTCAGACATCACTTCGGCTGCTCTGACAGTCCCTCTTGACTTTGTAATTAATCTGAGCACCTTCCTTTTCTCTTTAGCTCATGATTGATTTTCTCCATAAATTATTTTGGGCTGTTCTTGCATATCAGAGGCCACATTATACTGCATTGTTAATGGCTATTTGAGTATGAAAAAAGAAAAAAGTACGTCCCTCCTTTTTTTTTTATCAGAAAGTAACTCACATTGAAATGGATTACAAAGGTTTCTGCTTCAGCTCTTAACTGGACATCAGATTTTTATAGTATTGAGTCAAAAAAAAAACTCCTCTTTCTATTTTATGATCTCAGCCCTTACTGGGTATATTTACACAAGCCTTTAACCATGTCATGTAAGTGCAATGTTCAAATAGCTTCATATATTCAGTGTTAAAGTAAATTAGTCAATGAACTAATAAGATCTTAAAAAATAAAACCCTTTATTTTCCTTTTTGTGAGTGAAGCAATCACTCATAGATGTTATAACTTCTGCTGCCTAGGGCTGAAGAAGTGGCGTGCACCTGAGTGATTGGTAAAGCCCAATCCGAGGACAATTAAAATGTACAGCACCATTTGGCAGGGGTAGAATAGCTCTGGCATGACGTGCACCAGCTCAGTGTTTTCACAATAGGAAGAGCAGATGCTCTTGGGAAATTTGGCAGCACAACACGTGGAGAGACAAAGCACAGCACTGAAGGCAGATGATGTGAAACTGTTAAGCTTAATTTTTTTTTCTTTCATTAAAAATGCAGCAAACTATTCTACCATTCTTTAACTCTATCAAATGGCAGTGAGAAGTAGGGAGGCAGAGAGCAATCAATGCACGTCTGAGGGATGGGCACTCCAGCCTCAGTGTGTGATATGCCAGATATATTTGATTTCCAATATGCATGTATGCATAGGAAGCTTCCAATGGATGGAGCTGACATTTATCTTCAGCATCTCGGACTGGTGGGGCTGGTCACCCCTGTGCTCATGAGTGAGAGTAAATGTCAGGAAAGATTAGTGGCCGTGTACTACCCATACAGGTGGACATTTTTCATTCTCTGTGTGTTCCTCATGCTGCTCTTCATTTAGGTAACAGTTTTGAGAAATTAAATGTACCTGTGCTCTGGAGGGAGCAGAATTATGAAAATGAGAGCTGTGTTATCACGTGGGACTTTTTGCTAGGATTCTTTTCAACACAAAATACTCCTCACAACACAGGTTTGCTTCTCTCCTTACATCACATTCTGAAAATATGCCCTCTAACTATGGATCTTGAAATTCCAGAGAGCATATTGGACCTTATTATTTATACTATTAATTGGATCCATTCATTTGTGAAGATGGTTACTCCTGAACCAGGATAGGGTGAGGGTTTGGAGAGAGAACTGTCTCTGAAGCTTCCTTCTAAATTATGCGTCTTAACCAGTGTGCCCATCTCTTAGTTAAAAAATGAAAATGAGAAGACAGGAAGAATTTAAGAAAACATGAACACATCAGACTATCCCTTAGGATGGAAAATGTGAAGAGAACATTAAAAATTGTCAAATGTAAAAGGCAGCTTATAAGAGGTGACTGCTGTCGAGTAGACCAGAATGCCTCTCATCAGGCCATTTGGTAGCAGAGACAAAACAGGATCAAGAATAATCAGAATAACTCATCCCTTTTATTCACATGCTCGGTCTAAGTCCTCCTCTCATTGCTTCAACTTTATCCCATTAAATAGATTGAAATCTGAGTTAAACGGCATTCAAGATTTTCCAGATTAAAAAAGAAAAGAGTAATCAAACTGCACCAATCACATGTTCAAAATGTATTCAATTGCCACTTAGTTCTTTCTGAAAGGGTAACAAGACCCCATGGAACACAGGTTAGGCTTCACTAAGGACACTTGGTGCTAGTGCTTCTGAAAAATGAGGAAATTAAACCAGAACCCTGACAAGATTTGAGTTATTTAAACTGCATTCTAAGGAACTTGTTTGCCACAGATTTCAAGAGATGTTTCTGATGAAAGGGTTCCCTAGTTTTACTCAGGTATGAAGGTGAAACGCTCAGTAAAACATAAGTGAACACGTATCAAAACCAAAGGACTCCTCACAGCTCTCAATGCACTACTGTGCATTGCCATTCTCCAAGATCTGTGCATTGCCATTCTCCAAGAAATATGCGGCATTTAAAAAACTTAGTAAACTATGGGAACATGTTTTAGTAGAGTATGCAGTAGTCTAATTTGGGAAATAATAGCATGAAAAATTGTCTTCCAATCCTGTTCCCTAGAGCCCTGGGGTTCGGCTGTGGGGGCCTCCAGGACAGACACAGTAGAAACAGAAGAGCCTCAAAGCTCATCAGCCAGAGCAGGACTACCTTTGTGTTTTTTGATTCTGTTTCTCTGCTTTAATTTCTTGATATGGAATAAGATTTGTTCAGAACAGATCTTCTGACCAGTCATTTGAAAACCACCGGACTAGACTGACATTCTAAAGTCATCTCTATTGTAAATATTCTATGAGTCCATTACTATTTTGAAGAAAAATATGTGATACGATACAATATTGAAATTATTACTTCCTTGAGTTTTCTAGATTCCATTTATTATTATTTTGTTTCAGGTTTTCCAGCCTATACTATTGTTTCTTCCACTGCCATTTCACACTTTGTATTCAAGAGGATGAGATACACCTTTATTTTCGAAGCAGCCTTTTTTTTAATCTCAGCTGAGTAAGAGATGCGTGCTCTCTTTTGAACATACCAGAAGTTACATCTAAGCCTGACTTCACATGCTCCTTCCTTTCCTTCTGACCATGGAAGGCCCTTGAGGAAGGGCCTCCTCCTCAGACATCACTTCGGCTGCTCTGACAGTCCCTCTTGACTTTGTAATTAATCTGAGCACCTTCCTTTTCTCTTTAGCTCATGATTGATTTTCTCCATAAATTATTTTGGGCTGTTCTTGCATATCAGAGGCCACATTATACTGCATTGTTAATGGCTATTTGAGTATGAAAAAAGAAAAAAGTACGTCCCTCCTTTTTTTTTTATCAGAAAGTAACTCACATTGAAATGGATTACAAAGGTTTCTGCTTCAGCTCTTAACTGGACATCAGATTTTTATAGTATTGAGTCAAAAAAAAAACTCCTCTTTCTATTTTATGATCTCAGCCCTTACTGGGTATATTTACACAAGCCTTTAACCATGTCATGTAAGTGCAATGTTCAAATAGCTTCATATATTCAGTGTTAAAGTAAATTAGTCAATGAACTAATAAGATCTTAAAAAATAAAACCCTTTATTTTCCTTTTTGTGAGTGAAGCAATCACTCATAGATGTTATAACTTCTGCTGCCTAGGGCTGAAGAAGTGGCATGCACCTGAGTGATTGGTAAAGCCCAATCCGAGGACAATTAAAATGTACAGCACCATTTGGCAGGGGTAGAATAGCTCTGGCATGACGTGCACCAGCTCAGTGTTTTCACAATAGGAAGAGCAGATGCTCTTGGGAAATTTGGCAGCACAACACGTGGAGAGACAAAGCACAGCACTGAAGGCAGATGATGTGAAACTGTTAAGCTTAATTTTTTTTTCTTTCATTAAAAATGCAGCAAACTATTCTACCATTCTTTAACTCTATCAAATGGCAATGAGAAGTAGGGAGGCAGAGAGCAATCAATGCACGTCTGAGGGATGGGCACTCCAGCCTCAGTGTGTGATATGCCAGATATATTTGATTTCCAATATGCATGTATGCATAGGAAGCTTCCAATGGATGGAGCTGACATTTATCTTCAGCATCTCGGACTGGTGGGGCTGGTCACCCCTGTGCTCATGAGTGAGAGTAAATGTCAGGAAAGATTAGTGGCCGTGTACTACCCATACAGGTGGACATTTTTCATTCTCTGTGTGTTCCTCATGCTGCTCTTCATTTAGGTAACAGTTTTGAGAAATTAAATGTACCTGTGCTCTGGAGGGAGCAGAATTATGAAAATGAGAGCTGTGTTATCACGTGGGACTTTTTGCTAGGATTCTTTTCAACACAAAATACTCCTCACAACACAGGTTTGCTTCTCTCCTTACATCACATTCTGAAAATATGCCCTCTAACTATGGATCTTGAAACTCCAGAGAGCATATTGGACCTTATTATTTATACTATTAATTGGATCCATTCATTTGTGAAGATGGTTACTCCTGAACCAGGATAGGGTGAGGGTTTGGAGAGAGAACTGTCTCTGAAGCTTCCTTCTAAATTATGCGTCTTAACCAGTGTGCCCATCTCTTAGTTAAAAAATGAAAATGAGAAGACAGGAAGAATTTAAGAAAACATGAACACATCAGACTATCCCTTAGGATGGAAAATGTGAAGAGAACATTAAAAATTGTCAAATGTAAAAGGCAGCTTATAAGAGGTGACTGCTGTCGAGTAGACCAGAATGCCTCTCATCAGGCCATTTGGTAGCAGAGACAAAACAGGATCAAGAATAATCAGAATAACTCATCCCTTTTATTCACATGCTCGGTCTAAGTCCTCCTCTCATTGCTTCAACTTTATCCCATTAAATAGATTGAAATCTGAGTTAAACGGCATTCAAGATTTTCCAGATTAAAAAAGAAAAGAG
>NW_011889069.1:1965078-1970276 GCF_000151845.1 Pteropus vampyrus | reverse complement strand
CGAGTTATTACAGCAGTCTTGTGCTCAACTCTGTTCTCCACTCTACTGAAAGTTCTGAATGAACCAAAAGATTAAAAGGGATATGAGATGAGATCTGGCCTTGTTTTTTATTTCATTTCCCTTTCATGTAATCATCCTGCTGACAAAACTATAGATGGAAACAGAAGAATGAGATAGCCCTCACTAGGGGAGTACTTTCTAGGGAACTTGGAGTCCAATTTAGAGCTTTTTCTGGGTCCTGAAGACCCATGAAGTTAAGTAGACTGTTAAGTGCATAGTATTAATTTTGTCGTTCTTAGTCTGCTTGCTTATTTGTTAATCTGTCTGATTATTTGTTGGTTTGAATTGTTTCAGCTTAGTTAGAAGGTACACAGTGATTTAGACCTCTCTGAATGAGATGAGTTCAAAATGAGAAAGCTGATTCACAAATCACTCAAATGCACAAAAATCATTAGACTTCCTTTCATTTACAATGATATGGTGAGATAGTAAGTGCTGCCATTATATTATCCATAAAAACATCTTAAACAACTGCCCTTGACACTATATATCTGGCAATTTACAGAGAAACAAAAGATGCACCAATGTTGCATTTCCTAGAGGTTCATAACCTAACACTGGAAGAAGAAAATATGTTAAGAGTCCTTTGGTCCGGGATAGCCACTAAGAATCTTATGGAAACCATGGGAGCCATATCATGTGTTCTTCGAGCACAGCTGGACAGAAAAATACATAGATATCTAGTCAGAAACATAGTCTCAAAAAGTAAGGGAGAAAGAAAAAGCATCCTACCAATAATAAGGCTAGATTCATACAACAATATGGTACAAGCTCAGAAATAATAGAACAATAGAATATACAAGAGAGCTCAGAAAAAGAACCAAGTATGTATAAGAACTCAACATGAAAACAGTAGCCCCACAAAGCAACAGGAATGATTGACTGTTTAGTAGATGATAGTGACAAACTGGCTCAAAACATGGAGAAAAACAAAGCTTAATCCCTACATTTCATTATATTATGTTAAGTTTATATTATATTATGTTAAAGTGGACTTCATATTAATTACCTAAATGGGAAAGATGAAATTATAAAGCTAGAAAAAAGAAATCTGTTTTCATTTTTTTTTTAAAAATATTTTTTGTCAGGTACTATTATAAGATCTTTATAAATTTTAACTCGTTTAATCCCAGTAAAAGCCCTATGAAGAAAGTAACCTTAATATACACATTTTACAGACAGAAAACTGAGGACTATCACTAAGGCCTCATAGCTAGGATTTGAACCCAGGCAGTTTGGTTTTAGCAAATATGCTCTTAATCACTTTACAATGCACCTCAGGCAAAGGCAACAGATAATAAAGAAAAAAAAAAGCATTATTTCAACACCTAAAACTGATAAGCAATTAATATCTAGAATACACAGGGAATTCTTGTAACTTCATAAGAAAAAAAAAATAGCTAACTCAAAACAATAGGCAGAAGAATCTACCATATGCAGAAGAAAAAGCCCACAAAACAAATCAATAAAGAGATGCTCACACTTACCAGTAAACAGAAAAATGTACATGAAAATAATAATGAGGTATCATTTTATACTCATGAACATAGTTTTTAAAAACAGGAATAAAGAAGTAGATAAAACTAAGTGTTGGTGAGGATATGTGTGGATGGGAACACTTTCTACTGGAGTGCAGATGTGCAAAGCCATATTGAAATACAAAATGGCAGCTCTTAACACAATTAAGCACATGGAGTCCCATTACTCAGCAATGCCACTATTGGCTCAGTTTCCTAGGGAAATTTCACATTGGTGTATAAATGAAGTTTATTGTGCAATTGTTTGGGATAAAAGAGAATTGGAAAGAGCCCTGATGAATCAGAGGAATGGATAAAATAGTGGCATCTGTATTTAATACATCATCATTTTTCATGAAGATGCATACACATTTAATGAGATTTATAAAACACATTTTTGTAGGGAATTGGAGGAAAGGGAAAAGGAGTAGCATCAGAGACAAAGGGGAAAATAAGGTAGTACTCTTTGGAGCTCTACGATCCCCTTTTTAGAAACGATAGTTTGCTACGAACTGAGGAACGTGATTAATGCAACCCTCAACCATTCTGCAGTGGTGTAAATAAAAAAGAATAACAAGTGGGATTAGGGATGGAGAAGGAGGTAAGAGCCCAAGTGTGAGAACTGGAATGTCAATCTGCCGTAGTCAAACAAGCTGCAACGTTGAAAGGTTGCTGACTCTTAGAAACTAGGACTAGCACAACTTAAATAACAGTGCCTTAGTCTAGGAGTCCTGGGAACTGGGGGCAGATGTGAATCTTCAGGTAAGAATCAAGTAGCACAGCTGGAGAAAAATAAAGCCTACAGAAGAGGACTGATGATATTAGCCTTGACAAATGAATGACAACTGGGCTTACCCAATTGAAAGGTCCCGGCAATTATAGTTTATCCTGTGCAGAAGTGGAAAGAGGCCCAAAGGAAATGAACTTCATCTAAAGCTCACTGGCAGGTAGAACAGAAAATACACAATTGAATTTCATGACCAACACAAGCTTAGTTAAGGTAAAACGCAAAGAAATCAGAGTCATGATGAATGTCTTTTAACACCATCATTCTTGACCTGGATGCATAAGGACAGTTATGATTTGGTTATTATATAGATACAGATGAAGTTTTGTTTGCATTACTTTCATTGCCTTTATATATGAATTGTCATCTTTCTTTCCTTATACTAAGATGAAAACACAGAAAGATGAGAAAGAGGAGAGGGTTCTCTGGAGTTAGAGAAAAATTTCAGCCTATAGAGCAGGTTATAATTTTCAAAATGTATAGAGTATCCATTCTGTGCAGTACTCAAAATTAGACATAACAGGGAGACTTCAAAGGGATAGATCTGTCCAATATCGAAAGTACTTCTGTTCATAACATATGCTACTAAACCCCAAACATGAAACCCCTGATATCTATTATGTGGCTCTAATCTATGGTGAAAGGCATGGATGACTCACCCTATGCACCCCCACTCCCAACCCCACTCAGCCTCCAAAGCCAATAGATTAAAAGACTCTGTTCTCCAGAGTTTATGGGCAAATGGTATAGGTCAAGAAGACATAGTTTTGGATAATTACAGAAAAACACAAACAAGTACACATAACTCATACATAGCATGGCTAAAAGAATGGAGTATATTTGAAGTTAGGAATACAAAAAACCATGAAAGTTCTCCTGGAGAATGTGGCCTACCTTCAACCACCTCTCTCATAGAATCCCCCTCCTTTTGTGATTAACAGACACTTGTGTAAACTTTATTTACATCTGATTAAATATTCCTCCAAAGACTTTGTCCTTTGTACTACTATTCCTTAATAAGCCTACTAGCCAAATGAAAAACGGCATTAGTCCTCTTCTGTTTTTAATCTTCAGTTGCATGCTAATTGATTTTTTAAAGCCCTGCTGCTATACTGTATTTGCCCTCTAATTAACTGTATTTGACTATAGATGTTTCAGGGACAGAGGTAAAATCCCCTTGCCTGCTGACAAACAAATCCTTCAGGTAGGTCTTAAATACCACTGGTCTTCAATATACACAAAATATATTAAAACACAAAATATAGTAAGATAAATGGTCAGTGGGGAAATAGTTGAAATAATGGTCAGGAGAATTAAGAAAGTGGGAGGCTATTTGGGTTCAATACCTAAAAGCTCTATTCAAAATGCTTTTTGGAGAGGACAGGTGTGATTTATAAAAATGAAAAAGGAATGATCACACCTGTGCCCTGTTAGAGATCAGATATTCCAGCAAAAACTTCCCAGCTCAAAAGCCTACCATACCCTCATTACAACACATCAGGGCAGCCGGCAAGACCCAGAAGCAAAGTGCACGGAGAGATGAAGATACAAGCCCTTACCAGGCAAGATGGGGTCCCTCATGGTAAAGAGACACAGAAATGGGCAGCTATTTTTACCTCCTCCATGAGCCTGCAGCCTGCCTTTGCTAATGTACTTGTGGATGGCTGCAGTAGCCCACCACTCTTTAACCCTAAAATGTTCAAGAAACAATTATCAAGGATGGTGCTGAGTTTAGAGAATCACTAACCCTCTAAAGGCACATTATTGGCCTGAAGGTGCTCTAGACACCAGGCGTTCAGTGACATGGTCCCTACATTTCCAGACACCATGTGCTGTGGAAAAGCAGACCTCAGCTTTAAACAGTTTTGATTCTTGGTTTGGTTTCTCTGTCATGTGAGCAAGTCATTTCACCTGATTACAGCTTAGCCTCTTTGTTCTCAGTAAAATGATGGTGGTGGGGATTAGGGGGAGAAATGCTTCAGAGGATAATTGTGAGAATTCCTTCTAATAAAGTATCTAAAACTGATCTTAAACTGTAAAGTGTTCTGATTGGTAAAATACTAGTTTACTAGTTAACCATGTGTTAGGCACATGGCTAGCTACTTTATATATGTTGCTTTTAATCCATTCCTGTATAAGGTAGTATGATTGCAAGTATTTAACAGGTCAAGGGATTTGGGGGAATGGTAACATTTCTATCCTATGTACTCAGATCTATTTGTCTCACAAGTTAGCTCCTACATTCTGAATGTGCTAAACAGTTAATGAAAAGAAGGAGCTCCTCATCCTCCACATTTCAGATAGAAACCAGTTTTCTGAAATACTGAAAACACTCTATTTTCCCTTTCATAGCTGTCAGCTATGCCCCTAGGAAGTAAAGCATTATAAACCGTAGCCATGCCTCAAGCAGTTAAAAAAAAAAAAAAAAAGCAAAGAAAACACAAAAACCTTCTTTTCAGGCTTAAATTGTTTTCTTTTCTATTGATCTGGTGATTTCTGTTTTGAACTGAGTGAAAGGAAAATTGGTTTTGCTGTCTTTTCCCTTCTTCTCTTTATCTTTCACCCCTTCCCTGCTCCCCTCCATCCCCACTGCCATGTCTCTGGTTCAGGTCCTCATTATCCCTTCACACGGCTCAGTGCACCAACCTCCTGACTGGTGCTCCCTGGCCATCCACCATAGGACCACCAGAGTGGCATCTGTATAAAACAGGCAAAAAAAAAAAAAAATGCACCAACAAAACAAGCCCAGTTGAGATTGTGTTACTCCTATTATCAAAAAAGAAAATCAATAGTTCCCCATCAATCAAAAAATAATGTTTCAAACCATGAACATG
>NW_011889069.1:1963397-1963858 GCF_000151845.1 Pteropus vampyrus | reverse complement strand
TACCATGTAATTCAATTTATATAAAATTCAAAAACAGGCAAAAAAAAAAAAAATGCACCAACAAAACAAGCCCAGTTGAGATTGTGTTACTCCTATTATCAAAAAAGAAAATCAATAGTTCCCCGTCAATCAAAAAATAATGTTTCAAACCATGAACATGACATTTTTTTAAAAATCTCTTCCCTCTCTGGTGGTCCATTCTAATCTCATGGTTTTCAATATTCACCTGCTCACTTGACATGCACACTTGGACTAATTCCTAGTCATTGGGCACAAGATAATTCCTGATCTTTTCCAACAAACTTATATCGTCCACAGCATTCCCATTCCAGATAAGGGCAATTTTGCCCAAAACTTTAGAGTTATCCTTGACTCCTCTATTTCTCTCACACTCCATATCTAAACCATCAACAAATCTTATTGGTTCTTCCTTGTAAATGCATCTGGAATTTGGCCCTGGG
>NW_011889069.1:1953273-1961422 GCF_000151845.1 Pteropus vampyrus | reverse complement strand
GTATAGTCGGCATTCAGACATTAAGTTCTTTTCCCTCCAATGCCCACCAGTTACCTATTCCTCTATTAGGACCCTTATTTTATTTTGCCTCACTCTATCGGTTATTTAATTGTCTGTTTCTCATGAGATGTTGAGTTCCTGGAGACTTCCCCATAGTATATAGTTTCACATACTGTAGATTTCAATTAATGAGAATTAAGGAATAAAACTCCTTTCTTGTCCTGCATTTCCCTCATTTGTCCTCATGCTTCTGTTTATTATACTTCCAATACTCCTCTCTCTTTGCTAACCCCCTTTTTTCCCATCACTTTATTTTTCATTTCAATCTTCTTAGAAATCATTTATCTTATTCTCAACATGCTCCCCTGATACCTACTCTACCCTTTCCCCCTTTCCTCCCTCCCTAGTGTCTCACATAGCCTCCCTTTTCTTGTTCCCTAGGTTACAACACAATCTTCTCTTCCCTCTCCTCTTGATCATCACTCTCTGTCAGGCTCCTATCCTCTCAGGCCGGCTGCTAGGAGGAAGTTTTATTGATCTCTCGGTAATGCCCGAGTGACTCTGAAGGTTAAGGTCAACAAGAGTAAAGCATCCTGCTGAACCACAAAACCTAAACTCGACTTCAGTATGAGTGAGTATCAATTATTCAGAGCTGTCAGATCACAGGGCACTCACCATCTGGTAATACTGAGTAGGAAAATATGGGATGATCACAAGAAAGTGAGTGTGAGGAAGACCCATGAAAGTGGAACCCACTAATGCTGCCAGGAGGTAGACAATAAAGGTAAGCTCTAGCCATTAGTCATGGAAAAATCATGTCTAACAGAATTCCATAATGAAGAGATACCATCAAATAAGCTATTAAGATCCAACAGTCTTCTGGGCTTTGAATTTTTTTCTTCTCTCCCATAACCCCATGCATAGCTGGCCTTAATTTCTCTACTTGCTAAATAATTAGGTGCCTAGAGTTTATGAGTCCTACATAAATCAAAATAAACTCTGGTATTGGTGAGTTTTGCTTGTCATTTCTGGCTTACTTTGCTGACATTTTAAAGGCTCCTGGGCCATCTCAACAATAGAAGTATGGAGTATTTAGTTAAAAATGCACAGGAAACAAAGAGCTGTGAATCAGAAATCTCATCAAGCTTATTTATTCCTAAGAAATATGTCCCTTAGAGTGAATGACACATTAAAGTGGATATCATCATGAGCCATGCCAACTCACCTCCAATGCTTTTGCATGTGTAGTTTCCCTAGTGTGAAATCTCTTCCCCTATCTTCAACTGGTTAATACCCACTCACTCCTCAGGACTGTTCTTAGAGGTCACTTCTTCTGGGATGCCATTTATTGGCTAGATGATCCCAATTCTTCTTGTATTATAAAATCACTGAATTTATGATATTGAGCTGTCATTCCACTAGAAGTAGTATAAGACAGAGTTGGTTAGAAGCACAAACTCAGGAAACTGCTTTGTTCAAATCCTGATTCCATCACCCTCTCTCTCAGTTCCTCGGTTTTTCTGATCTGTAAACATGAAAATAATAATAATAGTATCTATTTCAAAGTGTCGTTTCGATGATTAAAATGAAAATTTTACAAAGGCCCAGGACAGAGTAAGCAATATATAAGTGCAGCTGTCATCATTATCATTTTACCTAGTGAAACTCTGTCAGGGAAGAAGCCATTACTTTGCTATTATATTGTCTGTGCCTATTCCAGAATCTAGAACATTCTAATAAGTAGTTATTGAATTAAGAGATGCTCTGAAGCCAGGACTGGAGCTCTAACAGTCACCTGCCCAGTGCCTCTGGTTTGGATCCTTTTAGCAAGGTCTCAGGAAAATTTGCCATGGATCACTTGCATTTCGCACATTTTGACTACAGAGGACCTGGCAATCTTTTTATAGATGTTTATAGAATGAATAACCTTGGAAGACAGAGGTAGTATCTCCCTCCAGAGCAAAGGACATGTTTTCTTTATTACCCAGTACAATAAGATAATGTCTCCTTCCTAGGCAAATGTCAGGCAGGTTTGCTTGTATCTCATTAAAAAAGATTCAGGTTCCCTAAACTTGGAGTTATTCAGCTGTGATACAAACTCACTGGATGCACAGCCTCCACCTGGCTACCCTGTGTTACACCTGTGGACTGGCAGAGCAGGAAGAACTGATATGAACTTGAAGCTCCTGCCGCTTGTTGTGCTAGAGTACTGAAGTCCCTTGTTTCTGACCCAAAAATTTTGTGTCTTCTGCTAGCATCCATGAAATAGGCAGACTACCTTGTTAGCATGAAGGTCAGGTAAAATCTCAGCCCTCTGCAGTGCTTAAATAGGGCACTGAGATGTCTTAATGGGTAAGGGCTCCTGTCTCTCTTCCAAAAGGCATTGTTCCCCTTATTATATTGATCATAAATCTAATAGGATGCCCATAGTAAGTGACAAGAACTCTCCATAGTGGGACAATGGTAGCATAAACGGGCAAGTGATGGCACTCCTCTAAAAACTCACTTTTCACTAGTATGCTAAGATGTATTGAGCTGTTTGGTTTGAGGATTACCAAACTTCACATTACAGAATGCAATTTCACTCATCAGCATAAAACAAAATTTAATTTATCATCTTCAAAGTTCTTTTGTTTCAGATATAGAAAAAAAGTGGGTGGAGGGAGAGTTGTACTTGTAATGTGTGTGACCGTGTGTGTCTTTCTCTGAGATCAAAGTCACTGATTTCAGGTTGGCATCCCAGAAGTTGCTGATACAAATAACTATTTGTTTTCCCTACTGTGATTTTCTCATTGGTAAATAGAGTTATACAGGGGAAGTTCTTGAAATCAGTGTTAAATTATGAATTAAGATTTAATACCTGTACTTCGGCTTACCTGTGTGGTGTTCATCATGGCCAGAATATCTCATTACTCGATCCTGCATGATTATTACTTTCACCACCCGGCAGGGTCTGGAACTTCATATCAAAGCATCGTGTATAATCAACGTCCCTTTCTGCCCACTGTCATTCTCCCTATGGCACTGAGGCACCCAGGAATACTTTCTGAGTGTGTTTTATGTTCTATGCCTCTAAAGACTGCTAAATTGGGTCGGATGTGTGGGATTAAGCGCACCTCATAAAATTTTCTTGAGAAAATCTCAGATCCATTAATGCTTCATAAAATTTTTACAAGGTTTCTGCTAAAGGAAGGAAAACAAACAGAGGTGGTGTTGGCATCTAGGCACTCTTTAAATCAAACATTCTCTCTCTAATGCATTTTTTTTATGGCACCAATCAGAAAAGCAATCAACCATGAAGCCTACAGCTTCTTTTGCTTCCATTCCTAGAGCAAAATTTCCAGTATCTTTAAATATTCTACATAAAGCCATGGGGAAAGTGTGTGTGTGTGTGTGTGTGTGTGTGTGTGTGTGTAGAATGTTATATTTCTCTTTTGGAAGAAATCTCTCGCTCTAAAAAGTCTTTATTAAAACTCCACACCCTTCAATTTGAGATTAGGAAAATAGGATAAGATGATAATCTTCCCTATTCTAAAATGTTCCAGAGTGGGAGAGGGATATATAGAAAGAACAGATGTTTAAAACTAGTAGGATGAAAATTAAAATAGTCTTATATTTATTACCTTTATTTCTATTTGTTTATTTGTGCCAATAAATAAAAATTAAGTCAATCGTGAGTAAAAATTGGGCTCCAGGATTTAAGGATCCATGAGCTCTGTAATGATGCAGGAAGCTATTTCAGAATGATTTTAGCACAAGTGGACATAAGCAAAAAGGGAAGCCGAGCCTGGTCAGCAGAGCCTGGCCCTCTGCAGTCCAGAGCAGTGGAAGCTAGAGCAGAGCTATGGTTGAATTTCCAGTTTGACAAACGGACCTTTGCAATGAGGCTATAGAGGAACACGTTTCCTGGGTTGAAAAGAGAGACTATAACCTGCCCTCTTCTTATTTCTCCAAGTTGTGTTATTTCTCTTCAAAGCCAGGGCTTTTGGAAACTTGCTTTTTTATAACAGTCAGGTGAGTAGAATATAGAAGCAATAATAACACTATCAAAAAATGGTTAGACTGTTTTCTTTTATCTTTCATATATATTATAATTATTTGACCCTCAAAACAGCCCTGTGAAGTAAGTAACTGTAATAACTTCGAAAGAAAACAGATTTGCACTAAAATAAAATCTGGTGTTTAAATCCTAGCATGGCTACCAAGTAGCTTATATGACCATAAACCACTACAAACCATTACGAAACTAGGAATGATATTCCCTACTCAACATAAGATTAACAGATTAAATGAAAGAACTAACAAGACACAAAGTAGATAGCACAAAATAGATGCCCAAGGAATAAAAGTGTGTTCATCCATCCTTTTGGACAGCTTAGGAATCTGATGAATGATACACCACTGGTTTAGAGCAAAACCTTGAATGCACTATCTCATCCAATTTTGAGCCCCAAGCACTTTTAATTACATGACTCGGGGCTTTCTAACATTGCTTCTGGTTGACAGTGTCCCACACAAATTGAAGCTAACCTTGGAAAAAAGGGGCGAGGCGAGGGGACATTCACTTGTGCCCAGTTTCCATCAGTTAGTGGCAAGATATCTAGCTAGAAGAGAAATGCAAACATTAAGGAACTGGGAAGAAAACTTAATACAAATGAGAGAACACTGTCGCTGAGCTGGAAGGAAGGTCCTGTGTGGAGCACTCCTCTGCACTGTGACCCAACCCACCTAGACATATCAAGAGGAATCTATGCTCAGTAGCAGCCCCAAGGTTAGGAGATTTCTCAAGGTTTCTTCAGTCCTAAGAGTCTCCTGCTTAACAAAACTGAGAAACTGGCCAGAGAGCCACAGTAATGATAAAATACCATACATTGTCTTGGAAAGCCTCTGAAATCACCTCTGTTGAGAAGAAATCAATCCAAACATCATGCTCATCATCTTTTCTATATCTCCCAAATCCCAAATGTCCTTTTAATGTGGATGGCTCTAATTGTATCTCTAATAATAATAACCAGGACTTTCGATGCTCTAGGTCACTATGCCAGTTTAAATGGGGGGTACCTGTCTTCTCCCTGCCATTCAGAAATGGCAGTTAAAGTCATATAGGGAGGAGGCCAGAGAATTAAAATGTTAATAAAGCTACATTCAGAGAATGCAATATGCTGATCAGCCCTGCAGGCAGGCCAGGAGCACACCTTCAAATAAAGGAAGATTTCTGCTAGGATTACTAACAACCCATTCTCCACATCTGTGAAGGGGAAATAGGAACCAATAGTCATTTCCTATGGCTAAAACCATGGGGAACCTGAGGATTAAAGGTTGCCAGCAGGCTTTCACTCTACATATTCTTACCTTTTCACACTACATATTCTTCCCCTTCCTCACTGAGTCCATATCAAAAGAGATGGGAACTAGAGAATGACATATAAACTGAATTCTCTGAACACGCAGGGTCCTTCTCAGTGCCTTTTCGCTTCCCCTCTCACTGTCCGTCTCACTTTCTGCCTCTGAGAGGAGACCACACTCTGCCTGTGGAGTGTTACTCCTTTTTCTAATAAACTGTCCTTTTGACTCTCACTTTGGCGTGTGTGTTGAATTCTTTCAACACTCTCCACCAAAGGACCCTCTACTTCTCTCAGTACAGGACTTGGTCTCCCCCTCACTTGGTGAAATTTGCCCTGTCCTGCATCAAAAGGAAGGCATGGTCCAAAGCAAAGGGGACAGCAACACGTGGGATTCCCCATTCTCCATGCCTGCCCCTGACCAGATCTCTATAGTGTGGCTAATGTAGGTCAGTGGCTTTTGTGCAGATTCATTCTAAAGAAAATCAATGGCAGACTCCTTGACTCCAGGTATCAGACATCCGAGAGACACTGGCTTCCCCGGCCTGGTCCTGGGAGTTGTTGAGCTTGTTCAGAAAGGAAGTGCCTTCACTCAGCCTCTGCCCCTGCAGGTTTTGTAAATAATTCAGCAAGACAAGAACAGAGCTATCTTAATAACAGGCTGCTTTGCCCCAGGATCCTTAGACGTCACACAGTGCCCCTCTGGTCATTTTCTCCTGTTATTTTTAAAAGCTAAAACAGGGGCTTTATATTTAGGAGAGGAATATTCTGGAATCAGTGAGCTGGGGTAGGATGTGTCCCTGGTGGGGACACTAGCACAAAATTACACTGTCCTTAAGGCATAGTAGAGCACTGGAGGGGAAGGGAGCTGGGTGGGTGGGAGGAGGTGCTTTTCTTCTAGCTTTTCTTGATGGAACACACTCACTATAGAATTCTCACTTAATGAGTGGATTCTTGAGACACATTTTTTCTTTTATCATTTATGTATGTTTTTGAGTTTTTGCCTTCCTTAAAAAAGTACTATAATTTCCCTCAGTTTGTAATTTGCCTCTCTGATCTAGATTTCCTCTTAATTTAAAACATTTTTGGACATGCTTGATGAGGTATATTTTCTACCTAATGCCTCTTCAAGGAAAGAGGAGGCCGAAAAGTTGCCATACTGCCATTTTCAGGAGCCCAGCCTGAATCCATGTATGTAGGTAATTGGGAAAAAAGATTAGATAGCCAATCAACCTGTGGGGGGAAAGTTCAAACTCATTCCTATTCAAAGAAATGCAATTTAAAACAATGATATGACATGTCTAACTATAAAACTAGCAAACCTAAACAAAATTATAATAGTCAGCATTGATTGGGGTGGAGGGTGGTGGAGAAATGAGCATACAGATATACCTGGGAGCACAGAGAGCATGGACCTGGAGGGCAGTTTGACAGCAGGTATCAACACGCACTGGCTGTTTACATATTCCCTGCCACGATTGCACTTGGAGGAATTTATACTAAGGAAATAATCATGGTTGTGAATAGAATTAACAACAAAGATGTTCATTTGAATGATATATACAACAGTAAAACAATTGGATAACACCTAACTGCCCAATCATAAAGGATCATTAAATAAAAGAGGATGTTTTTTAGCCACAAAATACAGTTTATAAACTATTTAATGACACAGAAAGATATAATATATAACATACATATAAAGATGTTATACACATAGCATATATTAGATATTATATCTTTCCATATAACAAAAATGATATAATATAGAGATTCATTCTTATAGATGAAAAATATAATTAGATATATATAAAATAAAGACCGAAAGCACATATATCACTATATTAACAATGATTAACTGTGGATGGTGGATTACAGATGGCTTTAATTACATGTTGTTTCCTAAAACTTTCTATAACAAACAATGATTTTGTTTCCTAAAAAAACTTAATTTATTCTATAAAAGTTGATTGAGCACACACTTTGTTCCAGACACTACTATGCCAAAGAGAAATTGCTTCAATCAAGCACACAGACTCCTGGGAGGTGCTGATGGAAAGGGAAGAATCTATATAATCCTCCTATAACATTGGGAGCCTTGAATAAGCCAACTGGTTAGCCTAATGGAGACCCAGTGAAATATATAGAAAAACAAATCATCTTCTCCTGGCAGAGAGTTGGAGCCTCTGCCCAAGTCTACCTGGCCTGGTGAGAGAAGCCCCTGGTGCTATTCGCAATGCCTATGTTTCCTTCTTCAAACAGTTGACCTCTAACTTCCAGATACCCTCCCATGCCAGGAGGCATACTTCAGGTGGTTACTTTAAGGAAAAGGAGGTCCTATCCTAAATAACAAGTCTGTCAGCACCTCACCCTGGGGAACAGTGTTGGGAGGTGCTGTTGCATCCCTCTAATTTGACTTAATTACAAATCATTAAATAAAGCAAACTCACCTTTATGAACTGACAGATGGCCTTGTATTACTAGAGATAGTGGCTGCTAAGGCAAGCAAGGAATAGGGTGGTCTTCTACCTCTCAGAAGAATGACTTGATTATGGATCTGCCTTCTCTCTATAGCACACCATTAATTTCTCCTCCTCTTTTTTCTTACCTTTGATCTCTTTATATTTTCTCCTCTTGGTTTATCAATCTCTTTTTACCCTACCAACAATTTTCTTTTTTTCTACACTTTTATCTTTTTTCTTTTTCATCAGAAAGTGACTTGCTGTTCTACAGAAGTCTGGATGTCTGTGGCTATTCTGTATTTTGTCCAGTGTTGAGGCTCAGACAGACTTAATGTTGCCCAGGTC
>NW_011889069.1:1941888-1951118 GCF_000151845.1 Pteropus vampyrus | reverse complement strand
TTTTTTTTTTACAACTTAGCATCTCATTTTCCACATTTATACAATATCAAAGAAATGTTGTCACAAAGACAGACCATCCTATCATTTCCTGATGCCTGAAAACTAACCAATATTTGATTCTTCTGCCCCCATGCTTTTACTTGCCAGCAGCTGGAGAGACCTGACCTTGATGGTTTCTCTCCATGATAAGTGGACTATAAGAAGCCATGATAAGTGGACTATCTTCTGATTTTTCAAAATTGATAAAATTGACCCCAAACAAGTTGGTGTGTGTTACTCATGTCAGGGACTTTAAATCTATATGTCATCTTACCAGCAGAAACACAAAATAACTCTAGCTGGTCTTTCTTTATTGTACTCTGGGAATTTGTAGCAAAGGCATGAAGTGAGTATAGAAGTGGACTGGCTACCAGTCAGAGCTACACACCTGAGAACCATGTTTGCTTATTTATAAAGTACAACTTGCAATAAGAACCTTTGCATGAGAGTAATGAATTCCCTCTGTTTAATAAAAATTAGTTTGCTTCTTTTATTTTTTAACAAAATTTAAGTTGAAAAAATACAGCCTCGCTTTCTAGAAGATAACTAATTCTAATCTGTGACAACCATGTATGAACATTGACATTTGACAGAGATGTTTTACAGATACAGAGACCTATTTGCCTTCATACAGGAAGAATTTGGAGTCACTAACGGGGAGCTGAGAGAGAGAGAGAACAAAGCTAAAATGTCTATGAGTTTGCATGCATTGATTCATAAAACATTTACCATATGTGTATGTCCATATATATATACACAGAGACATTATAAATAAGGTTAAACTTGTAGGAAGTGCACAGATGAACAATAGAGTCCCTGCCCTCCAGAAATCTAGATCCTAGTAGTAAGGCACATATGCAAATATTCATAATACAAATGTGAAAGCAGTAAATACCATTAAAAATTATATCAGATTCAATGTGAAGGGTGCTCAGAGAAGGATATGGTCACTCTCAGTAGGAAGTGAAGTTGAGAATCAGAGACATGTGCATGGGGATAGGGATATTTAGACTGGTCCTTGAAGGATGTGTAGAACTTGGGAGTTAGTGAAGAGGCATTCCTGGAGGAGAATCTGTAAGCAAGGACACAAATACAAGAAAATAGGACTGATAAGGGAGAATTTGTTATCAAACTTGTTAGGAGTAAGATAGGGGTGTTACATCCTTAATGTGGACTTTTGGAGATTATATGTTATTCACTAACACAATTAGGAATTTATGACTAATCAAATCACATTTTCGTGACTTTGGGATTAAGTTCTTGTCTTCTTGGTAATTGGTATATAGGGTGGGCGTAGTGAGTTGAAGCTGAACTTTCATAATCAAGACTTCCCCCCATCTCTAGGATCCTGACAACTCATCTCCAGGACTCTATCTTTGTTCCTGTGTTGAAGGCTTCTTATTCATAGGACCAGGTTAACAGGGTGGAGAGAGAGCATCTGTTCCAGAGAAGGCCATCAAGTGAAAAGCAGTAACACTGTCTCCAAACCAGCTTTTCATAGGTTCTTACTTATTATTTAATTTGGCTGCAGTGTATGGAATTAGGCTAATGGCTGTTAAGTGGCTAAGGCACAAACATGGTCCATCTGCCGAGAAGGCCCTAGGCAATTGTCAATTTCAAAGGCTAAGGAAAAAAGATGAGGGAGACATACTGTTACACTAAGAGCCTCATCAAATACCTTTTTATTCAAACTCTGATCTTACTTTTTTCAATGCCAGTGATTTTCCTGGTACCATATTAAGAGCTCGAAATCAGAGCCTCGCTGCTGGGCCATTACCAAAGTGAAAAATAGGCTATCCTTACATAATCTACAGGATATTGTGATAGAAAGAAGTCTGGCAGCAGCAAAATGATTCAGTCCATTAAAAAAAAAAAAACAATTATGGAACAGTAGCGATGTTCAGAGTACTGTGAAAAATTCAAGACAGGATTCCTGACTTCAAGGAGTTTCTCATCTTAGAAGTATAAAAGGGTAGTATAACATGTGTATGAAAAGTTCTAACATATGGCCAGCTTGGCCACAACCTCCAAGAGAATGGTAAGGAAGAAGAGAAACCATGTCTGGGAAGATAAGAAAAGAGTTTGCAGAGGGGAACTTTTTTGAGGTAGGTTTTGAAAAGAATAATAGCTTTCATTAATGGGCTACTTACTCTGTGATGAACCATCTATGCACACTATCTAATTCACCCCCACAATATCCTGATAAAGTAGGTGACATTATTTACCCCACCAGACAGATTATGAAACATGAGCTCAGAGAAGTGCTACCCATTGGCTGTGCAGATTCAGGATGTGACCAGATTCTATGTATTCTTTTTTTTTTTTTTTTAAGCTCAGTTAGGACCTAAATATGCAAAGAAAGGAATAGGCTGAAAGGGGAGTGAGAGGGCTCTTCTGACAGTGGGTATTGTGTGAATAAAGTGAAGAAGAGAAAATATAGGGTCCATCTGGTAAAGGTGAGTTGTCTGGTTTGGCAAAAACAAGAGTACAGAGACCAGGCAGAGAAGACAAAAAGAAAAGGTGAAGCCAACGTGTTGAATGCCCAGAAAAACAGGTGGGACAATTGAGATGCCGGGTAGTGGGCAAAGATTTGTGTGCAATGGAGAAAGAGGGAATGTGCTCTGGGTCGTACATTAGCAGCATCCTTCTGGAATCCCTCACATAGACACTACATGGCAGGGTGAAAAATCTAGAGGAAAAAAGACCAAATAGGAGGCCACTACAGCAACCTAGGAAAACAGCACTGAAAACAGGTTGGGAAAGGGGCAAACATCCATTCCGACCACCTGTAGGATGCAGAGTGGACAGGAAGGTGAAACAAAGTCAATCCATCAATCAGTACTTGCCAAATATTCTCTGACTATGGCCAAGCACTACACCTGGCAGTCAAGACAGGGTGGTGAACAAAACCAACAAGGCATCATCCCTCATGGAGTTCACTTTCTAATGAATAAAACAGTAATAGAATAATTACAAATAGTACATAATAGTAAGAGTGCAAAGTTCTGGATAAGAGAAATATGAGTAGCTATAAAAGTCTCAACAGGATGGAAGAATGGGCATATGGGGAACTAGAAGGAACAAGAAGTGTTCTTTTTGGAATGTCCTGCAAGGTCAGCTGTGCTAGTCCTGAGTGGGTCTGGATCTTCAATTAAAACCAAGCTTATAAGTGGCTTGAACCTAAAACAGGACATTTTTCATGATTCAAAAGAGTGGACCTCAGACCATGAGAACATAGGTCACTGTTCTGGGTCTAGGACCAGTATTCAAGGCAGACCAGGCTCAAGACCTTGAATTCTCAAGGGTGCCAAAGCTGATCAGTTCTTCAGTCATGCTCAGAGTTTCATTTTGTGCAAGCCTAAAATTTGGACTGAGATTGCTTTCCATCTTAGTAAACGATTAAGGACAAAGGTACTGGGATCTGAGTCTAGGACAGTATGCTCTTCTAGACTCTGAGATACAGCAGCGAACAAAACAAATCTACTGCCCTCACGCTTCTTAGGTTCTAGTAGTGGATGATGGGCAATAGACAGGCAAATGATAAATATACAAAAATGTATTAGCACTCCAGTGTTCACTGTAACACTCTTCACAATAACTAAGAGATGAAAACCACCTAAATGTCCACTGA
Source organism: Pteropus vampyrus (assembly GCF_000151845.1). NCBI lineage: Eukaryota > Metazoa > Chordata > Mammalia > Chiroptera > Pteropodidae > Pteropus > Pteropus vampyrus. The sequence goes on along the minus strand of NW_011889069.1, from coordinate 1,947,448 downwards.
TGGATGAACAGATTAAAAAGACAATGTAGGATATATATATATATATATATATATATATATATATATATATAGAGAGAGAGAGAGAGAGAGAGAGAGAGAGAGAGAGAGAGAGTCAAATATTATTCCATCTTAAAAAGGAAGAAAATCTTGAAATATGCAACAACATGGATGAACCTAGAAAACATTATGCTAAGTGAAATAAGTCAGTTACAGAAGGGAAAATTCTGCATGATTCCACTTATATGAGATATCCAAAATAGGTATCCCATAGGATCAGAGAGTAGAATGTTGGTTGCCAGAGGCTCGGGGGAAGAGGAAATAGGGCGTTGCTAATCAACTGACATAAAATCTCAATCATGCAAGATGAATAAGTTCTAGAGATCTTCTGTACAGTAACCCTACAATTAGCAGTACTGTATCACAGACTTAAAATTTTAAGAGGGTAGATGCCATGTTAAATGTTTTTACAACAACAAAATAAAATGTAAAGAAAAAGAAAATATGTGGATGTGTCTGGTGTTACTAAGTGCGAAGGAATGGCCCAGAATTGGGGTGGTAGTGCTATGTTATACTGGTGGTCAGCAAAGTCCTCCCTGATACACGGCTCTTTTGAAAGAAGTCATTGAGGAATCTAAAAGGAGATCTTTCCAAGCAGAGGGAATAACAACTGCAAAGGCCCTGAAGCTGAAGAGTAAGAGGCATGCTCGTTGTTCAAGCAGTCATTCTAGACACAAAGCAAGTGACCATTCTGTGTTACAACTTCTCTTTTGTGCACAACAATCAGAGGAACAGCATTGTTTTGGTAAATGAAAATGGCTACGTTTTGTTAATTCCCCAAAAGTATATCTTTGGATATAATAACCATTGAGTTTAATTTTTATTATAACATCTTATTCAGTGTAGCACCTATAGCTTTATGGCCAAAGACATAATTGCATTTATCATCATATTACTTAATTATAATAAGATAGTAATAATAATGGAAATAAAAATAACAAATCCTATTAATAGAAGCTAACATTTATTGGGTGCTTACTTCATATCAGGCTCTGTGTCAAATGCTTTCAATTAATTATTTCATTTCAACCTCACTACTAACCTAAGGAGGAAAAACGGAGGATTAAAAAAGTAAATTAAACCAATCACAAAACCAGTAGGTGATATGGCCTTTACTCACATCCAGATCTGACTGATGCCAAAGTCAATGTTACTAATTGCTGTAGTAACTACTCCCTATATAGGTGAATGAATGGTAGCAGTGTGTGAGGAAACAAGGCCCCAGAGTGTTAAAGCACTAAAACAAAATCAGAATCAAGACAGAACTCAGAGCCCCTGTGTCTCACAGATGTTATGATCATTCTAAATGCATGGTGCGTGCTTGTTGGTCCCTGCTCCTTTCTTCCTCTATCAACCACTTTTTGAGTGCCAATGCCTGCCAGGAGCTCTACTGGGTGCTGGGATTCAGTGAAGACAGACGGACACAGTCTGAAGAGATCATGTGCTAACAGGAGAGCAAAACATACTGACCATGAGGGTAGACACTGGCTCCCCAGGTAAAGAGAATCCCTCATGGAATCCCATACTGAATGCATGAGGTGTAGATGCACAATAAAATCAGATACGAAGATAAAGCCAGTTCCTCACTGCCCGGTAGGGGAGGAAATTATGTAAGAAAGCATCGTACAAAAAAGCAACCACCCACATCCAAAGGAAGAAGCCCTTCTCTAGCCAGCTGCACGTGAAGTCGAGGCACAAGGGAAGCCACACACCAGAGCATGATCATTGAGCTATGATAGCTTCTTAACAAGAGAGCTCTATTACTAAGAAAGTCAAAGCCCTTTGGGGCTTATGAGGTGAACGTCCACTGTCTCAAGACGGAGGAAAGCAAGGCTCTCAGGAGCCAGAATGGACAAGAGGATCATCTGGACCACGTGGAGGTACCAGCACGATGAACCCTCACTTCCTGTCCTCCTGTCTTGTCCCCTTGATGACAATCAGGGAAAGTCTGAGAAGGATAATGTGGGGAACTATCACTGACAAGTACTGAAAGAGTTTACAAAACTATAATACTTAAAAACAGTACAGAACTGGCTCAGTAATAGTCTGACAAATCAATGAAATAAAAGTCTAGAATTTGTTCCAGATACATACAGCCATTTTTATGTAATCGAGATGGCATTTCCAATCAGTGGGAGTAAGTAGATTACTTAATACATGATGTTGGGACTATTGGGCTATTTATACAGAAGAAAAATGCTGCCTCTCCTTCCTGATATAAAATACATTTCAGATGGAACAGCAATTTAAACATAAAATTAAATTATATAAACCATTAGGAACTAATTCATAACATTCAAAATCTTGAATTGGAGAAGGGGAAGAGCTCAGATGTCATAAAGGCAAAGTTATTTGACTACATAAAAATGAAACATTTTATGTAGAAAAATATATTTAATAAACAAAATAAGATTGCAAACAACAAACTGGAAAGTAGTTTATAACATGCAGGACAATGATCAAATTACCTTAATATAGCATGTACTCTTGCAAATCTATAAGAAAAAGAGGAAAAAATGGAAAAAGAAAAACAGGCAAATAATATAAACAAGGAATATAAAGAATATGAAATTAAAAAATCTTCAGTAAATGCAGTAAAATATGTTCAACTTCATAATTAAAAAACATATAAATTAAACATTTCTCACCTACCCATCTGGCAAATGTGAAAAGTATGAAAACATCCATGACTGGCCATGTTTTCTGGAAACTTCTATACACAGGTGGTGGGATGGCATATTACAGTAACCTTTTTGTTAGGCAATTTTACAAAATTTTTCAAACTTTTAAATAAATATACCATTAGTCCTAGCAATTCCATATCTAAGAGTTTTCCTCACAGAGAAATTTACGTGTATACACCAAAATGTTCATAATGGCCTTGTTTGGCTGTTTGGCAGAGCAGAACTAGACATAACTTGCAAATGAATTTATAAGAAACTAGTGAAATATATTATGCCATTTTAGGAAATAGGATATTCATCTAGGTAAAAGAAGTAAGATTAATTTATCTAAACTGACAAGGATGTGTATTGCCACTATACTGTATTTAAATAAAAGAAACCACAGATCTTCACATTTAATATCCTTCATTTGTGTACAATTCATATTGTACGCACTGTATTTGGGTAGAAATGAATGTAAAACCCATGCAAAGTCATTGACTCCTCTGAAGAAGGAGGAGAAAGACCTCTCCAAAAAAACTTTTCCATTCCACTTTTTAAAATACTGAACTATTTAGGTTTTTACAGTGAGCATGGGTCCTTTTCTTCCTTTTACTTTTTCTTTTTTTTAAACAACAGTAATAAACTCTGTCTTTTTATTTTAAAGAACAATAAAGATCAGGAAATATGCCTCAGGCAATTTATTTTACCTAGGTGTTTTCTCCTATCTAGAATAAGGGCATTGGTACAATTTCTAATGTCTTTTCCGATGACTGTTTCTAGGGCTTGGAAAGAAGATTCTCTTTTACAAAGCACAGATGGCTGCCCAACCCAAACGTGCTAAGAGTGGAAAGCAGTGAAGCATTCCTCATTTTTTCCCCATTTCCCGAGTTTCTCACACTGCCTGAAAGCCCCAGCTTCCCAGGCCTGTACATAATGTCTATCTCTCTGATTTATTTCCCCCTTTACCCTAATTCCCTGGACTGCTTTCTCACTCTCCTTCTGGCCAGAATCTGGCTATAGACTTCTGGGTTCTATCAGTCTTCCTTTTAAGCAACCATCCCCAGTTCATTAGCTGTATACAAAGTACAGATATATTCAATCAATCATCCCACACCGTGCTTGTGACTGTGCATGGAATAGAAGTATCTGCCTGCGCCGGGAGACACTTAATAGGCAAGATTGCTTATCACTCGCAGGAAGCGATCTGCCAGACGCCGACTATTCATTTTAATACTCCTGTCTCCCAGAGATTTCACGACCAACACATCATAGTGAGCAATTATATTTATCCTTCCATGTGGGATTTTGGAGGGCATCAGGAAGGGTATAGGAGGTCACTACACAATTCAGATACTACCCCACAGGGACAATTAACCAAGTAATGTATCCAATTCGCCCTTTCTTTTTGACAAACACTGACTGGCTGATGATTCACTTTGGGGTTGATTTCTCAAATGATTTTGGAATTACTGAATATTTAGGTAAAAACCTGAAACCTGGTTTATCTTTTACTCTTGACATTTCACCCCTTACTATTTTCGGACAGGAGTATCTGCTGACATGTTTTTAGCGGCTCATCCCAGATTCCCTCACTTAAGTCTTTAACCTCCCGTGGACCAGAAAGGAGCACGTAAAGATACCCGGGGAGTCAGGGAGCTGCCCCAACCACACCTAGTGAGGTAAAGGTGTTCTAGGTGAACTCGAGGCTGCATCCGTTCACCTATGAAAGGATATTCAGGCATCTCACTTCCCCACTACTTCAGATTAAACACCTGAATGCATCACTAGGTGTTACAGCAGATCTCTGGCTGCATGTGCACGTGTGTGTACATGTGTGATGGGAGATGCTACGGACATAGAGAAAGCTGAGACTTTGTCTTACACAAATATTTAAAAATTGAACTTGATTTATACTACTTTGTGAATCTCCCTCTAAGGAAAATGCTATAAACCTGTAAAGCGCATACTGCTGTTTTCCTCAATGTTTGCTTGGTGAAAGGGGAAAACAAAACAAAAACAAAAACAATGAAATCCGATACCACACCAATGGGACTGTGTTTAGTTCAAAACTCCAGGCATGAAGCCCAAATAGATCCAGGCTGGGCTTTATCCTCACACAACAGGGAAGATGATAAAACGCATTTACTTAGTCTTGCATCATGAGAGCCAAATGACTCCAAACTGAACTAATCCTGTTCTATTCCAGGAGCAGTGTTTTGATTCTACACGCTACATATGTCAAAATGGTGATGGTGTGCCATGATACATTTCCAGGACACCCCTTCGAGTGTGATCAGGCTTACACTCCAACACATAAATGCTCCATATACGTTTGCTTAAATAAATAATTCATGAAACTACAAATACCTACCCCTGAAGCAGTGCCCAACTCTTAAACACTATAAGCATGCTCATCCTCATTTTAAACAGGAGATGAAGTGCATGCTGCAATTCAGATAGAGGGGATGCCAATCCCCTGGGACCTATTTCGAATTAGTGAGGAGTGAGCTACTGGATATCAGAACAGCCGGCGGAATTTTATTTCAAGGGCAAAATGCTGAGATTACACACTGATATCATTGTTTTTGTGTGGAAGCAAAGCTGGGACTAGATTATAGCTAGCTGTTCAAATTGCTGCATGTGTTCCCTCTGTCTTGTGTGTGGATCAGAGAACTGCCTCATCTCCCTCCCGAAACACAGGGCCTCCCAAACACAGTTAAGAACTCGCCTCTAACCAGCCATTCCTGCCTCTCATGTCTAATGCACTATGAGTAGAATTAATAAAGCACAGCACAGAACTTAACTACTGCAAGTCAGTGGTGATTTTTTTTTTTTTT
>NW_011889069.1:1923614-1941663 GCF_000151845.1 Pteropus vampyrus | reverse complement strand
ATAAATAAATAAATTGTTTCAGAAAAGTTTATGAGCAGGAAGAGCACACTTTTCACATATAAATAATGCCCAAACATGGCTTTTATAAAGTTCCTTCAAGAAAGAATCTTCTTTAAGGCATGTCAGTCTAAAAGGTAATTTTTCCCCCCTTTTAGAAAAATCTGAGTCAGAATTAGAATGTCTGCCAGCCTGAAAAGAGAGCAGCTCTGGGCCCTCACCATGGATGTATGAGGGAATGATCAGATTCTGATGCTGAGCTTTTGATTATCTGCATTTTGAAGTTTATTTTTAGCTTAGTTGTGATCTAATTTGGCAAGACATTTCTAATGACAGAACTGGTACCTGTAGATAAAGAAAAAACAAGAAAGTTCCATTTCTAAAATCCTTACCCATGTGTGAAGTGGTTCAACCTGATGGGAAGTGATGGGCAAAAGTGAAAAAAGAGAGGGAGAAAATTATATCAGGCAGCCTCCCTTAGTGGTCTCTTTCACTCTGGCTCGAGGGTCTATCCATTTATGACCCTCCTGTCTCTCTTTTCTATTCTTTATATCTCTGAATATGTTTTACAGTAACACAGAGACTTTCTAAGTGTGGTTCCTGGACCAGCAGCATAGGTAATATCTGGGAATCTGTTGGAAATGCCAATTCTCGGCCCTACCAAGACTTACTGAGTCAGAAACTTTGAGGACAGACTCAGCAAGGAGAAACAGGTTAAAGCAGTGATTCTCAAACTGCAGCACGCACCAGAAGCACCTGAGGATTCATTAAAACACAGATGACCTGCTCCACCCCTAGAGTGCTGCTAGTATCTAGCCACCCCTCCTTCTTTGTGTCACTAGCCCAGAGTTGACATCTTGGATGTGGCTTTTGGTTAGTCTGAGCCTAGGTCATGTGGCCACACCCTAGCTGCCAGGGAATGAGCAAGGCAAGAATAAAGAGAGTTTCCATAAGGGAGATGGGCTTATGGCCCCTCCATGGCGCACTCAACAACGTCTTCTAATAAGAGAGTCTGAACGTTGGGTAACAAAAATGATCAGCACACACCATCGGATGGGATGGTAGAAGGGAACGATGAGAAGACATGAGGATGCAGTGACAACAAACTGTTGTCTAAATGCCTCTTCACCTAACAACCACTCCCCTGATTGTGTTGCCTATGATTCTGAGGTGAATGCCTAGTTCTTGTGCATCTCTCTGCCTGGAATGCCTTGCAACATTCTCACATGACTAAACCCTAGTCAGTTTTCAAGAGTGAAGCAAATGTAGTGCCTTCCTAGACCCCTGGACTCTCACTCTTTCTCTCAATAGAAATAACTGTTCCCTATGCAGAGATAAGGTCTGTATACACCAAATCATGATCATTTTCCTCCTAGGCCCAGAGAAGGGTGCCTTTCCTGTCTGGCCTCCCTGCATCTAGTTGGGAATATGTGACATGTAGGCTTCATTTCCAGGCCTGGCCCCAAAGGTATTGCATGATTCTCTGTTCTGTCCACCTGCAAGGAAGCAAACTCCAAAATATATGAGCCACACAATGGAAAGAGCCTAAGTCCTTAAATCACCACCTAGACGAGGTCAACTAGGAGAGCCATGTCATCTACAATGGACATTGCATTAGTAAGAAATTAACTTGTCTCATGTGAGCTCGCTAGAATTTGGAAGTTGTTTATTACAGCCTCTAGTAATAATTATCCTACTAATCCACTCTCCCTTCTGTCTTTGCAGAATAATTTGTACCTGCCTCTTCTACACTACTTTCCATTTACATTACAGTTAGATGTTTAAGTGTCCATTTTCTCATTAGATTATCACTTTCTTTACTATATGCTTTTAAAAAAATCTCCAGCACCTAATAAAACCCTGGCATAAAAATAGATAATTGATAAATGTCTGCAGACAGGAGAGGAAAAAAGAAAAAAAAAAGAAGCAAGTAGAGGAAGAAAAGATCAGTTATATAATATGAGATGATACTCAATAAGTATGCTCTTTAATGTGGATTATTGTACAGCCAACACCTGCCCATTTGAATAAGTCTACACTTCGCCTAGATTGAAGGGCAATGAAGTCAAGTGGAACACAAGAATTGGGTTGAGAGCTCAAATCCATTATTTAGTGACTTTTTTTGGTTTTATTTTGATCACTCCAAGTGAATAATACCTGCTCCCCAATAATAACAATAAAAACCTGCATTTATTGAGCCGTCGTAGGTGCTTTGTGAGCATTATCCCAATCTTCCTGACACCTTACAGTCAGTGGTAGGAGTGAAATAAATGTCTATCACTCATTTAGCCATCATTCATTCCAATATTATTAGCCAGGAACCATGCCAGGATCTGGAGATATAGAGATCAAAGAGACACTCTCTGCTGCTCAGATACTTATAGTCTCAAGGGAAGAAATAAGTAAGAGAATATGAGGATATACTCCATAACCTTTAAAGAACTACACAGATGTATCAGCCCATGTTCAGTCTGGAGACCCAGAATGGCTTAGTGAAGAAGAACAAGGACATAAAAGTCAGAAAGGCTTGGGTTGAAATGCCCTGGCTACCTCTTAGCTATGATCTTCACAATCAAGAGGTCACATATCTCAGAATGCCTCCACAGCACCCATCCCTTGAGAGTGCCCTAACCATTGTTAGCAGCACGTCCTCTTCCCCAGGTAGAAGAGGGGCTGAATTATGGGGAAGAAGATGACCTGGACCTGAGGCAGCATGAAGGTTCGGAGGTATAGTGTAGGCCCCAAGCCTCTGCATTGAGCCTTCTACTATGTACCTCATCTCCTTTAATCCTCATTTACAGAAATGATCAAAGATAAGGAAACAAAAGCTAAGTGGTTCATTAATTTGTGCAAGGTCACACCCAGCTATGGCATGGAAGGGACAGGATTTGGATTCCTATCCTAAAGGATTCATTTGCTTGTACTAGTCTGCCTCTCCCAAAGGGGATGGGGGCTGAGGCTGGGGCTGGTGGAAAGTGAAGAGTGGTCAGGGGTGCACCTCCAGTTCCAGGCTAATGAGTTTCTACTCTGCTCAACAAAAATAAAATGGAAACATGCCAATTAGTGAGTGGTATCAAGGAGACAGATTGATGAATTAATGCCCTTTTTAAAAATTATGTAAATAGAAATATGATGTGAGAAATTGTAAACTGTACCTCTCAACTTTTATCCTCTAGAGTCATCTTCTCCCTGTGAGCCTTTCCACACACCCTTTCACATTGTCACATGAACTTACCCCTTTGGTCAATATGATCAATTAACAAGAGATTTTTAATGTATTTGTTGGTATGGGTTCACTTTGACAAAAATTTTGGTAATTTGGATCCATATCCAGAAATGGTGTTGTTTTTTAAATCAACTCATAAACTGATTATGTCTTCAAAATAAGGTTGATCAATTTATTTAAATAATTTTCATGTTTCAAGGATGTAGCAACATTAGGATAACATGCAAGATTCAGCAATGAATCAATCCCTCTTGTCTACACTTAACATTTGTTAGGTATAAAGAGTGATAGAGCCTCTGTCAGGTGTCAGGTACTCAAATATTCCACTAAACTTACCCAGAATCAGAAAGAAGACCCTGACCCTGAAAAGAGAAAATAAGAAACATTCCCAAAAGCTCTGAGACAATCGTTTGCAACAAAAGAGTCTATAACTTCAGCCCAAGTAACAGTGTCTATATGGCTCTCCAATAATGGAATAGCAGGCAATCATAGCATGGAATGTGTGCACGGAAATTTGCTTGTGTGTATACTTGGTATCATTTCTAAAACACTTGGAGCAACCAAGTAAATATAGACCATCCTCCAGTAAACTTTAAATACTTATCCAGTAAATTAAATCAATTAATGTCTTTACTTGTTTGATTTACAACAAACACTCTCCACTCTCCTTCCTTAACAATCAGATGCCTGAGAACATTTGACAATATTTTGTTACATTCTGTTATTATAGGAAGGTGGAACTGTACAGGAGTTCCATGTGACACTTTGCATTAGGTTGAGTGAAAATAAGAAACTGTCATTGAGCAGTGTCTGGTAAATCTCTCAGATTGGAGACGATATAAAGAAAAACCAGATCTCTTCAGAATTGCCCATCTAAATGGAGAGCATCTACAATGAAGCTAAAAATTGTGAGGAAGGTTCTCTGAAGTGAGATGTTCTACACGCAGTTTAAAACATATTTCTTCTGGTTCTATTTAGATCTATAAGAAAAAAAAACATACTTTGACAAGAGAGATGATGTAGGTAAAAGTCTTAAGGGTAATGAAGTAGCCCATATTAGGTCTCCTCAAATCAATCCTGACATTGTTTCATACATCTACTGTCAGTGAATCACATTCCCCCCACTACAAGCTGGCATCCATCCCTAGTACTCTCCTAATGTCCTCTTATGTCCACAAAATGTCATTATCATCCATTCAAGGGAATAATAGAGGAATCTTGAAAATCCACTTCTTTGTACATTAAATTCCTCATACTTTCAACTGCCCTACTGGAAAATTCATAAAACTATGTAATAAAATTGGACTAGTTGTGTAATTTACAAGAATTGGGACATTTTAAGAGAAGAAACACTTAGGAAGCAAGCAACAGAAGTACTGTTACACCAAGGGTGAGCCCTTCCTTCTAGCAAAGGCCTGCTCTCTACTTATGCTCTGCCTCTCACTCCTGTTCTCTTGCATCATAATGATTCCCTCTCTCTAGAACCTTCTCATTTGCATGCAATCAGACTCTAGTTAGCATGTGTCTGAACACACACACAAACACACAATCAATTTGACTTGATTTACAGCTCCAATTACCACCATTTTTTTTTTTGCTCCCTTCCCGTTTCTCCTCTGAATCCCTATTGCCAAGATCACCAAGAATTAATCTTATCCAATACTATGAATATTTCCCTTTTCTCATGTTCCAAACCCCCCAGTTGTAGCAACATTTCACAAGTCAGTTACTCCCTCTTTGGAACAAGTTCTTCTCTCATATTGTCTGATATCACTCTCTCCTGGTTTTCTCCCTACATGATTGGCTGCTGAATCTTTGTATGCTTTGTTGGATCCTCCTCTTTCCAAACTTTAAATGTTTCAGAGCCTAGGGACTCCAATCCTTAATCCTGCACTCTAGCTACACCCTCTCCTTATTTCGGTGATTTCATCCAGTTTCAAGATTTTAATGACAAATATAACCCGAGCTCTCTCAATTTGATATCCCCAACTCTCATTTTTCTCCTGAGCTTCTCAATCATAAATCCACTTTTAAACTCTTTTTGATTTTAAGTCTTAAATTTACTATACTTAAGATGATCCTCTTACATCCTAATTCCAACCCCCCGGCACCCCCCACCTACTTCTCCAGTCTTTTCCATGTTGGTAAAAATCATCATAATTAATCAAGAGCTTCAGTCAAATTCCTGGAAATCATTTTTAATTCCTTCCATTCTTTCATTGCAAATTCCAGCATCATATCCAATAGTTCTCCTACAAAATATATATTTCCATATCTACATCTCTGTATATTCAGCACCACGTCCTTCATCCAAGCTACCACCACTGACCACAGGAATTTCCGAAATGGTCTTTTATCCTTGTCACCCACACCACTTTGCATTATACATAGAACAGTCAGGGTGTTTTAGAAGCATACACATAATCAGGCTATTCTTTTACTTTAAACCTCTAATCCTTCTCATTGCACCCAGAGAAGTGCAAAGGCTTCACCCTGGACAGCAAGGCAAGACAGAGCAGATTACTGCCTATCTACTTGACTTTTATTGCATTCTCACTCTTGTCACTATGCTTGGCCACAATGACTTCATTTTTCTTTCCCAAACATGCCAAAATGGTTGCCGCCACACAAGCTTCGTACTTGTTCTCTCTCTCATTAGAATTCTGCACCTCCTTCCAGGCTCTTTGCCTGCTGGCTCCTTCCCATCCCTCAAGGCTCAGTTCAACTATGCCTACCTCCAGAATCCATTCTTGACCAGCCTACTCCAGTTATTTTCCATCACATCACCTGCTCTTTTGCCTTGTCAAAAAATGTTCTTGTTTAATTGTTTGCCATCTTCTCTTCTCACTAAAATGTGAGCTTCCATGAAGGCAACGACTTTATTTTGGTCACCTGTGTATCCCAACCACCTAATATGCACATAGTAATCACTCAATGCATGTTAGATAAATGAATAAACGAGAGAACAAATAATGTATGCTAGCTAAATGGATAGCGAGAATGCTTATTATTGTCTAGACATAACAAGCGACATTGTTTTGAGGTTTGGCTCAGAAATCTTAAATAAAAAGCTGTCTAGTAAGAGGATAGGCTTTGTATAAACTAAACTTTTTTCTGCCCTTTGAGACATTTTGCTGAACATCCCCCAGAAAATAACTTTAATCCATATCTCATGCCCTTTATTATAACTCTAACAAAAGGTCTATCTCTCTCAACAGAATACTGGATATAAAGAGATTATGATTTTTTTTTTCTATAGTTAGACCCATAACGAGATTATCATGGTATTAAGTCAAAGTACCCCTTTGCCTAGATATGTCTATAACTAGAGAAATGGGAAAGGATATGATTCTAGAAATCACTTTCAAATGTAGAATTTTGCAACACCTGTGTATGACTTTGCTATTTCATCCACCTCTGCCCAAGAAATTATCCAAAAGATCTCAATCACTTTTGTGGTGATGAGAAAGCACCAGTGCATCTCATACGCTCTTCCTGCAACATGTATCCACTTAATACCAATCCCTGTCAGCAGTCCATGCATTATACAGAGAGCTCCATCCACACAGATCCTGTGTACCCTCACATTTTATCTCCCTGCCATATCTGTCTAATAGAACAAGAAATAATACACAGAATATTAAAAAATCATTAATAGCCAGAATAAATTATTAATTCAATTAAAGTATGAGTCCAATAACGATTCTTTTTCACTGCGTTTATTAAAAGGAATAATTAATTGCTAAGAGGGCATTAAACACACACACACACACACACATAAACTGCTGACTCTGCTCCTGAGCAAAAATGCAGAACTTCTGTTTCTGCAGGAATAATAGTGGAGACGTGCTGAATACGGTTATAGATGGGGAGCAATATTCCCTCTTGCTTCTTTTCTTTATATTTTCACAGCTGAAATCTAAAGAGTTAAAATAGTAGATGGGTCAGACTTTTTCCTTTGGACTTCAGATAAGAATCTTTTTTGGAACTGAATAAAAAACTCAATTCCATTACTTACCAGTCGTATTTTATTTTTGGTCATGCTATTTAACTCTTCTGGGCCTTAGTTTCTTTACCTGTAAAGTGGGAATAATGATAAATCTACCTCAAAGATTGCTATGAGACAGACAAGTACTTGGAGCACTATCTGGTATACAAGAAGTGACTGATGACTCTTGGTATTAATTCTGTGTAAGATCTACATGCTCCTCAGTTCCATTCATTGATGTAGGGTAGGGTCTTTTTCCCAGAACAGTGGCTGATCTTGAAAACCACTTCCTTCTGCCAGTGGCTTGATAACTCAGCTTTTAACTATATCCAAGTCTTGATAAAAAAATATACCCTAGGAAAAAGTACCTTCTTAAAAAACATTCAAAACATAAGATAGATAAGAAACATGCATTTTCCAGTGATACCTCAGTGTTCTGGTATTATGTAGAAGAATGCAATATAGAATATAAATGAATATTGACACAAACTGAAGTTTAATTCTATATGTAGCAAAATTATGATTTTAATTTTAACCAACTCTGATGGCAAATTACTAAAAATATATGGCTCACTTGAATGCCCTGGGAGACTGAGTATGCCGAATGTAATTTACTATATTTTAAAATGTTGCTATCTCAGGTTCATCATTCTGAACATCAGTTTTTATACTGATACTCTTAGGAGCTAATGAGATATTTAAGAATATGCTTTATATATGCATTTATAGCTATTATTTCCTTGTTTCCTTGCTTTTTATCACTCCTAGGAATTACAATATCTGAGCAAAATTACAATACTGGTACATTAATGCTGATTTTGCATAAGAACAAAATATTGGTATTAATGATAGTGAATGCCAGTATTTTATTAAAAAGTGTGATACCTCAATGTCTTCATCTGCACAGACTTTGGTTTTTTGTTTTTTGTTTTTTGTTTTTTTCCTATCTGAGACAGGACTTGAATCCAGGACTGAAATTCCTCTGTCATTTTGGACTAAAAATGTATAGGTAAGAAGGTTAGAGAAATAGGCCCTAATTAAAATTGGTATTCTACAAAAGATGAAAGCAGGTCCATAAAAACTGTATCTGGCCCTGGGAGCAAATGGGAAGGTTGTAGAGAAAATTTAATGAGTCATATCAGAGAACACTCTACCCCTCTTTCCCCACTTCACTAAATCCCCTATCATAATCCCCTTCTGTTTCCTTAATTATCTGTATTTATCACAAGTGTGCGTGTGTGTGTGTGCGCACACACACACACACGCACGCGCGCACACACACACATACACGCACACACACAAACACTCCAACTCCAAAATAACTCTATCAGGAAACTTTGGATATGAACTTAGACACAAACTGATTCTTGGGGAAAAAAATTTTGACTTATAAACAAGAAAATCAATCTCAATCTCATAAGTAATGTAGAGAAAGGGAGTAAAAACAAAAAGTAGGCGCCCCTGAATGCGTTTTAAGTAGGGGAGGCGGGTAGCGGTGCTTTCTAAATCAGAACATTCATGTTTGATTCAAAGTAGTAATGTAGCAAATAATTCTCTGGACACATCTCAAGATGTAAATAATCCACTGTAGAAATACCGCAATAATGGTATTCCAACAAAACCACCAGTTCTCTGTTATTTTAAAATAACTCATAATACAAGTATTGCAATCACTATCACCTTATATTAACTTGGTCAGCTTAGTCTGGGCAAACATGAAACATACTTGGAAGTATCTCTCAATCTTCACTGACTCCACAGTCAAATCTACCTCCATGCCTCACCTGGAATTTGGCATTACCTCTAGTGGTGTCCTAATTTTCACTTCTTGGCTTTATAAGCCATTCCCCAAATTGCCAGCCAGCACCACCTTGTTCCAACACAGTAACTCAGGCCATGTCATTGTTCTGGTGGCTTCCTCTCATATAATGAAATGAGACCCAAATCCATTACACCTGACTCTCAGAGCCTGGCCTGTCTGACCCCTTCTGCCTCATCCTTCATTTCTCTTCTCATTGTCTACTCTGCTTCAGACATAATGGTCTCTTTTCTTTTCCTCCAACACATAAAGCTTGTTTATCATGCCTGGAGCGCTCTACTCCCAGTTTCTTCTCTCCATTTAGAACTCAGCTCAAATGTCATTCTTCTCAGAAAGACTGTCACTAACCTACCAACCTACAGCAGCCACTCAGGGGGCCTGGATAACAGCAATTCAATGAGTCATATATTTGTATAGGTCTTTGTTCACCATCTCCACTCACAAGAATATAAGCTCCAGGAGTATATTCTGTCTCTCTCATTCAGTGCAGAATCCATGGCACATCTTATGCATGTAATAAATACTTCAATGAGAGAATAAATATTTACTTTGCACCAGGTACTGCTAAATACATTACATGAATTGTTTTATTTAATCCTTAAAACATTTTCTACGTGGTAGTTTCTATTAATTGCTATTCTTATTTTACCAGTGAGGTTAAGTAAATTTCCGAGCTAACACCAGAGTCTATTCTCTTCATCATCCCTCTATATTCTCTACATGTAACACTATGATAGGCTCTAGAGAATAATGTTTCCGATGGGTTGCCGCAATATTATAAAGCCTTCTTATTCATTGGAATAAGATCAAAGCTGGTTCCTTAGTTTTAGTATGAGCTTATTATATTATGCCTTAACTCCTTTAAAATTAGTAGTTCCATACCCAGCACACATGCTAACTACAAGTGGGGAAGTGCAGTGCAGTTGCCAAGAACACAGGCTCTAGAATTAGTTGTCCAGGATCAAATCCCCATTCTGCCATGCTTTAGACATAGGGCCTTGGGCAGGTTCTTCAATGTTTCTATACTTCAGGCCCTTACTAAGTGAGATCATACACAGAGCACTTGGAAAAATAACATGGCCAAGAAAAAGGGTTCAGTAAAAGTCCGCTAGGATTTTTATTATTACTAAATATATTTCTGACTACTTAATTACCCAGCACACCTTTTTTTCTCACTGAGCTATATTCCATATGTTACACTAATCCAAATGTATTGCCCATGGGACTTTTATATTAAAACATATTCCTCCTCTCCCTCTGCTTTTGCTCAGGTATAGGTACAGAATCCTTGAGAGAGAGAGTCTCCCAGAGAAACGGGGTACACTAAAGCACTAACTTAATAAAGCTCCGTGATTAAACCTAGGAGAGTTAACTAAGAGTCTAGAACCATTTGTCTTATTCACAGGAGGAAACTAAAACACAAGAAAAATCTGGCTACATAACATTAAATAATCATCTAGCATTTAGAGTAGAAAACAGCAAGTTTAGTATTTTGACATAGATATATAAATATCTTACTTAGGAAGAACAAATCCACTGGGGGAAACAAAAGGATCAGGGATGTGGAATTCCTAACAAAAACAAAGGTGTTTGGAAAACAACAGTTTTGGTTTTAATTTGGGCAACAGGACAGGAATGAAAATACAACACCTCACAAATTGGCCAAGGGTAACCAAAAGAGCTGAGCCAGCAGCAAAGCCTGTGGGTCTACAGGAATGGGGCCTGCATAGGACGTGGGGGACATGGGCCTCCCCATCATTGGTCTCTGTGCATTTCCCTGACAGTCCTGGGCCCAGGAGCCAACTGGCAGTGCAGGCCACAGTTGCAGGAGAAACAGCACAGCACTGCCAGCTTTCAGTGACAAAAGGAGTGTTTATAGCAGGCATGCTGACAGCTGTCCGAGTGCCACATTTATTTACAAAATGTTAGTTAAATTACTGACAGTTGGCGCTGTGGAGGAAAAGCTGAGAGAAAAGCTGACATTTCTTGATCTAGCGGGTGCTCACAGCACTGGTTCTGCTCCCCTATCTGTTTATTAATTCCATTATTTGCTTGTTAGATTATGTATTTATGACTTCTGGCTTATTCACCGGCCATTGCTTTTAAGAAGCTTTGGGTATCCAGGCAGTTAAACTGCTCCACACAATTTGGTTCCAAAGGCCCTTGGGCTAAAAGTTGTCCTGAGGATTGTCTCTTCCAGCCAGGCCCTGTATTTGCACCAGCTCAGATTTAGCACTCAGAAGCCTTCCAGAAAGCCTCCTGAGGGCAGAGTATAAATCCCTGGCCTGTCCTTTGCAAAGCCCACTGATGATAAGCGTATGCTCATTAAGTTATGAATAATCACCATAATCAGCACCATCTCATTATTCCTCTTCTGTTGATCAGAGACAGGTTTTCCATGATAGAGCTGGACAAAGTGCTTCCATTTTTTATTCTTTCTGACAGGGGCAATTAAGATAGAGAAAAAGAATTTGGGTGATAAATGAAGATCAACATTGTGGCTGCAAAGAGTTCTGGACACAAAAACATATTTCTGATATAGCGTGTACAATCTCTTTTTCTCAAATGTTGAAAAAAGTACATATTGCCTTAAACTGTTATCTTTTTTCCTAATATGTTTCTTTCTATGTCAAAATAATGCCTCTTTTGTTGATAATTTAAAATATACAGATAAGCAAAGGATAATTGATCAGCTTCTCTAGGTATCCTATTTGGAATCGTGGCCTCCATTCTTTTCTGCCTCTTTATACTCTTCATTTTTCTCCATAGCATTATCACCAGTTAATACATTCCATATTTTGTATGATTTTGTTCATTGTCTCCTTCTATTGGAAGGCGAGTTCCATGAGGTTTGAGATGGTAGTATGTTTTTCTAACTACTGTATTCCACAGTACCTAGAATAGTACCTGGCCCACAGCTAGCAAACAATAAATATTTGGCCGAATAAAATCAAACCTAAGATAGCCACACAGAGCATTCACTTATTGGTCTCTATTCCAACAGAGCACGGTTGCTCTATGCTCTTATTTGAAATGGACAGAGGCATGGCTGCAGGGAAGGGACTGGCCCCAGAGGCCCAGAACTCTGCAGCCCTCCCTCCGTCCAGGAATGGACCAGCTTCAGTTAGTGAGCTACTACTGCTCCAGGCCAGACTCGAGTTTTTCCTGCTTTCTCCCTGCCACCCCACAGTGCCCTTCTGTGCTCCCCTCACATCCAGGATTACAGGTGGCCTCCCAGACCAGCAGTGGTATCCTTTTCAACCTCTTTCTGAAGTCTTGGTTCTGAAGCTTCTCCTACTTGGCCAGATTAGAGGCTTGCTGAGGATAAGAACTGTGCCTTATTTATATTTGTAGCCCACTTGGTGCTTAGTACAATGTCATACACATGGCAGCAGATGTGCAAAAAGCACCACAACCCATACAGAGCAGCATGGGTTCAAATGGTAACCTATTTTTACTTTTATTAGGTTGTTTAATATTGACCTTTCTGCTTTTAGAACACAAAAACTGTAGTGTTTTTTTTTCTTTTTAATTTAATAGTTATAGAATATATAAGAAGAAAGTCAAAAGCACTTGCAGTTCCACTATCCAGAAAATATGTGAGCATTGCTATGTTGATGTAAGAGCCTTCCAGTGTTCATTCATTTTAGCAGGCATTTATGCTCACACACACACGCTCACATTCACAAGCAGTGAACCATTTGACTGATGAGTTGTAGACCAGTTAATTACCTGAAATGACTTAGAGTTCTGCCTTTATTCATATTCAGGATGGTATTAATTTCAAATTATTAGAAAATAAATAGTGTTAAATGAAAAACATTTGCAGGGTAAATAAAATTTATTTTTATATAAAGAAAAGACAAAACTAGACAATATGTTGTTTAAGAATACTTATATATTTGGTAAAACTCTAAGGAAAAGGAAATAATTAAAACTTGAAGGCAGTGGCCAGATCCTCAGAAGAAACAGGGTATAAAATAGTGTGGAAACACAGGAGGTGTCACAGGTAATGAAAGGTTCTATTTCTTACAGCAAGTAGGAGCACGGAGGTGATCAATTTGCTATGCTTTTTATACATAAATATGCTATATATACATTGATACATAAAATGTCATAATTAAAATAAAAATAATAAACATTTGGCTCTTAGTATACATAGAATGCTATACCACTCAAGTAAACCTTATATCAAACATTTATTGAGTGTCTACCATAAGCCAGGCCCAGAGTGAGATGCCAGCAGGTCCAAAATGAACATGGAGGAAGGAGGACCAATCACATAGCAATGAGAAGTACATGTTCTTTATCACTGCCCATCTGCTTGGACCGTAAACTCATCAGTTTCTGTCCCACTCATTCCTACTTTCTAGTAGAAAAGAATTGGGTGATAAAAACAAATAATTGATAGAAAAGTTCAAAATGTATTTATAGGAACTACATGTAAATATCTCCTTTAAAAATGGGAGTATGTTTAATATTTTGTTTGCAACTTAGCAGTATATCTTGTGAAATATAGACCAAAAATACCATCAGTGCACATTACAGGGTTAAAAACAACCCAGCACCAGCCAGGGCACCATTAACAAGTGAGATGAACACTATTTACTTTTTCAAAGTAATGAAAATTTTTTTAACTAAATAATAAAATAAGAATAGGAGTTTAAGGCTTCTCTGCTGAAACATTTATTACAAATCATAGTTTCAGGACATTTCATCAATTTCAACCGTCGTAAAACCATGAGCAATAGGGGCCTGGCAATGTGGCTGGGCCTTTTATCATCAATGAAAGTGAAATTCTAGGGATGGCATACTGTTTATTCACCCAAGGAAGTCAATAGACTTGTATTCTGGGAGAATTTCATGATCCATTAGGAAAACCCTCACAATGTAATATGTGGAAGTAGCTTCATGCTTTGTGAATCAGTGTGAGCCGAGAGAGAGAGAGAGAGAGAGAGAGAGAGAGAGAGAGAGAGAGAGAGAGAGAGAGAGACGGAGAGAGACAGAGACAGAGAGACAGAGAGACAGAGAGACAGAGAGAGACAGAGAGAGAGACAGAGAGAGAGAGAGAGAGGAGAGAGCTCTTTCCATACATTACATTAAGTGCTAATAAAAGGAGGTGACTCAGGTAATTGTGGGAGCTCAGTGGGGATTCATTTGGCCAGCCTGGGGCTCTGTCCTCTCAGTGATGCAAAAATATAAATTAAATATGGTCTCAGCTTTTAGAGAACTTAAAATTGAATACAAAAAAAAAGTTAATGAACTAAAAAATTACAAAAAAGTGGACAAAAAAGTTATTATATAGCAGCAATCAAACTGCTCTAGTAGTTTCTATAATACTAAGAGTAAGATCCAAAGTGGTCACTGTGGTCACTATGGTTAAATGACCTGGACTCCATACTCATCTTCCTATCTGCGCAAGCCAAAGATGCGCCGCCTCTATATCTTTTTTTGTTGTGCTTCTGCCTGGAACATCCTCCCCCAAATGTATACATGCTCACTCCCTTACACATCAGATCTCACTCAAAGGCCCTGCCTCTGACAGACTTCCTCCAACCAGCATGTCTAAAATTTTCCATTCCTTTATCTGCATTCCTCTTTAGAGTGTGTAACACCATCTGACATTACATTGGATAACTACTTCTTTGTTCACTGTCTTCTCATGTCCTGGGGTCTAGAACAGTGTTTGGTGCTTAGCAGGTGTTGAAAAATTATTGGTTGAATACATTAGTGAATGTTTATAAACAACAAACTATAGGAACATGGGAGAATAAGAGGTTTGTTCCAATTGAGGAAAGAGGAAAGAATGATTTATGCTTTTTGCAGGATTTCCACTGGACTTGTGTCTGGGAGAGAGGAGAGAAAGAACAGCAGAGAAGGTTTAGAAAACACAACCAGGTTAAGTAAGCCACAGTGAATGGTGTGTTGGAGCATGGGATGGGTACCTCTGCAGTGGGACAAAACAAGGGTGAGAAATGACAGAAGAGGTTTGTGTCTGGAAATTCTACAAGAGCCAGATGGTGTGTGAGACAACCTATCTTCCATCATCTTTCCATGATAAACAGTTTTAACTTCTTCTTTGCTTATTTAATGAATTATTAGTAGAAAATAACATGTTTAATGCCTAATATTTGTTAGGCACAATTTTTGAGATTTTACATGTCATCTTATGTAATTATTATAAATAATTATGATTGAATGGGATGGCCAATATAAAGCATTTATCATAGAATAAGAGGTCCCCATTAAATGATGTGTTTTGTTTTGTTTTTATTATTATCAACTCATTCTTATAACTACTCTATCAGGTATTATTTAGCCCCATTTCACAGATAAGAAAATATAGGCTGACAGAAATTAATAACTTCACAAATCAAGTTTCATCGCAAATCTATCCCAATTCTGAGTCCATTTCTTCTACAATTGAATACATTCTCAATTAGCATGTTTTATGTAGACTGACAAAAGTTGAGCATGTTTAGAACCCATATTTATGTATTGTATCTAACAAAACTGTAAAGAAAATTCACAGAGTAGGCATTTGACTATTGGAAGCTGCCAAGGTAGTATCCCATTTCCAGGGTTTCCTTTAAGCCCCATAATTTCTTGTCTCTGTTACAGCTTCAAAAAGTCAATACTTCTCCGGATAAAATTTTATCCTACCAAGTATTCCACTTTTCATTCCTCTTTCCTTTTAGTTAGTAGGGAACACCATGTTGTGAATAGATTTTGAAGGTCTGTTGAGATTTATGCTTGAAAGAATAATATGAACCAAGGTAGGCAATAACACGGTGCACTTGGTCTTCTAGCAGGAAGGTCACCAGCTCTAATAAACCTTAGGTGAAAACAGAAGGCAGCAGAGAAATCATTTACTTTGGATAAAAATTCAAAGATATATATATATTTTTTCCCCCTACCTCTTTTCTAGGCTAACTCTCCAAGTCTTTCATTCAGGAAACTGTGAAGATCAGGTCTGTCTCTCCCAAAGACCAGAGAGACTGGGGAGGAGGCAGGACTTAGTCTCCAATGACCCCCACCACCTTGTCTGAGCTGGCCCAGCATCCCAGTGAGATCCGTGGAGCCCAGCACCAATTAGTAATTATATATTAATGATAACAAGCAAAGCAACTATTTTTTCAATACCAGAGATAACCCTAGGGGCAGGGAAATGTCATACTGAATGCTTAATAGAGTCAGTTCAAAATGCTCTAGGGGTGCAATGTTAAACTTTCAGGCACAAATGGAGATGATCGAAGTAGTGAAAAAAAATAATAAAACCTCACCTTCTTAGCATACAGGGTGTAGGTTTGATTACTGAATAGAGATATGAAATATGTGCTAAATAATTCTTCTGAACAGCTCATTAGGCCTAATCCATCTCTGATTTCTATGAGTCCATTAATTTCAAATATGTGTCTGCTTATACATACACACACATCCACACAATGCCGGCCTAATTTCACAATGTAATATCGTGGAAATGGTAACAGGTAAAACATCATATAAGATATTATGCAGATTTTAAATGTTTATAATATTCTGGTGTGATAAATGAAAATGACAAAGAATAATAGGCCAAAGAGGGATGGCATTTCAGTTAGAAAACACTAGACCCACATGGCTAGATGTGTGAGAGGTGGGAGCCAGGCCTCAAATACTGGCTGCCATTAAACTACAAAGCTTAACAGCCTGGACAGCATCCACGTAGCAAATAAAATCAACGCAGGTGTTGTATTTGTCCATGTGGGATTTTTTTATTTCTCATTTCCTATTATCTGTGCGCCTATCATCATTGTTCCTTAATTTTGATGTTATACTAGTTCTTACAGACACTCAAGGCCCCAAATCTGTCTTTTTTCACTCCTCACCCTGTCTTTTTTCATTCTTTACTTCAATTTTGAGATTGCCTCCTTGCCCTCCTCTTATTTGAATAGGTCATAAAAACTCACTGATTCCTCTGCCTAGAATGTTTTTCCTGCATATCCCTGAAGGGCTGTCTCCCACTCTCATGCTTCTGACCACCCTACAAACACCCCTCTCTCTGCACCCCAGGTAACTCTGCCCCTTACTCTTTACTTTCTGGCATAATGCGTTCCAGCACACCACAAACATACTGTTTGTCTCCCTACATGTTTATTGACAGCTGAGGCCTACTAGGTACAGTTGTGCAAGCTGTGTGCTGCTCAAGGGTGCTGGGTGCAGGGAGTTGGAAAAATACAGCTTTGTCTATCCAACCAGGAGCCCTGGTGAATGACTTGTCAGACTGAAGAAGGGGGCCTGCTCCTAATTGGTGTGTGCAAGTTGCATGCTGAGAGAGGACACTTTTTTTCAGCAACAGCCCTGGTCTCCATTCTCTAAAAATCGCAGTGTGAGGACAGAAACTCAGTGCCTAGAACAGTGCCTGACATGTACAAGATGAAGAGTAAGCACTGTTGAAGTGACATATGAAAGCTCATCCATGTATTCTCCATGGTAACATTAAAGTCCTGTTAGGTGCCAGGTACTATGCAGCATGCTGACACATCAATGAAAGTAAGACAAGGTCCCTGACCACCACCATACCACAAAACCTTGATGTCTCTGCATTGCTTCTGTTTCTTGCAGAACTCTAAGCACAACTGCCTTCCACCTTACTCTTTTCCCACCTTCCTTTCCCCTTTAGTCAGATGCACATAGGACTATATTACCTGGTTGCTCTTCTAAAATCTAACCTCTGACAATGGTTTCCTCTCCCTTTTTTTCAACGTTTTTAAGAACAAGCCTACAAATCATCCCATCTGTCTTTTTACTGTGTGTCAATTAAAACATTAAATGTTAAAATATCTCTAGCACAAAAGGTTACACTAAATAAGAAACCTCCAGTCATTAATAAGCCATTTGTCATCAAAGAAGCATTTTCACTAATTATAGTATGTCTCGAGTTGGCTCCATTATGGACATGTGCACATTTACTTCAAGGTAAAACTTTTCTTTGTCCCTGGTTTCACATGTATGCAGATTAAGGAAGACATTTTATTTG
>NW_011889069.1:1921277-1923564 GCF_000151845.1 Pteropus vampyrus | reverse complement strand
CATGTGGGATTTTTTTATTTCTCATTTCCTATTATCTGTGCGCCTATCATCATTGTTCCTTAATTTTGATGTTATACTAGTTCTTACAGACACTCAAAGCCCCAAATCTGTCTTTTTTCACTCCTCACCCTGTCTTTTTTCATTCTTTACTTCAATTTTGAGATTGCCTCCTTGCCCTCCTCTTATTTGAATAGGTCATAAAAACTCACTGATTCCTCTGCCTAGAATGTTTTTCCTGCATATCCCTGAAGGGCTGTCTCCCACTCTCATGCTTCTGACCACCCTACAAACACCCCTCTCTCTGCACCCCAGGTAACTCTGCCCCTTACTCTTTACTTTCTGGCATAATGCGTTCCAGCACACAACAAACATACTGTTTGTCTCCCTACATGTTTATTGACAGCTGAGGCCTACTAGGTACAGTTGTGCAAGCTGTGTGCTGCTCAAGGGTGCTGGGTGCAGGGAGTTGGAAAAATACAGCTTTGTCTATCCAACCAGGAGCCCTGGTGAATGACTTGTCAGACTGAAGAAGGGGGCCTGCTCCTAATTGGTGTGTGCAAGTTGCATGCTGAGAGAGGACACTTTTTTTCAGCAACAGCCCTGGTCTCCATTCTCTAAAAATCGCAGTGTGAGGACAGAAACTCAGTGCCTAGAACAGTGCCTGACATGTACAAGATGAAGAGTAAGCACTGTTGAAGTGACATATGAAAGCTCATCCATGTATTCTCCATGGTAACATTAAAGTCCTGTTAGGTGCCAGGTACTATGCAGCATGCTGACACATCAATGAAAGTAAGACAAGGTCCCTGACCACCACCATACCACAAAACCTTGATGTCTCTGCATTGCTTCTGTTTCTTGCAGAACTCTAAGCACAACTGCCTTCCACCTTACTCTTTTCCCACCTTCCTTTCCCCTTTAGTCAGATGCACATAGGACTATATTACCTGGTTGCTCTTCTAAAATCTAACCTCTGACAATGGTTTCCTCTCCCTTTTTTTCAACGTTTTTAAGAACAAGCCTACAAATCATCCCATCTGTCTTTTTACTGTGTGTCAATTAAAACATTAAATGTTAAAATATCTCTAGCACAAAAGGTTACACTAAATAAGAAACCTCCAGTCATTAATAAGCCATTTGTCATCAAAGAAGCATTTTCACTAATTATAGTATGTCTCGAGTTGGCTCCATTATGGACATGTGCACATTTACTTCAAGGTAAAACTTTTCTTTGTCCCTGGTTTCACATGTATGCAGATTAAGGAAGACATTTTATTTGGTTCAGAGCTATAAAGAGTCAAGCAAACGAAAATCAAACCTCTGAGGCTTCAGTGTGAAAAGGCCATGCTTCCCACACTCAGAAACATGCAAAAAGCACCAAAAGGCTTCCCAAGAAATTTTAGTGTGCTTATGTTTGGATTTTAAAAATACATGTGTATTTCTATGTAGTTGAAATCAGAAAATGTGAATAATAGCTGAGTTGAATTATATAGGTTAATGCTCGCTACTGTAACAAAATGAACTTCAAAACCTCAGAAGCTTATCACAGTGGAAGTGTATTTTTCCTTCACCCAATATTCTAACAAATGAGGTTCTGGGTCAGCTGGCAGGACAGGAGTGGGAGCACTGCTCGGTGCAGGCATTCTGCAACTTGGCTGATAGAGCATCTGCCAAATAGGACACAGGCTTTCAAGGTAATTTTGGACATCAACGTCCAGATGGCATAAGGAGAAAAAGCATAAAGTATTTCATCTGGGAGCTTTTTGTGGGCCAATCCATACATAACTTTTGCTCACTTTCCTATGAGTAGAACTCTGTTACATGACCATACCTAAATTCAAAAGAGGCTGGAAAATGCTGTTGAGCTTTGTGCTCAGGGAGGAGAATAAATGCCATGTATTTTTAAACAGCTAAGAATCTCTTCCTCAAATAAACAGTAGTGCAGATCATGCACCACCTTCTCATTTCAGACACAAGGAAACTGCAGCCTGGACAAGCTAATTTTCTTAGCAGTATCCCATAGTAATGAAGACAAGAACTAAAACACATTGGCCTAACCCTAGGCCACTACTTACATTCCAAAAACAATGACAATTCTGAGATTTGTCAAAATCATCCCACCACGAAGATGTCCAGGTAGCTGCAGAATTTATACCAATGTCAGCTCTACTTCCTGTTCTATCTCTCCACAATGCACCCAGGATCAAGAAATTCAAAGTAGTGCTATTTGCCTACAGCACATACATTTCATGCCCAGTCCTTCTCTAGCTATATAAAACTACCACTT
>NW_011889069.1:1893673-1920712 GCF_000151845.1 Pteropus vampyrus | reverse complement strand
AAAAAAAATAGCAGACATTACATAACATGTTAAATTTCAGGCTCACGACCTGATTTCTATCTAACTGCAACTTCCTTCCCTCCTCAACCCCCAAGTTTGTAGGCCTTAAGCTAGAAACTAATCTTTATTTTCAAGTGTTTATTAGATTTTCTATAAGACCTCTTGTGAAAGTGGAAATGTAAAGGTCCTTTAAATTCTGCATATGTAGTTTTTATGAAGTGCATCACACTGCCCCAGTGATCCCTGTCCCAGTGTCCCATTCCTCTTACTGTCCTAGAAGACAAAACCAATGCTAGGTCACACACATTCTATCAGAGCTCTGTTTAAGAACACGCAAACTCATGCGAAGACAGAGACAGGCCTGAGTCTCCAATTTCTAATAAAAGATAAATAATTTTCACTATTAACAACTTACTATTATTCTTAATAAACTTTTCATTTACTCAACAAATATCCCTTAATATATCTTATGTTCTAGGCAGTAATTTTGCCACTGTAAATGAGAACGATAAACTCAGTGGTCTAGCAGATCCTACGGTAGTCAAGAAGAAATAAATAACAGAGTTTTCTAAGTGTTGAGGGCTATAAAGAAAATGAAAACTAGGTAGCGGGTAGAGTGATATGGGGGTGTGGTATAACTATTTCCAATATCACAGTCTGAAAAGTCTTCTTTGAAGATGGGATATTTGAGCAGAGACATGAATGCCATGAAGGATCCCTCCATTCTCCATTGCAGTGGGTCCTGGCAGGGGAAAGGGCATTTCCTCAGGCAAAAATGGACTTGGTGGGTTCAAAGAACAAGAGAGTTCATTTAATTGCATCCTTGTGAGTGGAGCAGGAAGATGACTGAGGGTAGGCAGATACCAGGAAATAAAAAGTCTTTTATATCACTGAAATGTTTGCATTTCATTCTAAAAAGTTATTGTAGGGTTCTGAACAGAGAATGACATGATTTGATTAATGTTCCAAAGTGATAACTCTGGCTACTAGGTGGAGCAGAAGTGGAAGAGAAAGACCAGATGGGAATAGTCCAGGAGGGAGCTGATGGTAGCTTTGACCACAGTGGTAGCATTTGAGATGGTGAAAAGTTATCTAATTCAGGATATATCTTAAAAATAAAGATAAAAAGGATGTATTGATGGATTAAATGTAATATAAAAGAGAAAGACAACAACATATCTATTAGGTTTTTTGCATGCCCAGCTGGATGGATGGTGGTACCCATTCCTAAGACAGGGACAGACTGAGGAAAGATAAGTTGGTGGTGGCTGATGGGGTCACATGGAGCTGGTATCAAGAGCACTGGTTGGAATGCATTAGAAATGTCTGAGTTGTACATCAATCTGTAGATCAACTCTAGGGTATGCAGCCTAGAGCTCCAGAGTGACAGAGGTTGCTCAAGAGAGATAGTAGATTACAGAAAGAAAGGGGCTGTGGGTAATATAGCTGGGCTCCAATGTAACTGAGGATTTTGAGAAAGATGGAGAAAGAAATGTCCCGCAGCCATAGAACAGATAGGAGAACATCTATTCAACTTTCAGGCCTGGTGGTAAGCAGGATATAGGAGTGGAAATAACCCAGGAAATAGCCAAGGTTCAGCTTAAGAAAGAAAAAAAAGATGGGACCATTCAGAGAAGAGAGTGGTGACAGAGGGATTTTGTTGGTGACGGGACATAAAGACCAGAGAGTAAAAACATTTAAAAAATTAGGGAGAGGTTTGCAATTGGATCAGATTATTGGATGTACAGGACCATATGGTAATATGAATCTAAACAATGATACATGTCTTCGGGATAGTGGTCTTTGACTTCTGAGGTGGCTAAGATAACTGAGAATTATGATACTACAGGGTTTGTCCCTATAGTCTCCTAGGAAAAAGAGAGTAATCAATTCAAATTATATTTCTATTACAGATCAGCCTCCTAGATATACACATACCTCAGAGATATTGTAGGTCTGGTTTCAGACTGCTGCAATAAAATGAGCATTGAAATAAAGTGATTTGTATTTTTTTGCTGGTAGAAGGACTTGCCTTCGATTTTTAAAAGAAGCATATCTGTGGAGCGCAATAAGGCAAAGTACAATAAAACAAGGAATTCCTGTAATTTGTAATGGAGAGGCTGGGAAAACATGACTGGGAGAGGAACAGTCATGCAAAAGCATTCAAAGTTCTAATGCCTCCTTGATGGATTCCAGTGGCTCATGTCGCCTTGGGCAACAGGGTGATCTAACCAGGCCTTTCAGTGGTCCTTTATATGTGATGATTATTTAAGGAAACTCTCCATAATACCCAAGTGTATCCGTTTCCTGGGGCTGTTATAAAAGAGCATTACAAACTGGATGGCTTAAACCACAGAAATTTACTGTCTCACAGTTCAGGAGGCCAAAAGTCTGAAATCAAGGTATCGACAGGGCATGCTTCCTATGAAACCTGAAAAAGAGAATCGTTCCTTGCCTTTTCCTAGCTTCTGGTGGTTCTCTGAGAATCTTTGGCATCCCCTGGCTTGTAATTGTATAACTCTAATCTCTGTCTTTGTCATCACATGGCATGTCCCTGCCTGTCTACCATGTTCTCCACATTGTTATCTTCTCACGATCATTAGTTATATTGGACTAGGACCCCACACTACTCCAGTATGATCTCATCTAACTAATTACATCTGCGATGGCCCTATATCCAAACAAGGTCACATTATGAGGTACTGAATGTTAGGACTCCAATATATCGTTTTTTTCTTTTCTCTTCTCTCCTCTCCTCTCCTCTTCTTTTCTTTCTTTCTTTCTTTTCTTTTTTTTTTTTCCTTTGGTGTGTGTGTGCGCGGGGGAAGATTAGGAGGTTTGAGCTTTCCTAATGAGTAAATTTTTCCAAAGATGCTTATTCTAAATGTAAGAGTACTTTTCCACTCATCCACTACATTATAGCCTGTTTGAAAGCTAGAGAATATCAAGAAATTACTTTCACACATCAGATCTTCTTTTGCCTTCATAGGGCCAACAAAAGTTTATCTGAAAGTTGACTTCAGTTTTGTCATTTCTATTACTCTAATGGATGATGTTGTTTTCATTAAAAATTGTATTATTTTAATAAACCATCAGAAGGTTGTAAGATTAATTCTTATGTTCACCCTATAAGACAAATCTAAACCTCCAAAAGCTTTCAAAGCCAAAATATCTCACACTGACGAGATAGCAAGTTGACCAAATACACCCAAATAAACTCGAATAACTCAACCACGTGAATCAATGAGATCTGGAGAAAACATTCATGAAAGATTGAGATTGCTATATATAATTTAAACCAATTTAATCCCCATGGCATAGGGTTTATATAAACAAAAAACAAACAAACAAACAAACAAACAAACAAAACTACTTCTGAGGTTCCACCAGCAAATTCTGAGGTCAGTTTCTAATGCCAGATACCAGTCTTGCTCCAGTCTGGCACATAAGAAAAATTACCAAATACAAAGAGGCTTCCTTTTCTCTTTTCACCATCTCTGTGCAAGCCCTGCACTGCCTCTCAATGAATAGAAGATGTGAATGAGGGGAAAAATTTCAAACAGAGAACATGAAAGCTGGAAGGCTTAATCACCCCTTCAAAGTGATGGCACACTTACTCCTGTGTTGCCTGCTTACTCCAGTGGATTATCATGGAACAATCAGTCTTCCAGGGAAAAAGGGTCTACAAATTCTAAATCCATACATGAATTTCTAACCCCACTATTTGTTTCAGATAACCTGGCTCCACAGAATTTTCCATATGTTTTGTTCTGTTAGGAAATTCATCTTCAGAGCCATCAACAATCATAACTTGCTATGCAACAATCTTGTGAAAAATAAAGCATTCTTTTCTTCTCACTCACTCTCTGAAATAAAATAGCTCAAGAAATTATTTGAACTGAAGAAGATTCCTAGGATCTAAACAGATGTGTAGGAGAAACACTCATAAAAGTACAATTACAAGTGATGGAGGACATTCCTTTTTTCAAGACCTTTCAGAAGCAAGACACAGTATCTATTAAAGTATAGCTACATGGGTGTTTAAACTACAAAAGATTATAATGAAAATTGCTAAATGTGTGAATATTATATATATATATGTGTGTGTGTGTGTGTGTGTGTATTTATATGTGTGTCTACATATGAAAAGAAAGTTATAATTACATACTAAGCCTTGTGTGCATTGTTTCATTTTAACCCAAAACAATCCTTTGAAGTAGGTAATTACTGTGCTCTTTACACAGAGGGATTAAAAATTTTTGCCCAAGATCACACAGAGAGAGTACTAGAGTCTCAGTTAACAGACTCCTGTCTCCCGGTCTGTTTTCTGTCTAGCACACCACCCATGTTGGAATATGAATTAGTAAAGTCTATTGGTATCTTTGTCTCCATCAATTGTACTCTTATTAAACATTCCTATGGCTTACTCCTCTCTCTTGGCTCACATGTGCAGGTTAAAAGTGCATCCTAAACCCAACCACTTCTTGATTTCCTAAAGATAGTATCATTTGGCCATCTTTATGATGTTAGTGGTATTATTTTCTTATTATCAATAATCTATTAAACAGAGTGGGAACACAGCAACCTGCCCCTGAGGAAGCAAAATGGCCATAAATAATGCAAGGATAATGTTATATTTTATCCATCAGTGGAAACTTTGAAACTAAAAGAATAAATGTGATATCAATATTAATTGTAATTTTTTTAAGATTCCCTAGGAGAGACATCAGCAATCCTATTTCTAGTATAGCAAAGAAAGAAATTTATAGGTCAAGGCCCCACCTATTTTTCCCTTTACTGCCAGGGCATCCACATATATGGGCTTTCAAAATCTTTACAGAATTGTGTTTCCACCTAGATTTGTTGTACGTCCCATTTCAGAGAACTACATGGCGATGTCTGAGGAATCGTTAACTTTCTGTGAAAGAATCCAATATTACTGATATCTGAAGCAAAAAAGTTGGTGGAAGAACCTGGAATAAAAATCTTACTTTGAATAAATTATGGAGATTCTAGGATTCTCTGACAAGGGACTTCTAGAGGCCACCTGGGTCTTCTCTGTGTCTTCATGCCATAGACTACATAAAACCTTAAACACTAGCATACCCCATTCTTAAAATACTTTAATGACAAGAGATTCTTGTGCCCCAGGATAAGGAGGAACAGCTGAATTCTCTTTCCTAGAAGAGAACTTGGCAATGAAGAAAAGAAATGATAAAATGAGAAAAGTCCTATGGTGCCAAAACAGAGCTTGCCCAGAAGTCAGACATAACTGGTTCCAAGTCCTAGGCTTAGCCAATATATGACTGTATGACCTGGGAAAATGCCTCACTTGGCCTCTCATTGCTTTGGTTTCCCCATCTGCAAACTGGAATAGTAACAGTATTCACCTCATGAAGCAGCTATGAGGATTAAAGAAGACCCTGCCAGTAGAATGTTTAGCACCTGATATCTAGTAAGCAGAGTTGTCCCATACAGAATCAGAGGTAGAGCATAAGGATAAGGAAGACAAACTTTAGGACCAGACAAAACCAACAATTAAAAGACAGCATGGTAATAAAAGTTAGCTAATTGCCTCAGAAACACTCAGCATAATGTGTTTGCACTTAGTAGGAAAAGGGTGCCCTCTTTCAAGCACAGGTAGCCCTAGGCTAGGGCTCATAGCCAAGTGATAGAGTATGGGCTGGATGTCAGGTCCTTCTTACCCTTTCAGGAAGTCATCCTTGTGAGAAGTTGATTATCACTAGCCTCATTTGTAAAAGCAGGTAGTTGAACTCTCTGGTTTCTGTAATTCTTTCAAACTCAAAAGAAGAGGGCAAAATTTCTGCAAAGCACCTATACTTGTAGGTGAGATGTGTTGGAGAACTGGGCTGACTCTTCATAGACTTCTCTAGGTTCCTTGACAACTGGCATACTCCTCCTTCTGAACCACAGTTGGTTGGAATTTTAGCTTTCTCATTTTAGTTTTTGGCTCCTCAATAGACTTAGTGTGCTTCCAGGAGCCTCCCTCCACAGTCCCATCTGTCCATGCTCTTTTGAGCCATGGTCTACCGGCTGGATGTCTGGCAAACCCTGGAGGTGAGCACACATTGGTTGATCCTAGGAGGGGGCAAGGCAGTCAGAACAGCACATGTTTCCCGAGTAGCACTGCTATTCTAAACAAGTTAACTCATAAACAACGAATCAATAGTTACACCACGAGACAAACATTGCCAGCAGTCTTCAAATGGAGAGAAAGAAGGATGAGCAGAGAGGTGCTTTGCTGTCCCCTCTTTTCTTGAAAATGATAATTTCCCTGAGGTCCACCTGGGGTTGACCACATCATTAGAGATTAGCATTTCTTGAAAGGCCTAAGAACTGGATAGGGAAGTGACCAGGCAAAAAGAATGCATGTGTCATGGGTGCAGGAATGAAATAACAAACAATTGACACTGCCCGTCTGTGTCCTAGACAGAAAGAAACCAGCTCAATTAATTTGCAACCTCCTCAAGAGCAACCCCACACACAAGAACAACCTCACATAGCTGCACATCCTGAACAAAAATGACAGTGAGTCAGTAACATGTTCGGGCAAGGACACCACAAGACAACTAAGGAAAAGGGACAGAGAAGGGCAAGGGGAAGAAGATAGAGATATCAGAAATTCATTCCTTCATTTACTTATGCAACAATTATTTTTTGAGCACCTTCCATATACCAGACACTGTTTACACAGTGCAGAACAAGACAGAAAAGTTATCTACCCTCAAGGAAATCACCCTCAAGGAAGTCCAGTTGGGGAAGACAGATCATAAACACATAAATGAACAAATAAATGAAAGGGAACACTTTCAGATACAGATGATTGCTCTGAAAAATAATCCAAGATGACATGCCAGTATAAGTATAGTAGAAATGGTAGGGGATTATTTTTATGTGGGTGTCAGGAAAGGCCTCAGTGAGGGGTTCCATGTGAGCTGAGGCCAAGATAATAAACAACCGTCCATGGGAAAAATCTAGCGTAGGGGTACTCCCAACAGCAGGAACCATGAGTGGAAAGGCTCTGTAGCAAGAATAAGTTTTCTGTACTCATGAAACAGAAAGAAAGCCAGATATCTATAGCAGAGTAAGTGAATGGAGTGGGGGGGGAGGCGGGGGAGGGCAGTCACTCAGACTTCATTAGCAAAAACTATGCACCAAGTCATGTGTTACATATTGGAATATGAACCTGAAAACGGCATAGTTCTGTCCTCAGAGGCCATCCACGGAATAGCTGGAGAGACTAACAGAGAATCCATCTGCTTATAAAATGAAATGTTAAGTGCTTTATATGATACAAATAAAGTGCCACAGCTTCCAAGATCTAGAAGTAGACTCCATGGGTTTTCTCAAGTATCAAAACCACATTATTCTGTGCTATTCCATGGAATTGCTATATCAAAACTTAACTTCAATCCTGTATATTTCTCAGACATTTTATTCTTAACTCATTCCCCTCTCAAACAGAAAAAAGAAAAGAAAAAAAAGCATCATATAATAGCAAAGCCTACAGTCTAGATACATGACAGAAGGTATAGCTTGGCCTTTGATACTCACTAACCAGATGATCCCAAGGAGATATTGAGAAATCCATAAAAACATGAAACACATTCATCCAAATTGCCAACAAACACACAGATTCTTAGTGAAGGTCTCTAACTAATGACACCCACATGGTCAGGCATCTCAGGCTCTCCTATTCTTACTGCTTCTTCAGCATTCCCATGAGAGGGGCTCAGTCCCACCCCACTGGGAGAGAGGACACTCTTTTCTTACCGGGTATCAACCACTCGTTAATGGACACTCTCAGCCTCAACTGTTGATTACCTTTTGTTGGACAGGAGGCCCTGGAGTGTGGAGTCCATGCCTCATGCCTTTTCATATCCCAATACCCAGCTCAATGCCCTTCATGTAAGAACCACTCAATAAATCTTCGTTGGTTGACTACAACTGTATTTTAAAAAACAATGATAGAGAAATGTGATAAGGAGATATATTGAATATAAGTTGAGTGATATTTTTATTTTGTTTTCACTTATTTCATCTGTTCAGTAAACATTTGGAACAGTGCTCACAGCATGAAGAGGCATGATCTCTGTTTTCCAAGACCAAGCTGCTCACCAGTCCAAGTGGAGAAAGAAGACAGAGTTAAATGGCATTGCAAGACAGGGTATAAGCTTAAATGAGTTGGGGAGGGATTAAGCACCAGCGAGGAATTAGAACACAGAATTCAATGGGAAGTTTGTTGTATAAAGTCAAGGAGCAAAGTCCTGTGTCAGCTTCCCAGTTGTGTCACTTGCTAACTTGTGTGACTTCAGGTGAATTCCCCTCTCTGGACTTCAGTTTCCACATCTATGAAATGTTCAGTAAACATTTGGAACAGTGCTTAATGGGGATAATTAAGTCTAGTTCAGAGAGTTGGAGGCAATTAAATGTTTCTATGTATATGAAATATGTCACACAGTAAATGGCCAATAATCGATGGACTATTCATCTTAACATTAGTATCACTAGTGCTTCACAGTATGGTTTTAAAACTTACTATCTGTGCAATCTTAATCAAGTGATGTCAGTTCTCCATATCTCAGTTTCCTCATCTGTAAGATGGGGATAATAATAGTACCCAAACCACAGGGTTTTTATTAGGGATAAATGCCCATACTATGAGGATAGATGGTGGGTGAGATAGTATATAAAACATTCAGAATACTCCCTAACACGTAGTGAGTGTTCAATAAACCTTGGTTAATATTATTATTACTGTACATTCTGTTTTATATAACAACTCTTTTTTAAAAATATTTGCATATAGACTATCAGCAGGAGGGCAGAAAGAGTGGGAGATTGCAAATTGTTTGCCATTCTTTTCAGGCTGTCAATTGCATTTTAGGTGAAAGGTTTCCCAATACCTCCACAAAGATCATTAGAGCTAATTAAATGAAATAAAACATTTTTAAAAGTTTCCTCACATTAGAATATGCTGCTGAAGCATTCATTACGTGGGGACTGGAAAAGATCCTTCCAAAATTAAACTGCTAAGAACAAAGCAGAATAAAATGAAATTAGAGCAAAAAAGTCCTCTGCTGGTTAAGAAGAAAACTACAAGCATCATCCTCATTGTCTCCCACAGCAATGTGGACAGGTAACTCTTGAGGGTAGAGCAGAGGGATTCAGGACCCTTCTAGTTGTAGTTCAATATAGCTTGGTCACATGCTGAATAAAAACAAAAAGAAAGGAAGGGGAAAAGGAAGGAGAGAAGGAAGAAAAAAGAAGGAGACCAACGTATACACACAAAAAATGCCAAAATAAAATAACCCAGATCCCTGAACCACTAGATTGTTGTAAACTGGAATCAGGTTATGTACAAATTTAGCAAATTTTATACAAACAAAATAAATTCTGATATTCTTACTTGCTTCTCTGTACACAGAATTACAAAATTCAGAGCCTGTGTTTGAGAGTTCAACGACTTCCACTCCACAAAAGTACACCCAACATGGCGGCCCTTTCTTGTTCCAGTGTCTGAGAAGAATAAAGGTCATCCTGCTAAGGCAGGAGTGTCCTCTCTGCAGGTTGCCTCATACACTTGCTGTTCACTTCACATTCTAAATCAGTCCCTTGGTCAATGGGTTGGTGTCAGGCAGACCCTAGTTCCTCAAATTCCTGCCCTATAGGACTCCGACCACTGGGAGGTCTTTCCCCTGATGCCAGGAACACATTCAGCCACAAAGGCTGACATAAAATGGGAAGAGATGTTCCAAGAGGACCTTTTTATGCCATGGCTGGGTTGGGTCTAGAGAGGAAGCCCCACCATACCCCATTTTCTACATCTACACCCAAACAAGGCCAGTGTGTTTAGAGCATATGTGATAATTCAAACAAACATTAGTGCCTGAAAGAGACAGGAAAAGAGACCCCAGAGTGAGAAAGAAAGAGGCATGGAAGGAAAGACAAAGAAAGAGAAGCCAGCCAGTATATGACAATGTGATTTTAAAGAGAAGCTGATGCTAGCTCAGGCCTATCTGACTGAGCACTTACTAAATTCAGCCACTCTCTAGAGAGATCTGATTCTCATGAACCTAGGGGCTGTGTCCTGGAGGCCAGATCCTAGTCTGTCCAACAACCTTCGCTGTTCCTTTAATATGGGGGCTACTGTCTGTCAGGGCCCCTTTGTTATTTCTTTATCTCCAAACCTCTATAGAGCTGACTACCTTCCACCTTCTCCTTGAAAATACCATCCCATTTGTTTCTAAAATGTTCTTCCTGTGCAATTGTCTCTATTTTATCTCTGGGGGTTACTCCTTACAGCCAAAGGTTAGGAACAGAGCAGGCATCCAGAGGACAATAAATGTCATCGACTATATTGCTTTAGAGGTTCATTCTTGTTTTCCTCTTAAGTAGTCTGAAATCACAGCACATTTGGAGTTCTCATGGTATAAAGCAGATACACAGTTATTTCAGGGTGGGAGGCAACTGGACGTTTAACCTTTGTTCAAAATAGTCCCAAAGGGCTCAGTGGGAGAGACTGGTTTCAGGAACCAAGGATTAACCAGAAATTCACTGGGGCCATGTGTGTTAGCTCCCCAAAGACAAAGGAGCATGGGATGTTCACAAGGCTTGCATAGGTCCTTAAATCGCGTACTTCCTTTGGCAGTATCAGTGTTCCCTCCTCAACATTTTCTGTCCTGTGGGTATTGCCTTAAGCATATCATCCACAAACAATCCATCTTAGAAGAACAGTCACCAGGGGGCAAAACAGTGGACACCAGCACCGATAATCATGTGTAAAGGATGGGAATATTGCCACGTTGCCTTGTGGTCACCTCAGTACCCCAGTTTGGAAAACTTTATTTAAGAGGGCATGTTATGTCAAAGAGATGTAGGGAAATCATTCTTCCCATGAATCTTCTCAACTTCTACCTCAGGCTGACTGTTATAAAATTCCAGAGGTAAGATTCCATTACAATCACTAATTCTGTGTTGCCTTCCTGTGAGCGGTATGGTTTGTAGGTACTGAAAATTGAGTTAGCATTTCAACAGGCACAGTGATCAGGGAGCTAGACACTTACTACTTTACATAAAACATAACCAAGATTCTTCTCCTCCTCCTCCGGTTCCTGTAAGCCTTAACCCCAGAAGCCAATCAGGCCCGACTCAACACTGAAACCCAGCTTCTGTTCAGTACGTGAGTTCTGTACATACTGCTTTGGCAGACAGCACCAGAGAGCACAATTAACGAGAGAAAGAGAAATTTTCCAGACAAAATCAGACTCATCTCCCTTACTTCTATCTCAGAAAGCCATGTTCAGGCAGGAAAAGCATGTCTCTCTGCCCACCAATTCACAGCAAGAAGGCACCCGGGAAAGCCCAGGCACAGTCAGGCCCAGGACAAAACAGCAGCTCTGCCAGAGTAGGGAACCCAGCTGGCAACTCCCCATGGCATAGGCAGAGTGAGGGCATTCACACCAAGCCAGACTCTTCCTTTGGGACTCATTAACTTCAAAGAAGACTGTTCACACTGAGCCCCATTCAAGCCCCCAGTGACCGTGGCCACCAGCTTGGGAGTGCCACCGTCTTCAATCTCAGTGAGTTCTTGGCCCAGTCACCCCTTATTCTTACTAAATCCTGGGCCTAGGAAGCCAGTTTTAGGGGGCGGGGGAAGCTCATCTCCTGAACCTCTGAGCAGTTCCCTATGAAACACCAACATTCCTGGGACAGAGTATCCAGCTTATTCATGAATTGTGCAGCTTTGGGAACCAGCAGCCACCCTGCCAGCAGCTCACACACACATGTACCCCTGCCCCTCTCTCTCTATCCCTCTCACAAATCATTGTTAAGTCGAAGAAGAACGGCATTTCCCTACCTGAGGGTGGCGCTCTCCCCCTGCCGGACCGTCACGTTGTCCATAGCTTTGGGGAAGGTGGCATCCCCGCTGCGCACGGGCACTCCTGTAGGTACAAGGAACAGCAGCCTGAGAGACACGACCACGAGGCACTTCCAGGGCAGGAACAGGTACCCACAGACCCCCATCCTCGACAGCCACAACTTCCCAGAACTCCTGCAGCGGCACGGCACACGCCCCCCGGGCGAGCACAGGAAGTGGGTGGGGTGGAGGAGCGAGCACTGGGACCGAGCAGTGAACTAGCGGCGACCTAGAGGCGCGGGGAGGAGAAAAGCGCGCAGACTCCTCCGAGTCTAATATTCCTCCCCCAAACCCAGCTTCAGCGCTTCAGCTTCGGAGAACCAGTTTCCACAGAGGACATCCAAAGGGGCCTTCCTTGGTGCTGCTTCGGCCGGGGACCGTGGCCGAGAAAGGGGAAGCGCAAGGCAGGTGCAAAGGTGTGGGCAAGTCTCAGGAGTCCCTTCTTCCCGTTAACAATTCAGACATGGCACTTTGGAGTGGAGTAAGCACTTTGGTACCCGAAGGGGACAGGGGTGGGTTAAATCCGGCCACCCAGAGGTGGTCTGCAATCCCTCAGTTAGAACAAGGGGAAATCCAGCACTTTCTTTGTAAGTTTCAGAGGAAAGGTTGCCAGCAGAAAACAATCTGTAACAATAGCAGAGATGAAAAGTAGAGCATGCAGGAGGCGGCACAGGGTGGGCGAGGAGGAGGCGGCTGCGCCGGGATTCGTGCGAACCGGACCGAGGATCCTGCCGCAGCCGCCTCGGTCAACTTCCTCGGAGCCGAATTGCGCGCTGCAGCTGCTGCGATGTGACGGGTCTCGGCGGGGACAGTGGCCACGGCGGCGGCTGAGCGAGCAGCGGTCGGGCGGAAGCGGACCGCAGCTGCCCCTTGTTCGCTCACTCTTCCTTCGCTGGCGAAGGCGAGGTGCAGTCGGCTCCGGAGCCGCGCGGACGCCACGCTCAGCGGCCGCCCCCCCTCTCCGCGCAGCCTTCCTCCCGGGAGCCACCTTCTCCTTGAAAATACCATCCCATTTGTTTCTAAAATGTTCTTCCTGTGCAATTGTCTCTATTTTATCTCTGGGGGTTACTCCTTACAGCCAAAGGTTAGGAACAGAGCAGGCATCCAGAGGACAATAAATGTCATCGACTATATTGCTTTAGAGGTTCATTCTTGTTTTCCTCTTAAGTAGTATGAAATCACAGCACATTTGGAGTTCTCATGGTATAAAGCAGATACACAGTTATTTCAGGGTGGGAGGCAACTGGACGTTTAACCTTTGTTCAAAATAGTCCCAAAGGGCTCAGTGGGAGAGATTGGTTTCAGGAACCAAGGATTAACCAGAAATTCACTGGGGCCATGGGTGTTAGCTCCCCAAAGACAAAGGAGCATGGGATGTTCACAAGGCTTGCATAGGTCCTTAAATCGCGTACTTCCTTTGGCAGTATCAGTGTTCCCTCCTCAACATTTTCTGTCCTGTGGGTATTGCCTTAAGCATATCATCCACAAACAATCCATCTTAGAAGAACAGTCACCAGGGGGCAAAACAGTGGACACCAGCACCGATAATCATGTGTAAAGGATGGGAATATTGCCACGTTGCCTTGTGGTCACCTCAGTACCCCAGTTTGGAAAACTTTATTTAAGAGGGCATGTTATGTCAAAGAGATGTAGGGAAATCATTCTTCCCATGAATCTTCTCAACTTCTACCTCAGGCTGACTGTTATAAAATTCCAGAGGTAAGATTCCATTACAATCACTAATTCTGTGTTGCCTTCCTGTGAGCGGTATGGTTTGTAGGTACTGAAAATTGAGTTAGCATTTCAACAGGCACAGTGATCAGGGAGCTAGACACTTACTACTTTACATAAAACATAACCAAGATTCTTCTCCTCCTCCTCCGGTTCCTGTAAGCCTTAACCCCAGAAGCCAATCAGGCCCGACTCAACACTGAAACCCAGCTTCTGTTCAGTACGTGAGTTCTGTACATACTGCTTTGGCAGACAGCACCAGAGAGCACAATTAACGAGAGAAAGAGAAATTTTCCAGACAAAATCAGACTCATCTCCCTTACTTCTATCTCAGAAAGCCATGTTCAGGCAGGAAAAGCATGTCTCTCTGCCCACCAATTCACAGCAAGAAGGCACCCGGGAAAGCCCAGGCACAGTCAGGCCCAGGACAAAACAGCAGCTCTGCCAGAGTAGGGAACCCAGCTGGCAACTCCCCATGGCATAGGCAGAGTGAGGGCATTCACACCAAGCCAGACTCTTCCTTTGGGACTCATTAACTTCAAAGAAGACTGTTCACACTGAGCCCCATTCAAGCCCCCAGTGACCGTGGCCACCAGCTTGGGAGTGCCACCGTCTTCAATCTCAGTGAGTTCTTGGCCCAGTCACCCCTTATTCTTACTAAATCCTGGGCCTAGGAAGCCAGTTTTAGGGGGCGGGGGAAGCTCATCTCCTGAACCTCTGAGCAGTTCCCTATGAAACACCAACATTCCTGGGACAGAGTATCCAGCTTATTCATGAATTGTGCAGCTTTGGGAACCAGCAGCCACCCTGCCAGCAGCTCACACACACATGTACCCCTGCCCCTCTCTCTCTATCCCTCTCACAAATCATTGTTAAGTCGAAGAAGAACGGCATTTCCCTACCTGAGGGTGGCGCTCTCCCCCTGCCGGACCGTCACGTTGTCCATAGCTTTGGGGAAGGTGGCATCCCCGCTGCGCACGGGCACTCCTGTAGGTACAAGGAACAGCAGCCTGAGAGACACGACCACGAGGCACTTCCAGGGCAGGAACAGGTACCCACAGACCCCCATCCTCGACAGCCACAACTTCCCAGAACTCCTGCAGCGGCACGGCACACGCCCCCCGGGCGAGCACAGGAAGTGGGTGGGGTGGAGGAGCGAGCACTGGGACCGAGCAGTGAACTAGCGGCGACCTAGAGGCGCGGGGAGGAGAAAAGCGCGCAGACTCCTCCGAGTCTAATATTCCTCCCCCAAACCCAGCCTCAGCGCTTCAGCTTCGGAGAACCAGTTTCCACAGAGGACATCCAAAGGGGCCTTCCTTGGTGCTGCTTCGGCCGGGGACCGTGGCCGAGAAAGGGGAAGCGCAAGGCAGGTGCAAAGGTGTGGGCAAGTCTCAGGAGTCCCTTCTTCCCGTTAACAATTCAGACATGGCACTTTGGAGTGGAGTAAGCACTTTGGTACCCGAAGGGGACAGGGGTGGGTTAAATCCGGCCACCCAGAGGTGGTCTGCAATCCCTCAGTTAGAACAAGGGGAAATCCAGCACTTTCTTTGTAAGTTTCAGAGGAAAGGTTGCCAGCAGAAAACAATCTGTAACAATAGCAGAGATGAAAAGTAGAGCATGCAGGAGGCGGCACAGGGTGGGCGAGGAGGAGGCGGCTGCGCCGGGATTCGTGCGAACCGGACCGAGGATCCTGCCGCAGCCGCCTCGGTCAACTTCCTCGGAGCCGAATTGCGCGCTGCAGCTGCTGCGATGTGACGGGTCTCGGCGGGGACAGTGGCCACGGCGGCGGCTGAGCGAGCAGCGGTCGGGCGGAAGCGGACCGCAGCTGCCCCTTGTTCGCTCACTCTTCCTTCGCTGGCGAAGGCGAGGTGCAGTCGGCTCCGGAGCCGCGCGGACGCCACGCTCAGCGGCCGCCCCCGGTCTCCGCGCAGCCTTCCTCCCGGGAGCAGCCCCGACGCGCGCGGGCCCCGACCGCCGGGGTTGTCATGGCAGCAGCTCCATCACTGACCGCCACTTTCCCCGGTGCCGGCGCCGCGCGAACGGGCGGATTGCGCGCTCTTCCTGGCGGGCGGGCGCGGGGCGCCGGTGGGCGCCCACCTTAACCCCCGCGGCGCCGCGCCGCGCAGCGGCAGTGCACCAGCCAAGGCGAATTTAACCATTTTCCCCCTAAAAAAACTGTCATTTCTAAATTAAGTAGGCAAAGTTACCACACAGTTTTAATAAGCCCCAGACATCTTAATAAAGGTCAAAAACTAATTAACTAGAAAAAGAAAACCCTCCAGCATGCATACATGCACCTTTAAAATTATCAGATTAATTCATTAGCATTTAGAGTGTTGGGCGGATGTTTTAGAATAATCTCATTTTTATTCAATAGTCAACGCCCACCCCACCAGCCCTCCCCACAAAAGCTACTTTAAAATATCAGAGACAACACCACCATTCTAAATAGAGATCTTCCATATATAAAACATGCAAAATCACAGAAGCTAAATAGTGTGTGAAACTGGCAAAATCACATCAAAATCTTGGTCAAGTCCCGACACTTGCATTCTTTATTCTTGTTTTGTCAACACTAAAAGATGCTAGCCCTGTAAAAGTGCTCACTCCGATGAATGAGTGTGAACCACTTACTCTATTTATACAGTGGACTCCCAAGTTTCCTGTGCTTCACACTCTTGCAGAGCTGATTTCATCTTAAGAGCTGTGTTTTTCAAATTCTTGAAACCTGGGGAAAAACTGGATTTGTCTCCGTTCCTGTCATGTCCCTTCTCTGGATGCTGCGGGTCCCTCGGTGCCTATATTTTTATTTCTCTCTTAACTTCAGCTCTGATGGAATGTGGTGCATTCTCCTTCTTGGGCCTGACTCCTAAAGTAGGGAGAAGTCCAAGCAGCCCAGCCCACACAGCAATACTAGCACAGCCATGCTGTCTTCTCAGGAACTTCCAGACCTGAGCTCTCTGCACTGACCCATATTCTACCTAAGGATGGAGACGAGGCAATAGTGGCTTTGTTTCCCCTGCCCTCCGCCCTCGAATTTTTATCAAATCCAACCAGGAAGTGTGTATATATATATATATATATATATATATATATATATATATAGAGAGAGAGAGAGAGAGAGAGAGAGAGAAAGAGAGAGTGTTAAGTAACAGAAAAATATTCTCTCCCAAAAAACATCTAGTTAACACCAAAGAGAATTATTATAACCATAAGGGTCCTGGTGCCATAAAAGTTCCTGTACCATTTAAATAGTAACCACCACTTTCACATAGATAACAAGTGTGTTAGGGATGATGCAAGCGTTTCACCCATTATATTTCCCTCATTCTAACTACTTTAGATTGGCAGAGACTGATGTCAGGTTTGCAGATGTGGAAGCCAAACTCTAGGTTAACAAAGAAAGACTGAAAAGGCTGGCTTTTCTCTTCTAATAGTTGACCAGAAAGTTGTTGATCATGAAAAGTTGAACAACTTTATAATGACAATCTCAACTAATCAATCATTAGGCCTATTTTCCCCTACTCTACTCTGGTGACTTTTTGTGATATTATATTCTCAGGGAAACGCATCTGTTACTTTTGGCCAATGGGGACCATATGATGTATGACACCAAAAAAATCAATTATCAACTTATGGCCACAACAAAAGATTTTACTACCATGGGGGAGGCGGGGAATGACATCTCTGGGGAGCAGGAAAATTGTATTTATATTCTAGCAAAAAAAAGAGAATTCACCTATTTAGCACTAGTCCATTCTTGCAAGACCCTATTTCATCTCCATTTTACAATGGAAGATTATGGAAATAAGAAATTGAATAATTTCACCTAGTTAAGATGTTATGTGATAGCAGATATAAGGCATGAGATTATGTTTGCTTACTTTCAGTTTGCTGAATTTGGAGTTCTTTCCTCAAAGCCAAAGAGTTGTCTCTAATCCTTCATCCATCCATTTTAATAACCACTCATGCTCCCCTGCCACCCCTCTTTGTAAATGCATCCTCACTACTTCAAGCGGACACAAAGGCCAGCAGTTAAGAAGGAGTGAGATTCCTTATGTCTTTAGAGTCATTTCTCTGCAGGCTGAAGAATGGTAGTGATAATTCTTTTCATGATAAATTCTAATCCTGGCTCTTGCATCTAATTCCCAGGTAGGTACAGGTGAGAATTAGTTTTCCCATCTAGGAATGTGGATAATGACAACAGGCCTACCCAAGTGGCCTACATACATGATTAACTCTACAGTAAAATACTTATAAATTCATTTAAGGTGGAAGATGTTCTATTAATACATTTTGCCTGCCACCGCTTCATTATCATGACTGGGCAGAAAAATAATTCTCCTTATGGGCTC
This sequence comes from Pteropus vampyrus, assembly GCF_000151845.1. Lineage (NCBI taxonomy): Eukaryota > Metazoa > Chordata > Mammalia > Chiroptera > Pteropodidae > Pteropus > Pteropus vampyrus. The sequence continues at coordinate 1,902,685 of NW_011889069.1, read as the reverse complement.
TTTAAGATGTTCAATTTATATCAGTCTGCATGCACTTGATCTAAGACAGTCAGACCATCTGTCTCTGGCCATGGAGGGACAGTGCTGAGCTGCAGCATCCCAGCAGTGGCTGAAAGGAAACCCAGCAGAGCTCAGGTAATGCCCAAAGTGGACAAAGAGAAGCCACTTGAAACCTCATACCTGCTCCTTGGACCCAGGGATCCAAACTTCATATTTAAAAATGGAAGTTTAGAAAGTAGTGAGAGGTCAGAGATGCTCACACAATTAACAAGACAGAATCCATTTCTTTCAAACTCATTATTGAAGTAGTTTGAATAGATGAAGATCAAAATCATATGTCAACTCCCTTCCCATCCCCTAATCTCTAAATATAACCAACATTTAGTGGCTTATCTTATATCCTGTCTCTTGCTTCATAAAAACTGCTGGATTTATTTTATATTTCCTAGCATATCCAAGTTAATGAAAAAAGGGATGACAGTCAGAGCAATTTCATTATATGTGTTCTTTATAGAAACAACTTCCTTTCTATCTCCCGGAAAGCAGATTCCTAACGAGTGCCCACCTCCACCTTCTTTCCCCCATTTCCCTCTCCTTCCTCCCGTCCCTCCTGCATACACATATACTGTACACATAAATCAACTTGTCACAGCTTGTCTCTGTGCTGACAGCTGTAATTGCTTCAGGTTATAAAAATATCTATAGGACAATGCCTTTCAAGCTCACAGACACACACACACAGGCGCACACACACACACACACACACACACACGCACGCACGCACATACACACTGCCTGAGCAAAATAAAACAATCATATTCCCTTTAATAATCCTGTGACTGCAAAGGAGGGATGTGCAGGAGCTTGCCATGCAGACGGTGGAGTGCTGGCAGGCAGGTGAGGAAGCAGAGGTAGACAGAGACTTCTGGCAGCAGTAGCATCTACACACTAAAGCAGGGTTGGAACACGGAAGAATTCTCAGTGAAAGAGAAATCAGCTGCTGTTTTTGTTTTACTCTGTTACTTACAGCAAGCCAGGTTAGCTGTGAATATTCCACACACACAAGACCAGAAGAAGAGCACTAGCTTAAGAAATACCAGTTCTGCTTCTTCTTCTCTAAAAAGGCTAAAGACCCCCCTCTCCTGGTGGAGATTCCAAATAGGAATATAGGCAAGAAGATGACAAATGCAAGGTGATTAGAGTGGCATGGTGCCAAATAGATACTGGAAGGTGTAATAGAAAATTGGAAGGTGTCAATCTGGCTAAGGAGATGCCTCTAGAGAAATAGGGAAGGGCTGGCCTTGGAAAAACATGCTAATCTTCCTCTTATATGAGTATAAGATCAAAATAAAATCATTGTTCAGCTGGGCTAGAGTCTAACATGTTAGAATTTCAGCAGGAAGAGCAAAAGAGAAGAAAGAAGAAGCTTCCAAGGACAAAAAAAGAGGTCACAAACAAGAGGAAATGGAGGAGGATAAGAAGAAATGGCAAAGGTTAGACTATGTGGACTTTGAAAGCCATAAAACTGTTTAAGAAATGCATACAGTGAAGAGATGGTCAGTAGAACAACTGATATGTAGACATAAAAGTAAAAAGGAGCAGAGTGAACAATTAAATTCAAAACATCAGAAAAGCAAAAGCCAGACACCCAAAGGGGAGATTCTCAAGAGCCAGGGGTCTGTAGGGAAGAATTGTTCCTTATCTCAGTTTTGGTTCATAATAAGATCCTGGACTCCAGGAATTACAGAGTGACACAGTCAGAGGAGACCTTGAAAGATGTATAGTATAACCCTCTCATTTCATAAATGGGGATTGACCCAGGACAGAGAATAATTGTTGTAGGGACATAAAGGTAATAACAGATAAATCAAGACTAGAACTCAGGACTCCTGCTATGTTTCCAGTGTTCTTTTCACTATACCTGCTAAGTAAGGACACTTCATAAGAGCTAAGTAGTAAAAGATCTTTAGCTGCTGTGTCCAAAGGCAAGAGAGATTTACAGAGGAAGTGATGTCATTATTGCCCAGTATACCTTTGGATATTCAATTATTCAACTGAATTCAATGTTTTCAGTGAACTTTTCCCAGTAGATTTTGAGCTCTTCCTATGTACCAGGAACTGTGTTGGAAGTTAGAGATACAAAGACGAAATGTTTAGTCCCTGCCCTCGATTTGCTTATAGTATAGTGCAATTTGTCAGTGGTTTTATTTGTATATACATTCATGATTACTAAAATCATAATGAACCCCTTGCTCCCTGTAAACCCTTGAGAACATTCTCATTGCTGAGAAAAACAAGCCAAATTTGCCTACCCCTTTGGAACAGTTCGATCCATTACATTTGTCCAAATATCTAGACACTGACCGTGGTTTTCTAAGCTTCATTTAAAGTGACATTAGGAGGGGAAGGGGTGCTCTCAAGGATTTATAAATGTAGAGAAGAAATTCATCTACTCAACAAGCAAGTATTTACTGCCCACTAAATGCCAGCTATGCCTTAGGTGATGAATTTAAGCTGTTGATTAGAGAGACAAAACAAAACCTACATGGGTCTTATCATTATAAAGCACACTATATAGAAGTGGAGACAAGTATTAAAGGAAGAATTCTACAAAATAGTGTATATAATTGTGAAAACCCCTATGAGATGTAAAATTTAAGAATGTATATGGCAGAAGTTCTCATGGAATCTGGAAGACCGGGGAACATTTCCCCAAGGAAATAACTTTAAACTGGGACCTAACAGTAGGAAGCAGATGAAGGGACAGGCAATGTAGGCAGTAATCTAGTTACAGGCAGACAGGACAGAATCTTCACAACCCAAACTCAGAAAGTTCATGGGCAGAAACTGCCTTTTATCTTCTCAGGTGGTGCTCATGTAAAGGAAAGGTGGCTGTATCTCAAGGGCTGTGCCTGATTGAAAACCTCTGCTTCAATTTTCTGTTCATGCATTCATCAATTCGTTCAGTACATATTTATTGATTAAGAATGACCATGGGATTTGGAATCAGACAAACCAGAAGTCAAACAGTCATCTTCTCTATTACTAACTGGGTGACCTTGGAGAAATAAGTTAAACTTGTTTGTAAAATAGCCTTGATAATGTTACCTGCTGCATAAGGTTGGTGTAAGGATGATATGAAACAAGAGATTTAAAGAGTTTAGTGTAGGGCCTGCTACCCGGCAGGGGCTATAAACACCTTGTAGCTCCTGTGTTTCTACATTGGGACGTGAAGTGACGGCCGGTGGATATGCTTCCCATAGGAACTCTAGACATGATATTTGTTCAGAAAGCAAGAGTCCGCTGAGCACAAACTTGTGAGCACTGTTTGTGTACACATCCTGAGGGGTTTCATCCCAGAGCAGAAACATCATGCTGAGATATGGTCAGAAAGGGGAAGTGGCTGAGCTTTCAAACCAGGGCAGGAAGAGGGTGACCCTCTGACTCCCACCCCAGTGTCACAACACAAGTGTTCTCCAAAAGCACAGAGGATACAGTCTTGTGAGAAACATCCTGGCCTTGAGAAAGAGGATAGGGCTTTCTCTTTCTGGGAACTTTTATCTGTCATGTTCCCACATACACCTGAAAGGTAGTGAAATATACTGAAAAAAAAATGACACCTCCAAACCATCATAGGTGGGCAATACCCTCTCATCTCCCTGTGAAGTATTTAGCCTTCTTTTTTTTCTTTTCTTTTTTTTTTTTTTTGCTTCTGGGTGCCTGATGGCTTAATCCGAAGCCTCCTCGGTCTAGATCTTAGACTAGTCATTTGATAATAATATCCTGTGTCTGACTCATCATTCCTCATTTCTACTCTTTGAACATCTCAGGGCAGTGCTTCAGGATTAGCCTGGTACCCTCTGTGCAAGCTAGAAATGTTACATGCAGACGTTTGTCTACATGCACAGACAGACACAATTCTAATGTTTTCAGGATGCAGCCAAAGCAGTTAGGTGGTGGCTTCTCATTTAGAAAGAGCTCATTGAATGGCAAGCTCACCAGCACCCAACTTGGATCTTAAAACAGGAAATTTACTGTCAGAGGAACTTGTCCTGCTTCTGCCACTGCATACTTTTCTCCCTAAACAATTATCCATTACACATGTTTTAATTTAATCTTTCTCTTCACTTTCTTTAGAGGTTTTACTCTTTGTTCCCTAGCCAAGAGCAGCAACAGAAGAGGTAAATGATTATGAGACAAGAACTTGCTTAATAATATGTACATTCAATTGTACTTTTTACTGGAGGTAACATTTTGTAAATAACATTTCGTAAACCAGAAGATCTGGGTTCTAGTCTCAACTCAGGCCATCATTATATCACCTTAGATAAGTCACCTGTTTTCTTGAATTTTTAGCTTCTTCATTTGTCGAAAGAACCAACATCTTCATAAGCGGGTCCTTGAGAAGATCTAATGTTAATGCATTCCAATGGGCTAATGCATTTTTGAAAGTTGAAAGAATGATTCTAGAGTAAGATGACAGCTCAACAGAGGGGCTGGGGGACGAGGCTATTCCATTCAAACCTCAAGTCTGCTTACTTGCTGTATAAAGCTGCTCACGTCACTTCTGCTTTCCTTCAAAATGAGAAGTTTGGATTAAATGACTTCCAAGGAGCTGTCCAACTCTAATAGTTTATAGTTTTTAAATGCTTCTCAATACTCTTCTCAAAAGCAGTATATTCTGCAAATTCATTTATCAGTTCCTCCAACAGAGAACTAGGCCTCCTCATCATGTCCTTCCACTCTTCCCATTCACCAAGGTATCCACTTCAAAAATCAGGAAACCACTGTACAAAGTAATTAATGAGCTGCACTGGATCTAAGGCAAGCTGTTGAAAGAGCCAAGAAGATTAAAAGTCTTCTGATAAAGGGTTTCTTTAAGAAAAAGAAAATCCCACAATGCAACCAGCAATGTTAATCTTCAATAAATATGCTCTTAATATTTAACTGGCATTTATTTAAACTTACAGTAACTGTCCTATTAAATCTAAATTAATTGCCCATTTGAGAATCTTCTCCTAAAGCCTAGTTGGAACATGGTCATCTAGATCGTAGTCTGTGCTAGGCATCCAGCCATAAAGAGAATATTTAAGCCATTTTTTAAAAACTAGACTATTAGAATATCATGATTGGAAGGGCCTTAGAGGTCAACTGGACTAGTAAATTTTATAACTGGTATCTTTTGACTTTCTGGGGGCCTGTTTTCTCCTCTCTCCAGTAAGGGCTTATTGCACATTCCCTATATCTATCTCTCTTACACTCTTTTTTTTTATTATTGTTTTGAATCTCCCTCTGTCTGTCTCTCTCTCTGTCTCTCCCTCTCTCTCTCTTTGTCTTTCTCTCTCTCTCCCTCCCCCTCTCTCTCTTTCCTGTCTGTTAGTGATTTTTTTTTTCATTTAACCTTCATGTTTTAGACTCATTCTGCTGTGTTTCGGTCTCTCCTGACTTTCTAAGGATAAGCCATTTTGGACACATAGCAAATTTTGTATATACACACATACATATATATGTATATATATTATTTTATGTATCATAAAAAAAATTTATAATAGCAGTTATATATAAAAGACTGAAAGTTGTGAAATAATCCCTGAGTCACACTGCTTTAGAAGGGGCAGTGAGAGTGTAATTGGGTAGAACTGATCTTTGCTATCTCTGAAATCAATCAATATTTTTTATTCTAAATGTGGTCCCAGCTTAACTTCTGGGATGTTATTTTGCTTTGATCGTAACACATTTACAACATTTCTATCACACACACACATAGACTAGTTTCATCCAATCAGTTAGCTAGTGAAACGTGGATTAAAGATAAACACCTAATCAGATGAGTTAGTATTCAAGCTGAGTTAATTTTCTCAAAAAGTGGGAATTGGTTGAAATGAAAATAATTTACCCTAAGGTTTCTAAAAGTGTAGGACCCTTAGATTTATAAATGATCACTATCTGCTTTGCAGGGCTTGGAGACAAGGTGGTAATGTAGAGAGGGAGGGAGTTGGAGATGAAAATGGGTAGGAGAAATATGACAACATGAATGAGGAGAAGGTGAGCAGATGGGAAGACATGCCACACATTTTTAAGAGGACTAAGCATATTCTCAGCTGTTTGCTCGTGGAAGGCTTGCCTTTGTACTGTCTGTAGGAGCCATGCTTCTTTGTATTTCTTACTAAGCTAATACACAAACCATTCCCCTTCCTTTTTTCTCCTTTACTTCAATCACTGTCAAGTTAGACTAAAGACACTGGACAACACTTACAGTGTCTTTTAGAAAAACCCTTTGTATCTAAAGCTCTTTATTCTTTATTTTATTCAATTTTAGAAATTCAAAAAATAATTGAAACCATTTCTGTATATTTGCGCAGCATCCTGACTTTTACTTTATCTGTCCAACTTTACCCATTACCATTAGGAGTTTGGGGCTTTTCACAATAAATCAAAGGAGGCTGCAGCTAGAATATCACAACCCTTCTAACCTGAGCTTTACCTCCTAAAAAGGAATGATTTTCCTAAAATTTGTATACACTTTCTTCATCTAGTTTACCAAAATTCTACAAGTGGTGCTGAAGGTAGTGAGAAAGTCAGAGCAATCTGTAAGTGGCTTGGGATCATGGACTTAAATGGTACTCAGCTTTAAACCTGGGAGAGAGAGAATGGGGAAAACGTTATGAGTATGCATGTGAATAAGTGACAACACGCGAAAATAATTTATCTAGGCTTTCACAACAGTTTTGACAAGGTGTCAGGATCCAAGATGCTTTAATAAAAAAAAAAGGAAAAGTAGGTAATGAGGATACTATTTTTCTTCAAAGGTAGAAAATTAGCTTAAAGCTAAGACACAAATCAAGGCTAGATTGACATATTTCTATATGGAGAAGTGTTAATACTAGATTCCCCAAGGGAGAGTTGCTGGGACAAACCAAATGTAATATTTTTTTATCAATGATCTGTCAAAGGGAATTCATAGTGAACTCTCCCAAGATAGCAGAAGACATTAAGTTCCCTTAAGTAATTTGCAAATAATCTACAAAGTTACTTGAGAGTATAAAGAAGTGGGCAAATGTCATGTAACATATTTTAGGAAAAATTGTCTAAAGTGTGCTTCTCAGATGCTGCACTCTGGGCAATGGAATAAGAAACAGTGTTGAGGAGTGGACTGAGCATGGATGTCAGAGTTAATGGCTTTGACTTTAAGTCCAAGCTCAGCAAATATCCAGGTTGACCTTGGGTAATTTTCTTACCTCTCCAAGCCTCAATTTTCTCCTCTATTAAATAGAAATATCACTTACCTCATGTATTTGCTATGAAGGTTAAATGAGATAGTTTATTTAAGTACCCAGTGAAGTACCTGGCATGTTGTACAGACCCCACAAATGGTAGCCAGCGATTATTCTTTTACCATATAGGAGAACAACATAGAATAGAGTTATAGCCAGTAGCTCCGAGCTATAGTCTGGAGTATGATACCATACATTATTATCCACAGTTATTGGGGAGTTTTGCCAAAAAAAAAAGAAATGTTGGGCCAAGTATTTTATGAAAACTATTACAACATTGGAAAAATAGAAATAAAGAAATGTTGCCTTTACAGAAAAATTACTGTATTCTGTATTACATTGCATTATATTTAGTTATATATTACATTATAATATATATTATACTGCTACTGTATTCAAATATTTCTTATAATAGTATTATTGTAGCTCACAAATAATGCAGGAACTTCATGTGCTCAATTTCTGAAGGCAGAAATCAGGAGTCACTTTTAATCTCTCCTCCCTCACCACTCTCCACTCCTATGTAATTCATTCAATCTTTTTTCTCTTGTGAGTTCTTCATCCAAAATATCTTTCATGTCTAGCCACTTTTCTCTACCTCAACTGCCTTACCCTGGCCCAGGCCATCATCTCTCTCTCTCTCTCTGTTTTCTTCTTTGGAGTACTGAGATTCCCCCTTACATGAATTTCTTCCATCTTCTCTTGCCAGATCTACGTCAAGCTCCACATTAAAATAAAAATTTCCTGAAAATCTGACCATGTCACTCTTCAATCTTTAATGGCTCCACACAGCATATCGAATACAATCCCAAATCTTTTGCATGGTTTTTGAGTCCTCATGATGTGGCCTCTGTTTATTTTTACTTTTTCCTTCTAGTGGTTCCCTTATGGAGCCATGTCAGTCTTTACTTTTTATTATTATTTTAATCTCTCAAAGTTTCCTCTTTCTTAACTTGGGGATTTTGCATATGCTGCATTCCTGCCTGAAATACTGTCCTCACATTTTTCTGGCTAAGTTCTAGTCATCCTTTCAGTTCTAACTTCTTCATAAAGATCTTACCTTAACTATTCCATTTACCCATTAGGGTAAATGCCCACTGCATCTGCACTTATAACATTTATAACGTTTATAATAGTTTAAATTTTGTCTTTTTTCTCTCTTATATTCCTGAAGCCTAACACAATAACCTGAAACATAACAGGTTTTTAATAAATATTTATTGAATTTAAGTGAATAGTACAACTGAGGAAAATTCAAAAATTATGATTTCTTGCAGGGACTTCCAAGTGAAGGAACATTAAGTAGATGAAGACATTTGGTATTTATGAAGTATAAGGATAGAGTATACACAAACTTAATGACCAAACTCTAGCTGTAAATAAAAAAAGAACCCCAATAAATTGAAGGACAGTCATTTAAAGATAAAAACGACCATGTCTGAATAAAAGGTTATAGAGGCAAAAATAATATCTAAATAGGATAAGGGAAAGTTTGGATAAATTAGTGGGTGACGGACCTATACTGGTCTATTAGGTTAGAGGTGTCTGATATATAGCTCTAACCTTTGAAGTATGATTCCCATGTCAAATTGCCACTGTCCAAAATAGGAAAGTAGGAAATATGAACAGATATGACCTGGTGTGACCTTTCTAATGTCATGTTTCCATCTACCCAGCAATTCTATTGCCTATATTGCTAAGGATAAGAAATTATGCTTATCTTCCCCCCACATACCTT
>NW_011889069.1:1893205-1893623 GCF_000151845.1 Pteropus vampyrus | reverse complement strand
TTACTACTCCCTTGAACATTACCCAGTGATATACTTTGGGTACTTTTCTCACCTCCCTTGACTCCCTCCTTCCAAGGGTTCAACTTTTTTTTTTTATTTCTAATTAGTTTCAAGTATACAGTACATTGGTTAGAGATCTATATAGTTAGTAAAATGATCCCCCCAATTGCTCCCTCCCTCCCCTGACCCTCCACCTAGGCAATGTATTAATGTTAATTGCAATCCTTATGCCATCTTCCCATCCCCATGACCATCCATCAGCTACTAATTTGTACTTCTTTAACCCTTCACTCCATTCTCCCAGCCCCCCAACCCCCTCCCCATGTCCATCACCAAATTGTCCACTATATTTGTGAGTCTGTTTTTGATTAGTTTGTTCTTTTTATTCCTTAAATTCCACATATAAGTGAAATCATAT
>NW_011889069.1:1892759-1893155 GCF_000151845.1 Pteropus vampyrus | reverse complement strand
TTTTTGATTAGTTTGTTCTTTTTATTCCTTAAATTCCACATATAAGTGAAATCATATAGTGTTTATATTTCTCTGTCTGACTTAAATACCTTCTAGGTTTATCACAGCAATATCTTTTTCCATTCCCTTCCTTTTCATATGTAGGGGTCTTATTTTCTTATCTTTTTAGCCATTCTATCCCTTGGTTGGAGCACTTAATTCTTTTTCCTTTAAGGTACTTATTAATAGGAATGTAGTTGTTACCATTCTTTATTCCTGTTTTTGATACATTTTTTTTCTTCTTAAAGAAGTCCCGCCAACATTTTCTGTAATTCTGGCTTGGTGGTGATAAATTCCTTTAGTTTACTTTTGTCTGGGAAGCTCTTTATCTGTCCTTTAACTCTAAATGATAGCTTT
>NW_011889069.1:1892406-1892709 GCF_000151845.1 Pteropus vampyrus | reverse complement strand
CTGGATAAACTATTCTTGGTTGTAGATCCTGGGTCTTCATTCTTTCGATTATTTTGTGCCAAGCCCTTCTGTATTGCATAGTCTCTCTTGAGAAATCAGCTGCCAGTCATGTGGGTGTTCCCTTATATGTAATTATTTGTTTTTCTCTTGCTGCTTTTAATTTTTTTTCTTTGTGTTTAACCTTTGACATTTTAATTATGATGTGCCTTGGTGTGGGCCTCTTTGGATCCCTGATTTTTGGAATCCTCTGAGCTTCCTGGGGTTTTATGTCCATTTTCTTCAACAGATTGGGGAAGTTTTCCA
>NW_011889069.1:1882674-1892356 GCF_000151845.1 Pteropus vampyrus | reverse complement strand
GTTCCCTTATATGTAATTATTTGTTTTTCTCTTGCTGCTTTTAATTTTTTTTCTTTGTGTTTAACCTTTGACATTTTAATTATGATGTGCCTTGGTGTGGGCCTCTTTGGATCCCTGATTTTTGGAATCCTCTGAGCTTCCTGGGGTTTTATGTCCATTTTCTTCAACAGATTGGGGAAGTTTTCCATCATTCTTTCATCAAACAGCTGTATAACATCTTGATTTTCTTCACTTATGCCGATCAGATGAATATTTGGAGCCTTAATAGTGTCCCATATCCTCCTTAAATCTTTACAGTCCTGGCCTCTTTTTTCTCGCCATTCTATTTGAGTGGCCTGATTCTTGTCCTTTAGATAGGGCATGTGATCCTCTTCTTTGTTCACTTTGTTTATTTCTTTGGTTATTCCATTTAATATATTTCTCAACTCAGATAATGTGTTCTCCATTTCAGACTGGTTCCCTTTTATAATGCCCACTTCCATTTTTATATTGTTTATCTCTTTATTGGAGTTCTCTACATTTCCCAAAAGTTCATTGAGCTTCTTTATAACCAGTGTTTTAAACTCTGCATCTGTTAAATTACTTGACTCCATTATACCTGGATCTCTGTTCTGTTCTGTCATATGGTTTCTGCTTCTTTGTCTTGCCATTTTGGCTGTCTTTCCATGTCTGTTTCTATGTACTAGGCAAAGCTCATAAGTCTCTTGGTCTTATTAGTGCAAATTTGTGAAGTAGGTGTCCAGTGGCATAGTCCTGAGAGGAGTTCAGCCACAGGCCAAATTTAGCCCAAGTCTCTACCACTCCGGGGCCATTTGTCAAGACTCAGCAAGCAATCCACAGATGCTGTGCTTATAGTTGCCTCAAAAGGCCACACCTGAAACTGAGCCCAGGTGCCTCCAGTGTGAGCATAGGCGCTGCTCAGTGAGGTGCATTAGACTCGCTGAGGATATACTTGGATGTGACTTGGGTGGGGCCTGGGTTGAGGGAGGCGGGTTTCAGGGAATCCTCTGGGTGGAGTGACCTCTCTTATCCAGTTTGATGAAGTCACAGCTCTGGCAGCTCTGAGTCCACACACTGGGAACAGGGAGGGCTCAACAGGGAACAATGGATACCATCGGCACTTCTGTACCGAGCAAGTCTCATCTTGACCCTCTCTCTGACAATATCTCCCAGTAAGTCCTTCATGCCCCCTGTGTGCAGCCCACTCGGCACTGGTGCTCAGAGCGAGCAGGTCCGTCACCATGAAAATCCACTTGTGGACACGGCCCCTTTAAGAGGCTTCTGCTGCTGCTGCTGCCACAGCCTTTGCTTTGTCTCACTCAGCCACTCGGGACCAGGCAGCCCCATGTCCTTACCCTGTCCTACCTTCTGCTGTTGCAAAGTGATTTCTTGGATTTCTCCGTAGTTGTATGGCTTGTTCATCTAGATCCCAGGCAATTTTTCTTTGCTGCTGCTCCTTGTTTCCATCACAACTTTGATTTGGTTGCCAGAGGGATAAACAGAGCCTCTATCATCTACGCCATTTTGAAGCACTCTAACTAAAGGTTCAACTTTTAATAACAGAAGAGCTGGATTATAATATGTGTCTCTAAACTCTTGGTTTCATGTCTTTTCTTTCTATTTCATTGCTTCCCTGTGCCAGCCTACTTTTCAGGACATAATGGAAAACAATCAGTTTTATATAATTCTTCATTTTTCCCTCTAGTGGAAGAGAACTATGATAGCTGTAGTCCAAAACAATAGATAATGCACAGGCCTGTGCTCTCAGCTTATGTTCTATATGATTTGCTTTTCTAGAAGGTGTCTAACTGTAATTTCATTTGGGGAGCTGTGTTAGTCACTTCTGTTTCCTGAAGACGCAGCTGAATACCATGCACATGAACCAAGAGATCCAAAGAAATGGCAAGCCCAAAACCAGAAGGGCTCTAGAAAACTTTCTCCAAAATCAAGGTCCAAATAAGTTACTTGGAGAGATTGTTTCTGATTGCCCAGCTGGGATGGGAAAACTCTTCTCACATTTATTCAGCAAGTATGTACTAGGGTAGGTGATGTGATACAACAGGAACTGGCATACCCTCAACTCAGCCCCCAGGGCTACAGTCTGCTACAGAGACAAACACTGGAAATAATTGTACTGGTAATCGATGAATCACTAGTGGAATACATATTACAAGGGAAAAGTACAAGATTACAAGAGAACAGAAAAGGGAAGGGACAGTGTCTTATTCATAATCACTCTATCTCAGAGCAGAGTAAGGTAAAATATATTTAATAATACATTAATGGAAGAAAAATGATTGAAGGAATAAACATCTAGAATCTAACATTTGAATATTTTTCTATGAGGCCAGTTAGTTGTACCCTCTCCTACACAGACATCTTTACCAGACCCCTTTCTTTCTTCAAGAGGCAATAAAGTTCTAGGGAACTGGGGTACCCTTCTGATGTTGTTGTTATTAATCAAACTAAAATGGGAGACATTCTAAATCAGATTATAGAAATATTTTCAGCATACTCATTTTGCTCTTGGGAAAGCTAGCTCACCACACTCAGAAAAAAATCCACTCTAATCCCAACATCCAATTTATGACCTCCTAGCAGTCTCCATTCAAGAATAACATTAATAATAATCAGACTATTAGCCAGGGTGCTTGGTTTGAGCCTGAAAATTTTGAGAAACGATCTTATAAATTATTTTCCAAGGATATCATCTTTAAGCATTAACAGGCACAACTGACTGAATTCTGGGAATTGAGCATAATTACATGGAAATTGACAGGACACAAATGCCAAGAATCCTGTTAACCTTTAATACCTTGAAAAAATTCTCCTTGTAATTATCTCTTCCCCTTGTCTTAAATGTTACTGATGAATATTTAGAGTCATAAGCAAACATGGAAGGGAATGTTTTGTAAAATCTTGATCTTTGTTTGAAATAATAAAGTTTTCTGAGCATATCATAGAATAAGGAAGTGCTAAACAGTGCTAAACTTGGAATTTGACTATTTCTGGAAGTCATTTCCATCTTTGTATTTGCTCTGCTCTAGTTCTCTGCTTATAATTATCCATGCTGAGTAGAAGCTCCTTTGCATTAGCAATTATAGTAGAAATGTAGGTCTGAAGCATTTGGTGTCTAATGCAATTTCTGACCTGTTCTATGTCTTTGGAAAAGTCACTGCACCTTTTTAGTACTTCAGATTCCCTTTCTGTGAAGTGAACATAATGGCATTTAACTCTAACAGCAATAATATTTGCATAGTACTTTAAACTTTACCATGGACATTTGCATTCCTTATCTCACTTGTATAGGAATGTCTCCTGAATGTCCTCTTCTTTCCAACTCCACTGATACCAGAAAGGCACCCTCTTGTTTCTTTTCTCTATTGTTTTAATTCAATCTTAACTCATCTACCCCAAACTCTGCCTCTTCCAAAACCAGTGCTTCTTTACATGAGTGGGCAGAATAGACTCGTTGGGGGTGGTAAAAGGTTGGTGGGAGATTGGTTGTCGCCATAATTTCAGAGACATTCCTTCCACTTAGTGCATGCATGGAGACAAAGGAGGCAAGACACACAGCAATACACGGAATATTCAGTCACAGATGTTGAATGACTGCCAGATATTTAAATCAGAGCTTGACATGTATTGCATTTGATATATAAACACACTATTTTTGCAAGGTTTTATTGTTCACTAACCCTCTGGGAATAAAATTATCTGTAACTTAATGAAAGATTGTGCTTTGATTTGTTCAGGTCTTCACTAAAAGTTGTTCACTAGTTTAGAAAATCACATGACAAATGGTAATGCTTCTCACAGTATTTGAGTCCCAATTCTACACCCCTGTAGCCATCACATTCATGGAGATTCTATATATGAACACATGCATTTACACTTCATTACATCCTGTGGTGTAGCAATGCCTAAAGATTTATTTTACATTTATTTGATTATCAATCATTTTTTATTTACTTCTCTTGTAGATCCAGTTAGGACTTTACACAGGTCATTTTTTTAAAGTAGGTGTATAAGTAGCTTATTTTATTTATAAACTTAATTTTGCAAAGTAATAAGGGTATCACAAAATATTTTTTAATGAGACTTGGGTCATAAAAAGTAAATAACTCCTTATGTAAATAATTCTATACACAGAAGTCAGCTTCACCTTACTAAAATACAGATAATACAGGTAATAATACAGGTAATATCCTTTACCTGTCCAGGAAATTTCAGTGACTACTCTGTCTATGATATATAGTTTAAATTCCAAAGTTTGGCAATGAAAGCTCTTAAAAATATCCCAAGCTAACTTTCTAGCCTTAGTCTTTGCTGTGACCCTACCTCCACCCTCATCCACCATCCTGTGACTCTTCAGCCCCTCTGCATATTCCAAACTATGTATTTACTCAGACTTTTGCTCTGCCAGGATTCCCTTCCTTTTCATTCACACATTTCTAAATCCCATTTGGACTTCAAGGAACAGTTACAAATCTATTTTCTTCATGAAATTTTACTTTAACTGATACCCCATGTCTCCCTATCCCCCATTCCCTCACTGTTTAAAAACGAATCCTTTTCAGGATCTATCTATATATCTTCTTGTTGATTTTTGTACTTTCCCAAGGCTGAACCAAGTACGTGGTCCAGAGTATAAGTTCAACGAACATTCATTGAATTGAATTGACCTCTGAGAAAGTCAGAGAGGTAGCCTAGGTACTATTATATTTTTTCACACATAAGGAAAGTGAGCTGTAAAGGAGTTCTGAAAGGTATTTTATATAGAGCATCAGATGAACCATGTTGTAGGGGGAGGGGGACATGTTATTACCTCCCGCTCATTCAAGGCTCAGAGCAATACCTAGAAAAACATTTAGAAAAGTTAGCATACATTTGTGCTGAAATAAAAACTTTTATTTCTAAGTCTTCTTTTTAATATGAGTTTGGATTTATATCACTCTGTGTGCCACTGATGATGGCAAATCTACCTTTTAAAATCTTGTAACCAAATAACTCTGCAGGTTTTCTCCTTTTAAGACTATATTCCCAACAAAATTCAGCCAGAAATAAGACATGGGTTTCCCAGAAACCTCCTGAAGCTTGCCTGACAGTGGAAGGGTCAGGTTCCAGCTGCGCTCCCTGGCACAGCTCCAGCCTTGACTAAACCCATCCATCACAGCCGAAGCCTGCCCTTCTCGCACATCGCTTGAGTTGGAAATGGAAGTGGCCTTTTAACAGAACATTGTCTTAGGATCGTGTGAAGCAAGGCTGACAGAGAAAAGAAGATTCATTCCTGACACCAATCATGCTAATATCTGTCACCAAAATGACATTTTCCCTTTAATGATGAAAAATGCATCAGGAAAGAGGGAGGAGAACAAACGGCTTTCATGTGCTGCTCTGGTCTGATAGAGAGGAAACCTCTGCTGCTGCTGGTTTGCAGTTTGAGAAGATGGAAGGAAGGATGGCCAGTTGGTTACTGAACAAATACAACCAGTACTTCATTTGGAAAGGAAGGGTGCAAACAGATGGAAACCTGTGGGTTAGACAGTGTCACTGAACATCTGACTAATTTCTCATTAGGCCTTCTGCCTAGATTTTCAATAGGTTGTCCCCATTTCTTTCAGGCCCAAACGGAAGTTCAGTACTGGTTTGAGGGCTACCATACACATAGCTTTCCATATCTAGTTTTGCAGAGCTTGTAAACCTCACAGGAACCCAAAGCTGCTGGGAGTCCCCAAGCCCTCATTTACATACTTTCTGCTGCGTGGAATGACAACAATGGAGGAATCCAGTCTATATTGCAGGAGCCATATGTATATCCAGGAGGGTCTGTGTTGTGGATGATCCCTAAGTGGAATGAAGCATGGTAAAGCCAAAGTTCTACCGACTGAACACAGAGAGAGGTGGGGACTGCAGAGACTAATTAGACAAGCATATCTCTGGCAGTTAGAGAGAAGCTGCACAATTGTCTTGGGTGTTCACAAAGTGAACATTTCTCAACAAATCCTAGATCTTTATCTACAAGTCTATTCTTTACAAAGGCACTAGGTGCTGACATCTATATAAAATTGTTATTTTTTTTTCTTTTCCTCCTTTCTTGTCTACTGGCAAAGCCTGCCTCCTACAACATAGGCTAAAAATGCCAGATATTCACTTTCCTGTCTCTTTTGCAGCTATGGATGACCACATTACACAGTAGACGGGTTGGATATTCCTCTCTAATCAAAAAGAAGCTGGTGCACTCCTCCAGGCCCTCTTTGTTTTTGTCTCTGATCATATTCAGGTGATAGTGTGAAGACTAGAGAAATGTAGCCACCTCTCATTCATGGCATGAAGACCCCACATTTCAAGCATAATGGAGACTGTGAAATCCTGGACCCTCAGCTACTACTGAGCTATTGGATACCCTACCTCTAGGCTTCTTTGATGTCCTAATTTTCTAAGCCTCTGTTAGTAAAGGTTTGATTACTTGCAGCCAAAAGCATTGGAGTATTATATTTGCATTTCATCAAGAAAGTGTATTAATATTATGAGGGTGGTTATCTACTTTAGATTCCTTTACTCAGCCTTAAACCGACCTTGTTTTGTGTGTACGTTTCTTCTACTTTCTGCTGCCAGCTTTCTCTTATTCCTCGACTCATAAAAACCGGCATACACAGGCTGGCTAATACACCAAAAATCATACTACATTAGGGTACTTCTAAAGTTTTTAAGCTTTTGCAGTTCTTTGCAACATTAATTAACACAACACCCACTCATTAGCTAACCTGCCAGCAAAGCAACTCAACATCATTATCTTCTTTATAAAGAAGGAAACCGAGTCATTTATGTCCCTATATTTGCATGAGTGGGCTTCTGCCTCCTCCTCTCCTCTTCCAACATTCGTACTTTTAAATATATTTTAGACCAGCAGTGATACGATTTTATGGGACCTTCTCCTAAACAATTGAGACTCCCCAAAAAGCACAAGTGCATATTTTAAAATCCCTAACCCTATTAAGAATTCCTACAAATAACCAAGACCACACTGTTCATATCCTCAATTTTGGAAAAATATGCTATTCTTCTTTGATGATCTTGGTCTTTTCTACCTCCCTGTATCCTTTCAGAGAAGGAGGGTTAGAGCTCAAAGATTCAGAGTGATTTTTAAGCTCCACAAATGACACTGGAGCTCTGCCTTAGGGGAGAGAGAGGATGTGCACTGACTGTTCTCAGGGAAAAAATGGCAGAGGCAGGAGAAAAGCATCCTGTCTGGAAGTGGAAATGCTGACCCAGTGGACTCAGGCAGGCTGGAGCCCTGCCGTAGGTAGGGCTCCTGCAGTGAGAAGCTCCAGCCCTCTGTGGACTCTTTTCAAGAGAAAGACACTCTTGCTCCTAGGGAGCACGGGCTGGCCTAAGTGCCACTGACAGTGCAGGGCAAGGAGCAAGCACTCTGCCGGTCCTGTCCACAATGTGATCTGCTCCTTAAGAGGAGGACAAACTGAGCTGGGATGCCACAGGTCCCTTAAATTTCCTCCACCTTCTAAGTGCAATCACCCAGGGGGCAGGAGGAGGTAATCCTTAGGATGGCTATGCAGCCAAATGTTCAGTAGAGGCACTGGAAGAAGTTCATATCCAATAGAAAATGCATAGAAGAGAATAGGTGAAAAAGTATGATATCCCTGACTTAAGTTAGTAGTCAGTCAGGATTTCCTGACAGTAAAGGAAATTACATACTGCTTGATAGAAGCTATGCATATGTACACAAAAATCTACATCACATCCATTTCTTTTTTTTTTTTAACAATATGACTGTTAAACTTTTTAAAATGATAAAGATTCTCTCTGCATGGTTATAATAACTACAATAGATATCAAAATGCTGGATCTGCAAAATAAATTATCTTTTGCCATGTTATCTAATTCTCTATCAATCACCTTGTCCAGAAGAAGCATTCTCCCCATTTGACAGATGAGTAAACCAAGGCTTATACTTGTAAAGGAAGCTGACAAAATTTTCATGGTAGAATGGGCAAGTCTAGGTCTCAGATTCAATCCTCTGACTCCAAATTCAAGACTCCTTTTACTTGGCTGCAGGTCAATAAGTACAAGAATCGATCCTCCCTCCTTGTAGAATGGAATGTATGCCATAGCTCATAGGGAGGATAAGGAGTGCTCAAATAGTTTAATGGGAATAATTTATGAGGGGCAAAGAAAAAAAAAAAAAGATGACAATTCAGAAATGGATAGAATGAGAACCAGAACTATGGGCAAGAAGTAGGCCTGTGAAAGAATGACACACAGAGAAAGAAGAGTAAGACAGTCCAAAATGTCTGAGCTGTGTAACCGACCTGCCATTCACTCCAGTGTATCACTTCTGAGTTTCTGGAAAAGCAGCATTTGTTGTCCACAGAATAATAAGCGAGATTTATGGACACTACAGGCTTGGGAGCACAGATATGGTCCCCATAGTGGAGAGCACCTTGGAGTGGTCTTGCAGGTGTCTGTTGGCAGACCAGGCAGGGCCAATTAAGAAGACCAGGAGCCTGTTATCCGCAGCAGTGTCTGTTCAAGAAATAACGGTTAGCCTCCTTAATCTCTTGGGAGCATGCAGCACCCTGAAATACTCTTCTCCTTCTTGAAATGGCCTCTTTCTTTAAAATTTAAGACACCATACTTTCCTCTCTTCCTAGGATTGAGATGATACCACCATAATCCCTCCCATTTCTGTTGATGAAATACTCACTCTTCAAGATACACCTTGAATGATCCCCTCTTCCACAGAGCCCTTCTGGTTATCCCAGTTAAAAATTATCTTTTTCTTCTAATTTCTGCAATATTATATGTTTCCTGTAACGTGTAAAGCACACTGCCTGTGTTAAACCAGCAGAGATACAATTTCATGGGGCCAGTTGGTTGTAAACATATGGCATCTTCCCTACAAGAAGGTAAACTCATTGTTAGGAAGGTCTTTGTCTTTTCATGAGATCGATTTACTTTAGGCTTGAAAAGACCCATATAAGTCATCTAGCTCAATGTCTTCATTTTATAGATGAGGAAACAAAGGCCTAAAGAGTTGACATGTTTGAGACAAGTTCACATGGCTAGGCTGAATTTCATTTGCACCCTTGGCTCAGTGAAGTACTTGTCTAGAATAAGGCCAGAATGACAGGTTGAATAAATGAGTGATCTGAAAAAATCTCTGACACGTGCCAGTCCACGGCCAGAAGTAGTCTAGATAGAGAAACATACAACTGATATAGAATCCTCAAGTCATCTTCATTTTAAAGATAAACATGTCATTGAGCACATGTCTGTTCCCATCCAATGGAGTTTTCATGAGGGGCTCATTCAAGCTTCTTAATAAGAAATTGGGTGGTGATGTTGCTTTTAATCAATTGACCAGGGATAAAAGTTCTTGAGTTTATTATGGTTTAATACATTAAAAAATGAACAGAAAATCAATCTAGCACTAATAAAATATGATTGAAAATTGCTAATATAAATCCAATAGTGGAACCTTGCTTTACAAAAATAAAAATGCATATGGATTTTTTGTATCCTCCACTGTAAACACTGCACAGAGCTCAGCTCTCACCATCACTCCCCCTACACGCAGCAGGCTGCTGCTGCTGTTATTACAGGCAGACCACCTTACGATTAGCACAGCAATGCCAATTAATTGCAGTAATGAGCAGGCTTC
>NW_011889069.1:1863420-1882624 GCF_000151845.1 Pteropus vampyrus | reverse complement strand
GACCTGCCATTCACTCCAGTGTATCACTTCTGAGTTTCTGGAAAAGCAGCATTTGTTGTCCACAGAATAATAAGCGAGATTTATGGACACTACAGGCTTGGGAGCACAGATATGGTCCCCATAGTGGAGAGCACCTTGGAGTGGTCTTGCAGGTGTCTGTTGGCAGACCAGGCAGGGCCAATTAAGAAGACCAGGAGCCTGTTATCCGCAGCAGTGTCTGTTCAAGAAATAACGGTTAGCCTCCTTAATCTCTTGGGAGCATGCAGCACCCTGAAATACTCTTCTCCTTCTTGAAATGGCCTCTTTCTTTAAAATTTAAGACACCATACTTTCCTCTCTTCCTAGGATTGAGATGATACCACCATAATCCCTCCCATTTCTGTTGATGAAATACTCACTCTTCAAGATACACCTTGAATGATCCCCTCTTCCACAGAGCCCTTCTGGTTATCCCAGTTAAAAATTATCTTTTTCTTCTAATTTCTGCAATATTATATGTTTCCTGTAACGTGTAAAGCACACTGCCTGTGTTAAACCAGCAGAGATACAATTTCATGGGGCCAGTTGGTTGTAAACATATGGCATCTTCCCTACAAGAAGGTAAACTCATTGTTAGGAAGGTCTTTGTCTTTTCATGAGATCGATTTACTTTAGGCTTGAAAAGACCCATATAAGTCATCTAGCTCAATGTCTTCATTTTATAGATGAGGAAACAAAGGCCTAAAGAGTTGACATGTTTGAGACAAGTTCACATGGCTAGGCTGAATTTCATTTGCACCCTTGGCTCAGTGAAGTACTTGTCTAGAATAAGGCCAGAATGACAGGTTGAATAAATGAGTGATCTGAAAAAATCTCTGACACGTGCCAGTCCACGGCCAGAAGTAGTCTAGATAGAGAAACATACAACTGATATAGAATCCTCAAGTCATCTTCATTTTAAAGATAAACATGTCATTGAGCACATGTCTGTTCCCATCCAATGGAGTTTTCATGAGGGGCTCATTCAAGCTTCTTAATAAGAAAT
Organism: Pteropus vampyrus; assembly: GCF_000151845.1. Classification (NCBI taxonomy): domain Eukaryota; kingdom Metazoa; phylum Chordata; class Mammalia; order Chiroptera; family Pteropodidae; genus Pteropus; species Pteropus vampyrus. The sequence goes on along the minus strand of NW_011889069.1, from coordinate 1,881,600 downwards.
TGGGTGGTGATGTTGCTTTTAATCAATTGACCAGGGATAAAAGTTCTTGAGTTTATTATGGTTTAATACATTAAAAAATGAACAGAAAATCAATCTAGCACTAATAAAATATGATTGAAAATTGCTAATATAAATCCAATAGTGGAACCTTGCTTTACAAAAATAAAAATGCATATGGATTTTTTGTATCCTCCACTGTAAACACTGCACAGAGCTCAGCTCTCACCATCACTCCCCCTACACGCAGCAGGCTGCTGCTGCTGTTATTACAGGCAGACCACCTTACGATTAGCACAGCAATGCCAATTAATTGCAGTAATGAGCAGGCTTCGCATTTAAGGAAACTCACAGCCTGATCCCTAGCAACATTTATAGGCTCAAATGTGTTTAGGAAGCTCTGTTACCAGCGGGTATAGTGTGCGTCTTCACAAAGAAGTGAAGTTTCTGAGGGTCAAGGGTGTGGTATGTATGTGTGCTTGTATATGCATTGTGTGTGTGCATATATTCACACATGTCCATTATTTCAGAGTAGCCAGAAGCCTTCCTCTAGAAAGGGGCACTGGATCAAGGAGAGGGGTCCTCGTGAAGAGAGGTAAGTGCTGCTGGAGGAGGGAGGAGCCCTGTGTGTCTGAGAAGAAGCCTGTGTGAACAAGAGAAATGAGATTTTGAGTACAAGGGACCTGGAAAAGGTACCAAATACATTCTTAAGTAGGGTGCTGAGGAATGTGAAGGGAAAGGTTCCTGCAGAGACAGCCGTGCTTGGTTTCGGAAACAATTTTTCATGAGTAAGCAGTGTTTTACAGTGTGTTTTTGCCCCAGTTGTATCCCTGTCTCTCTCCTTTTTCTTCCTTAAAGCCTCTCTGTGCCCATCCCCACTGTTTTTTTTTTTCTTGTCCTTTTAATCTCTTTGTAGGTGACTGTCAGTGGAGAAGAATTATCTGCTCCTAATTGGGGGAAGCTGCTCTGGTGATTCTGTTGTATAGAACTCCTGAAACAAACCCCAAAAGGAACTCTGTTTCTCCTTGAGGACTTTCTAATGTATTATAAAAAAATAAAATTAAAAAAAAATCTCACACACTGGGCCATCAAAGTCACATGCAATGTGACAAAGTGGGTAATTATGTTTCACTTAGCGCACATCAAAGGAACAAATGGCTGGGGAGCATGTACCTGTGCACCCCTGCATAGGGGAAGGACGCCGGTGTGAAGCTGGCCCTGGTGCTGTCTGGGTGCAGCCATCTGGCCCAGGCTTGCCCTCTGGTTCCCTGCCCTTAAAAGGAATAAGGCCCTGAGATTCACATAATTCTGGGAGCTGAAGTAGAATGTGTCTGGCCTTTCTTATACGTCTCTTTGTTTGGTTTTCATGGAAACCCGTGCTTATTGCGAAACTCTGAGTGTGCTTGCTACAGACAGATGTTTCTGATCTCTGCCCCTCATCATGTTAAGAATGATTTTGGGAGACAAACTGCCACTTTTTTCTCTTCTACCAATTCAAAAAATGAAAATAAATTATCAACACTTCTAAAATACAAAGGTCCCTCTGGAAACAGGTGATTCCAAACAGCTGTTGGCCGAGAGACCTATTCACCACTTGCAGCTTGCAGAACCAGGGGCACAAATCAAATCCACCATCTTGGTCACAGACACAAAAATACAAGGATTAAAGCTGGATTTTGCATCACCAATATACAGCTCAAGTTCAGGCTTCTCCTTTACTTCTGGACCACCCCCATCCATCTTCCCTTTTTTCTATTTCTTCCATAGACTGAAGACTTTGTCACTTTAACATTTAATTATATAAAATCCTGCTATCTTTACCCCCTGTGGATGAGCAATTGTTCTGCTATTTCTATAAAACACCACAGGAAATATGAAAATAGGAGGCAGGATTTGGAGCAAGACTGTTCCTGAATGCCTGTGGCTAGCAACATCAGAGTTGGCTGTGTGGATTTTACATCTATGGCAGGAAAGGGGTGGTGGGGAGAGGTGGCAAAGCCAGGGAGGGAGGGAGGGAGGGAGGGAGAGAGAGAGAGAGAGAGAGAGAGAGAGAGAGAGAGAGAGAGAGAGAGAGAGAGAGAGAGAGAGAGAGAGAGGGGGGGGAGAGGAGAGAGATAAGTCGACATCACAAGGGAGACATGTCAAGATTCTACAATGCAATTTGTGACCTGAAGGGACTGAACTTGAGCTTGAACTCAAAGGAGATCAGCCCCTACCTGTACCAAGCTCACTGTTTAAAGGCAGGAGAGCTGGGCCAGTAGATGGGTCAAAAGTGTGTCATATGCTGGAGAGGAATGAAAAATATATATGTCTTTATCATGTGTGAGATACTCTTTCAAAAACAGTCTGGGCAATATCTATGGTCTCATTCTTTCTGTAACCAAATATTTTACTGGGAAGCAGTGTTGAACAATGACTAAAAGCATAGGCACTGGAGCAAGAGGCCAAGGTCCCAATCATGACTCTTTCCCCTGCTAAAGGTATAAATGTGGCAAATCATTCTCTTCTTGTCTTGGTTTTCTCATCTGTAAAATAGGTTTAACAATAGTAGTACCTCCTTTATATAAAATGCCTAGCCGAGAACAGTGCTATTGTAATGATACAATAAGTAACTATAATATAGCAAATACTGTACTAGATACAAGAGCTACAATAATGTAAAGAGCCTGTGTGTTCATTCCAGTGGCTTATAGCTTAATGGAGGTGACAGATATGTGTACAGATTCCCAAACAGCATGATGAGAGCTAAGAATGATGAGAGCTAAGGTAGAGATATCTCAAAAGTTTGAAATTTTGGTGACGAAGTCATCTAAGAATTAAAGCTTAGCAGGGGAATGCTTAGCAGGAGAGATGGGTTTTGTAGGGTAGGTAGGAAGTTACCAACTGGAGAAGAGGAATCAGAGTATTTTCAGCAAAGAATATAAAGAACAAAGAAATGGAAATCTAAAAGATCATGGTTTGTTTAAGAAACAGTGAGAAGTTATTTGTGCCTTAGTGATGGTGGGAAGTGAAGCTGGAAAGAAGAACCCCAAATGGCTTGCTAGAGAGTTTAGGTTCCATTTTGTTGGAAATAAGAGTCCACTGGAACTTTTAAAAAGGGGCAGAGGCATTATCCAAACTACAGCAGAACAACACAGATGGCTTGAGCAATAGTGTATGATTGATTGATGGGATGGGGAGATATGAAGTAGGGGACACTGTGAGAGGCAGCAGAGGGGTCTGTCTTTAAAAGTAGTATAGAACATTAGAGTTTCCTTCTAGTGACTTTTCTTGACTGTTGAGAAAGTCTACACAGTTGAAGATATCTGGAAGTGGCAGAGATTGCTAATTATCTACCTAATCAGTGTTCTCCCCATCTTCCTTACTCAATCATCTCCGAGCTGGTTTAGGGCACCCACGGGCCTAACCAAAAGCTGCCTTTCCAGCTCCTCTTGTAGTAGAGGAGCAACCACATGCTGAGAACTGTCCAGTGGTCTGAAAGTGGAAAGCTCCTAGAGGTTTGTAGGAGAGCTTTGCTTTCTTGATTTTCACAACACTTCTCCCTTCTAACTTATTCTTCTTCCCACCTGGAAATCAAAAAGAGAGTGGAGATGAAACAACCATCTTTCAACCATGAAGGCAAGAATATGACACTAAAGACTGCAGAGAGACAAGGTGAGAGGATTCTGGGATATTGGTGACATCATAGAGCTGGTCCTCAATGAGCCTGTGTATTTCAGGACTTCATGCTCTATAGTTAAGTCTATGAATCTGGGGTTTTGTTACTTGAAGTGGAACGTAGTTTCTGGTACAAGAGGAACCATGTAGGTAAATGCCTTACTATTACTGAGGCTCAACTATTTGACACATCAAAAGCAAAATCAGTTTCTCTGGCACTTGGAAAAAAGTCCATGCATCACCAGTATTCCCTGCATGTTGATAACCTACAACCTAAAATCTTGTCAGGTGTTAATCATAGATCTCCTACTAGCCTAAGACAAATTTCCCTGAACCACAAAGGCTCAGCCACCATATGGCTAACTCAGAGAGAAGGGTAGAAGTGTCAGCACGAAAGGATAAATCTTGGCTATTTAATGTTTGCCAAGTCAGTGGGGTCCAAGGATATATCTTTCACATGAAGAAGAAAGGTGACTTCCTACACAACATTAATAGCTTAGATTCAGGCTGGTTGAAGGGGAGGCAGACCCCTTGGGCCTAGATGAAAGGTTACTGAGGAGATAAAAGGAGGACCCAGAAGAAGACATAGTCTCAAGCTAAAGTCTTAAACTAGAGATGGGGAGAAATACAATGGACTGAGGTCTAAACTGAAATGAATTTGTAATAGGCAGGAAATGGATAAAAGGACCTACATGCAAAATGGTAGATGACTCAGGGCTTTCAGAGTAATATTGATGTGCATTTTACTAGCTAATTGCCTTGGGCAAGTGACCTAACCTCTCTAAGCCTTAGGTTTTTATGGCAAATAAAATGGAAATAATATCACCCACTTACAGGTTTATCATGAAGATTAAATGAGATAGTGCACATGAAAGTTCCTAACACAGAGTAGGCACTGTATAAATGAGCTGCTAGTGCCACCCAGGTAGGACAGATGCAAACAGCAGAAGCAGGAGCAGTCTCAAGAAAAACCTGAGTCCAGGGGCCCATGTGAGCCCCTTCTTCCTTTGTAGAAGAGTAGAAAAATAGCTATTAGCAAAAAATGGCTCTGCCATGGCCATGGTCATAGCTTTGTAGGAAAGATCCCTCAACATCCCAAACCTCTTTTTGCCTCTACTTCACTTTTGAGTTTCAGAATCTAATCTGAATCCCCAGCACAGCCTTGCACCTAGGAAAGAGAAGGGGGCACACGAACTTCAACCTCATAGAGATATTCTTTCTTTCTAAGTTGGTGAGGAAAGGGGTTTCACATGAACACAGTTGATTCTGTAAAACCAAGGTGCATGCCTAAGACTCAGACGGAAAGGATTCTTTCAGAGAGAGAGTCTAAATATGAGCAAAATAATTCAAACCAAGAGCGGAGAGTGAGCTGCTCCACCAGCTAAAAACTAGAACCCAGGCTGGGAACAGTTGAAAGGAAATGTACAGCCTGACCCAAGGTCAGAGATTCTCCTCTCACTGCACACCCGGGCAGAAGGGCTAGCCAAAAAGAGAGATGTCTCAGGAATTTAGGGACAGCCAGGAGATCCAGCAGCCTTTATAGCCCATATGGAAATTCTTTCTCCATGGGCAGCTGGGAATGTGCAGCCTTGGTTTTATTTAAGGAGAGCTGGTGATTTTTATGGCAAATACTATTAACACAAACAGATAGATGGCAGAAATTGAAGGTAAGGAAGTGTTTAACCAGGGTGACGTGAACCAAACTGGGTGAAATCACACTCGTGCCCTGGCTCTGCTGAGCCCTGCTTGCAACTAGCTTGCCCTCATGGAAAGTCAGGTTGAAAACATGCTGGCCAGCAAAGCCAGCATGGCAAATAGGTGTCTCCTGCAGGGGGGGCGGAATAAGGAGAATGAAGGAATGGCAGAGAGCCAGGGCTCAATTTCTCAAGGGAGTGACCTACCCCTATTTCCCACCCCTGGTGGGAAAGAATGAATCCAAGAGTCTTCAGCATGTCCTCCTTCAGTTTGCCATCAGCTCCATCTCACTGATCTTCAGTGGCCTGTATGTACAGGCTTCCTAAATAGAAAGTTTACTCACTCTTGTGCTGGGAGTAAGGGGCCCTAGGTGCACAAGAAGCACTACTCCATCAGGGAACTTCTTGTATAAAAGTTATCTAGTTGTTCCATAATTTAACTACAGTCTCAGTGCAAAAAAAACCTCTTTTATTGTGGTGGTGGCTGATAATGCAATGAGACACCATCCCCTCTGAGCTAATGACGTTTATGAGGTGATGACAGGTGGATATGAAAATGAAATCAGATACGGTGGGGGCAGGTTCTGTCTTCATTCCTTGCTCTATGCTGTTTCTGTTGCTTGGCTCCTGAGGAAGAGCGTAGGATGTTATCTATTAGTTTGTGCATCAGGATTTTCATCTAATTTCATAATGAAGATGTTGCTCCATCAGATACAGATGACATGTCAGCAGAAATGCGAAAGGCCATTTTTATGTGTCAGCCGACTCTCTGCAGGGCTCCCACCTGCCGGAATAGTATAAAAAGTGCTGGTTTGAGGGGATGGTTCTGCCACACTAGATTCATCTTCACAGATAAGCCAACTCTCTCTTCTGCTTTCCTTATAGCCATAAGCTCTATGAGGGCAAGGGCCCTTTCTGCCTGTTCATTGCTGTGCACCAAGTGCCTGGACATGGTGAGTGCTTAACATGGGTGAATGAATTCCTCCCATCTGTACTGGTTCCCAGGCCATGAATGGTGTGTGTCCAGTCTTTGCAGACCTGCTTACTCCTCAAAGCTGAGACTTCCATCAATCCTGGTCCACTTGTGAGGAATGGTCCTTACATTGTGAGGAATTGTACAGCTCTGACCCAAATCTGAGAGTCTCAGCATCAAGTCAATCCAATTGTTACCTGGTTATAACTGTGGGCTCATATTTCGAACATTTCTGTGCCTCAGCTTCCTCTTCTGGATAATAGAGATACTAACACTGCCTGCCTCGTGGTTTGCTATGAAAGTGAAGGAGATAATGTTTCTAAATGGTTAAGAACAGGACCTGGCACATAAGAAGCACTCAATAATTATTAATCATTATAAAGTTTTTTTAAAAAAACCTTAGTGTTGGTTCTTTCTCTGAGTTTGAGTGCTTTGTGCCAGAAACCTACCGAGGATAAAGTTCCTCCAGGATTTGTCAATCCATCTCTCAAAGGCGTGATCTTATCACCAACTCAAGACAAGATTGTTCTTTTTCTTCTTTCATGTCCCCTCTTGCCACAGTTTTCCACAATGTGCTCCCTCTTGAAACTCCCTGGTATTTCATTTGGACCCCAATGTTTGCCTGTGCTAGACCCAAAGATCTTTCATTTGTGGAAGGTCATACTTTTCACAGATGGCATCTTTTCCAAACATCTAAAGCTAGATGGGCACCATGGTGTAGGAATTAAGAATCCTGCCTCCAGAGTCACAAATTTCAGCTTTGCCAGCTATGAGATCCTGGGTGTATTTATAACTTCTAACACCTCAGTTTCCTTATCTGTTGAATAGAGGCACTGATAGCATCTCATAAGATTGTTGTAAAGATTAAATGAGTTGATTCCCTTGAAGGTCTTAGAATAGTTCCTGCTTCAGATTAAGTATGCAATAAATGTTAAATATTATTATCTGTAGTCAAGATATATGTCTTTAATACAGTCATTTAATTATAGGAAAGACTCCTCCCGTTCTATATTATCTGCCTATGAATAGCAAGCCATTCCCATGTACAAAGATTCAATGCTGCCTCTCTTCTTTTGTTGTAAAAGTGAGGTTTACTTTGGAAATCTAGCACAGCTCAACACCTCTGATGGAAGCACCCTTCAACAGATACTCTTTGGCACTGGGATGTCATTGTCTCCCTTCTTTAATGTTTCAGACATTGAGTTTCCAACATAAGCTAAAGGGAATGGGCACCTGTCTGGGGGTCATAAAACTGAGTTCTATTAATTCTTCTAAAAATTAGTGTGTAACACAGAAAAAAAAATCACTTCTCACAAGACTTCGGTTTCTTATCTGAACAATGAAGGAGTATAGTAGGTGTGTTTTTTCTTCTCTCTTTATTTAGAGACTCTATAAATATGATCATCAGTCGAAGGTCCCTGAGAATCTGGCCATGATCTGGACAGGCTCCTGTTGCCTTTAGAGAGAATATATCCACCTGTGATTTCTGTTTGGATTTTATGGCATTACTTTGGGGAAGTCCACAAGCTCTCTATCATCAGCTTTGGAAAGGAGACTAAATATATCATGACCTTTGAATATGAAATATAAATGTTTTGTCTTTTCCTTTTTAATTATTTGAGATACACTGTAGTTGGCATGAAAAGGTTACATGTTGTTGTGTAGGTCTTGACAGGCAGCAAACAAAGAGATATCCCTGATTTTCTCATTTATGGGAACTGCTTGGGATACTTCCTTGGTGTGAAGATATGGAGCAGAGTTCTTTTCTCTCCCAAGTACTGCTATCTTTCTCATCCACAGTAGAAAAGTGTACCCAGGATATGTCACACATTTTCTGTCCCAGGGAATATGGTTTTTGTGCCTTTAATACTGCCTGATGCCATCACTCGTGATTTTCTTGAACTTTTCTGATCCACTCTCTGTTCTCTTGGGGTGGCGGGGAGAAGAAATAAAATGAAGTAGAAACTCTTAACTCTTATCAATTGCTATTCATCTAACCTAAATTTTTCAACATGATATTCAAGGCTTTCTATAATTAGGCTAAGAATTGCATGTGTCACCACCCATCACAAATCAGCAGAGAATATTTACTCCTTCTCCTTTTCTATTCTACAAAGATCACTTCCTCAACTAAGTTATAAACTGCCTTCCTTCTCATCTTCCTGCCATCATATGAAGCCCAGTCCAAACTCCAGTATGAGATTCACTCTAGGAATGCAGTGAGGAAAATTAAGTATGCATGTCATGATGTAACTTCTCTATCATGTTGTGATAGTTAGTGTTATGTGTCAACTTGACTAGGCCACAACACCCAGGTATTTAGTCAATCATGATTCTAGATGTTTCAGTGAAGGGAGTTTTTACATAGGGTTGACATTTAAATCTGTAGACTTTGAGTAAAGCAGATGACTCTTTATAATGTGGAGTGGTCTCATCCAATCCATTGAAGGTTTTAATAGGAAAAGACTGAACTCCCCAGGAGAGGAGGGTATTCTATCAGTAGTCAACTTTTAGAGTTGAACTGTAGCATTGATTCTTCCCCTGGGTCTCTCTAGCCTGCCTGCTTGCCCTGCAGATCATGAACTTGCCAGCCTCCACAATCACATGAGCTAAGTCTTTAAAATAAATCTCTCTCTATCTCTGTCTCTTTGTCTTGTGTGTGTGTGTGTGTGTGTGTGTGTGTGACTCTCTCTGTGTCTCTCTCTGTCTCTCTGCCTCTCTCTCTCTATATATATATACATGTATATGTATATATATGTATATTTCTACATATAATCTACATATAGATATATTTATTCTTAGGCACTTTGTTGGAATATGCTTTTTCTCTGCGAAGCTTTTCTGGATTTCACTCTATTTCTATATTTCAACTAATTCATGTAGACAAAGAGAAGGAAGCTGTGTGAAATTGTTCTCTACTAGTGATAAAGATGGCATAGCACACCATTTGGTCATATCCTGCAGCTGCCTGTCCTGCACAATGTAGCTTGTGGGCTTTAAATAGCCTTTCACATGTCACAGCCCTGTCTCTTTAGGGGGAGCAGGTTTTTCCTTACTTTCACCTATTGTCTCCCCTATCACCAGCATTGTACAGTGGTGTATGGACAAGGTACTCAGTGATTGAAAGAAGATGAATTGTAGGTTGAAATGTAACAATTATAAAGCTTTCTTGGTTTTCTCTAAAAGAAGGTTGGGGACAACCTTTCTCTCCTCTTAATTTCCTTAGTGCTTTTTTTTAACTTTTATGGGGGAGTCAAAGGCTGCCACATACTCTTGCCGTTTGTATACTTTATTCGCTGTGCCTTTAATACTAGTGTCTACTACTTATTGGTTGCTCGGTTAGACACTGTGTATGTGTGTAATTGAAACCTCACAATCACTATTTTATTTATTCTAGGTTTTATCATCCTCAAACTGAAATTCAGCAGGATTGAGTAGGTTACCCAGGATCATACTGTTAATAAGTGATCAATCTAGGTTTCACACCCAGTATTTCTGAATCCAAATCCATCTACTTTCCATAACTGCAGTGCCTCCTCAAACTCTTGAGAGTAGAGTGTAAAAATTCATTATATTTGTCTATGTTCATATTGCCTTAATTTAAAATAGTAAGTGCTTCATGTGTGTTAACAAGGACAACTGAATGAAAGGCTAGTAATAAACAATGGAGAACAAAATTCATTTGGACAGCTGAGTGAGGGCCTTTGTAGGAGATCAGAAAGTAGTGAAATCAGGGCTGAAAAATACAGGATGTCTGTGTAGGAAAGCAGATTATATGGAGATATACTGATTCCTTTCAATAAGAAGTTTCTTTACAAGTTCTATGGAGACTCAGGACATTTAGTCTAAGACTAATGGATTTTGTTGTTGTTGTTGTTGTTGTTGTTGTTGTTTCTTGTGGTTTTTTTTTTTTAATGATTGGATGCTTCCTAGGATGAGAAGTTGTCAAGAGGAGATTCTGACTATGGAATCCCATGGTGCAGTGACTTAGTCAGGAATGCCAGATGGCTACAGATTACCAATTTTCACCAGTGATTAAAATGCCCCCTGCATGCAAGAGAAAGACCTGGTTGAATCAAGACTAGGGTAAAAGGATGGAGAGCTGGCTTTCAGATGAAAATTTTGCCACTAAAAAAGATATGTGTAAGTATTATACTTACTAAGTGGTGTCTGGGTCTAAGCTATGTAGCTCCAAGTCATGTGTCCATTGTGTGCCCTGAGAGCCCTCCATTTTGCATCTGTGATCAAACCTATCAGGGCTGAATACTAGTAATCATAGCTTGCCTATAGATACCCCAGTTTTAGGGGCAAAAGGAAACAGGAGTGAGACTGGGAGTTGGACTTTCAACTGTCACAGAGGACTGAACATGAGATATGTGTTTCCTGAACAGCCAGGTTAGAAATTAAATGCCTGAGGCCAAGGAGTTTGTGTTGATATCATTTTAGAAATAGAGATAATAACTAGAAATCTTTAAGTTAGCCCCTGTGACCCTTTAATCGGGCAGGAATTCTTCCCAATGCCCATTATTGCGCTTCTGTCCTTGGTACCTGGCACTGGACTCCAAAATCCAGGGCCCTGGGCAGGAAACTGTGTGAGAGGCTTTTCTGCTAATCCAACAGCCTAAACTTTCTCTTTCTTAGCTCCAGGCTATTGTTCCTTGTCCTAGCACCTGCTGAGCAAATGAATAATTCCCTTCCCTCATTTGCATTGCTACCTTGAAGGTATTTATAGCCTGTGATCATCTGCCCCCTGAGTCCTCTCCTCTAGACTATAATTTAGCATTAGACCCAGGTCTGTTAGTCATGGAACTGAGCATGACTGGGAGTTCTGTTGCCAGGGCTGGGGCCAGGAAGATCTGGAGCCTCGTTAAGTCTTTAGCAGTGATTCAAAAAAGGAGGAAAAAAAGTCATTCTCAGAATTGGTCCTCTTGGTTTTTCTTTATCAAGAGTTTTATGATTTGTCTGTTGGCTAGAAGAGATTTTGAGATTTGCCCAGAGGGCTGTGTGCGTGTGTTGTGCATGGGGGTGGGGGTGGGAGGAAGCGGAGTGGAAAGATTTTTTTCTGTCTCTAGTCTCTGTCTTTCTGGTCCACTATGGCTTGACTCCTCCATTGTAATTCTTGAAAGTAGCAAAACCAAAAAACAAACAAACAAACAAATCACAAACATTATACACGGAAGCACAAAAATCTTAAAACACCCTTGTAACACATATGCTTCTTTTAGGTTTTTAAGATTCTAAGGCCACAGACCACTGAAACATAAAGAAAATTATATGGAATCTTGAGTGAAGAAAAAGATTTGGGACTATTTAAAAGACAACAGAAGAGGTATGGTTTGTGCCAAGGATGTTTTTGGAAGTTTATCCATAAGACCCCAAGTAACTAGATTCACTTCTTCCTATGATTCAGAAGGTAAAAGGTAAAATAAATATTTTTCAAATAAGTATTTTCTCAAAAATTATAATTGAGACTATTTTGAATTTCAAGTTTGTCATGTCCTTCCTTAGACATTATGATGATACTAAGCTGACAGGTAAGGATATTTCCCATTCCCACCTTGCTGGAACTCTCTATTTTGCCTTGTGTTGCTGAATTAATCTCTTTAAACTTAGTTCAGTTTAAGTGCAAGAGTGTTAAAGATTGGGGTTTAGGAGTTGGGTGTGATGTCAAGACAACTTCGAATTCAAACTTTTTTGAATTTTCAGGAAAGGTTTCCACACAGTGGAGAAACCTGGCAGACATGAACTTGAGCACAGAATCAAGTATGACATCTCTGGGAGTGGGACAGATAGACATTGTACTTCCTAATGCATTGCACTGAGAAGAGTATAGCATTGTTTCTATGATATTCCCTCTAAGAATGTACTGCCTGAGGCTGGTCAGAAAGAAAGATGAGACAGACCCAGGTTCAGGGCCATCCTACAGAATGGAAGCTGTGGATACATTCAGAGTCTGATAAGGAAGTGAAAGACAAATAGATCAAACAATTGCTCCAGATTGAAGGAGAGTGTGAGTTATGACAACTGAATTTAATGTGTGCTCCCGGATAAATTCAGGGCCAGAAAGCAAAAAGAGACAATGTTATGACAGTTGGCAACATATGAATAAGTTCTTTGGATTGGAAGGTTGTTTGGCATCAGATTAATTTCCTTGTTGTGAGAGTAAGGAAGATAGAATTCTTATTTAGAGAAGGTGAATACTGGAGTATTTAGGGCTGTTGGGGTCTCATATCAAGCAAAGATCTCTCTCTCTCTCTCTCTCTCTCTTTCTTCTAAGAGACTCTGGACCCAGGAGAAAGGAGAAGGACCTTAACAGGACAAGTCTATCCCCCCTCAGCACAATGGACATTTGCCGACTTTGCTCTAGTACCCACCTCTGTCTATTTTCTCCTGAGTCTTTTACTCTCCCTATCTCTAGCCATTTCCTTGTATCTCTGTCTCACAGGATATTTCTTTCAAGTGTCTATGACATAATCTCCAATCTACTTGATAACAAGTTTTCTTTCTGAGAATACCAGAATTTTAATAGGAAGCACTTAAAAAAAAAAAAAAGTCTTCAAGGTTCAAAGGAATCAGTCTTCAAGGTTCAAAGGAATCATTCTCCAAATGCAGAATTTCTGGTCCTGGAAGTTTAAACCCTGACAAGCCTCACATAACAGGTGTAGTGAGAATCTTGCCACTTGAGAAAAGGCTAACCCTGCCCAGAGAATCTGTGATTTCTCATACCACATGGAGGGAAGCCGTGCATTCTCCCAACATCTCTACCTCTTACTCCAAAGGGTACTATTCTCTTTTCATGCCAAAGATAGTTTAACATACAGGATGGACTCCCTTTAAGTAATTCCACAATTACTTAGCAAGATGGGATGAAATATACATGAGTTATTAAATACTATCATCAAGATGAGTAATAAATCAGACATTTTATAGTATCTGATTATAAATTCCATTTATTCTGTAAGTATTTAAAGGAAGAAAAATGAAGACCCAACAGAGATGTAAGCATCCTTAGGATGAGTATACTGTATTATTGCTCTGTGGGTGCTGCATCCCAGGAGATGCACAGAAGTTCCCTCTCGGGGCTGCAGGTATGAACCCCTGTCTCTCTGGCACTGTGGGTGCAGGCTTTGGCAACCAAGAACATTTCTATAAGGTTTTTGCAAGTCAGGAATTCTGGCCAGATTCCTTCTGGAAGTGAACTTGAAGATAGCCTCCCTCTTCAAATCCCTGGACCAAGTCAAGAGAGAAACAAGATAAGAAAAAAACAAGGTCCTGAATCTGTATGGGCCCTGGCAGGCAGCACTGACTGATGCAGAGCCTTAACTATGGAGACATGACATAAACTATCTGAAAGAGTGGCTACTGTAGGTCAGGGAGCTGGACACAATTTCAGTAAAGCAAGCATCAGTTCAATACCAATTACGGTTGTGTTCATATAGCACTTCATAGTTTACACATGTAATTTCATTAAATCTTACACTGCCCCTCTGGCATAGCCACAGTAAATTTAATTCTATAGACAGAGAAAATGCGCATGTCTCACTCTTGTAACCAGGTCTTTCTCAGTTCCTGCCAATGCTGCACTCTTTAAGTAATATCTCTTTAAATGTGGTTCTCATGTGCAGAGAGAAGAGGAAAATGTAGTCTTCCGACATCCCTCATGGCAGAATGTGACCTGCTTTTGCCTTTGCAATGCCTCATATGTTATCCTTCCAGAAGATTTTTCTAATTATGTTTTGCTTGGGCTAAGATTAAAATTAATTGGTCTTTTTATGATCACACATCAGGTGAATAATAGGGCCAGGCACCTGAGGATAAGCTAAAGATTAGAGATTGGTTTTGAGTGGTCCACAAGCTAGATAGTTTGAATGTAGTGGGAGATGACCAGAACATACCTGAGCAGGCCTCTAAATTTGCATCCAGAAGTTTGTTTCGTGGTTGGGATCTTTATCACAAGCTTTATGTGACAGTATTTAGTCTCATGGGGCCACAGCTGTTGACTCAACATGCATGCAAACACATCCATGTATACACACCCCCACACAGCATGTAACACGAATTTTCATCCTTCTACAACATTCATACTGTTTATTAGATTCTGAGGAGTGTTGACTTTTGGAGAAAGACCAGATACATCACTTCGGAGAAAGAGAAAAGGAAAAAAGATTGTAAAGAAAAAAATCTACTTTCTCCCTCCTTCAAATGCCACAAGAATATGTCATAGAAATCGCTTTACTCAAAATAACAGAGTTCAAAACAAAATTGTCAAGTGTCACTCCCTTGACCTGCCTCTCCTTTGCACACAGGGTTCCTCTTCCCCTGCCTATTAGCTGCCTTACTGCCTCTGCCATCTTTTACCCCTCAGGATGCCACTTCTCTGTCCTCCAAAGGAGGATGAACCGAAAAATAGCTCTTGAACAGCTTTTCAGTAACGGGAATAATAGAGAATAAACAAAGAAGTGGGTGAGTAAGAGATCTTTCTCTGCTAGCTGGCTGTATCCAACTCTAGCACAATGTTCATTGGAGACTATATAAGAGAGGTTTATCATCATTTTTAATGTCATACATTATCAAAGCCTTTATTGAACGACTAATTGTGCAAGGTTATATACAGGTCACTGTAAATAGAGAAGTACATAGGTATACTTCTGCATTCTCATAAGTTAAAACCCATCACATATTTCACAGTCCTACAAAAGATTCTCTGAGGTACTTTCTATTCTATTTTTGTTATAACAGCAACCACAACAGTGCTTGTCTGAGGGGCATAGGACACGAGAGTCTTTACATTATTATAGATTCATTCATTTATTTATCCATCCATTGACATTCTAAAAATCAATTCAGAGCCTACTGTATTATATACCAGGTCCTTGGCTGGGGTCTAAAGACAGAGCAATGGCCAAACCACGAATCCTGCTCTCAAGGGACTTACCAACCACCGTAAGCATGATATTCAAACATGTTTCCCTTTTGAAGTATAGGAAAACTATCTTTATATAAAATGTTTTCAGAAAACCAGTATATGAGACCAGGGTTTTCATTTAAGTAGGAAAGAATGGATAATGAAGAGATAACTTTTAAAGGAGAAAGTGTTCATCCCATTTGATTTGTGGTAACATAAGGCTCAATGAAGTTTCATAAGTTTTCCAATTTTTCTACAGCTAAGAGGTAGAGAATAAAGGACATGGCACTGAATATGTTGGATCTCAAATCCCTGCTCTTGCCATTTTTCCAGCTGTTGTTTCATTGGGCCCTAAAATCCAAAGATGCACCAAGAAAGGGAACCCAGCTCTTGCCTCACTGAGTTCATCCTTTGCAGAATTAGCTAATATCAAATTTTTATGATCACAATTTACAACTAAGTTTCTTATTTCTGCAGCCCTATCCCTGGCACAGAGAATCCAAACCAAGATCGTGAGTCAGTGTTTTGATGCTTTCTCTGGATCAGAAGGAGAACTTTGGCAGTAATAAAGATCTTCATCAATCATTTGGTGGATGTGGATTAACCAAACCAAAAACCCCTAATTATTCCTTTACATTTAGATGAACTAGTTTAGAGTATTATAGCATAAGTTAGGCGATTTTAGAAGGACTGGAGAAAGATTTATCTAACAAACAAATTTGCATTAAACGAACTGGTAGACCTGTCCTGAGAATATACAAGAAGAGGCAAAAATAACTACAACCCCAAAAGTCAGGGCCTGTAAGATTTGAATATTGCAATTAAGAAACTTGACCAATTAAATGTATAAAACTCAAAATTTAATTTTTTCATATGATGTTTCGCGATATTTCTTTAATGAAGACTATCTTACTGTTATTTTGCTGCTGCTGCTGCTGCTGCTGCTGTTTTTGTTTTTTATAATGGCAATTGGGAAACTAAGCAGCATAATAGAAGCAATTTATCCTGAAAGAAATCACTTAAAATCAGGATGAGAAACATTATTACTGCATGCCACATGCCATAGTTTCACGGCTCTCATTCTTTGTCTTGCTAGACTGTCATTCAAAGTGACTGCCACCATTCACGTGCAGAAGGAGAGGTGATGGGCCACATTTTCCTCAACCTACATATACAGTGGGAGCCTAGGTAAGACCAAGAAGACCTTTATCTCTATTTTCTTTTCACATCGAAGCTACCACTGAGGCATGGTACTAAATAGTCAGTTGCTGGTTTTAAGTGTCAACACTGCCCACTTTAAATCTGGCCCAATGTTCAACAGTATTATTAGCATAATTTATTAATAAAATCTTAATAGTACCAGATTTCAATACAGCCACTATCCACTGATAGAAGAATATAAATCACCAGATTGAACGTATTCTTAAATACTACAGCTGTATTTTGTACTCATTACACGCATCATCTCTATTCTTCCAACTACACCTGCACACAAGCCCATAGATATATCAACTCTATTGGGCTATGTTTGGATTACCAAAATCTGACAAAGAAAGCCAGAAAACGACAAGTAACTATTTGGTAATGCTATTAGGATGGCTGCTGCAGAAAGGAAAACTGATGAACATAGATCTTAGCTAAACAAGCCAATATGTGAGGCAGCCACTGGCCCTTTCCAGGAATTAAGAAAAATGAAGCAACGTAGATGGACACTGAGAAATTGACAAACCTGGGCATTCATAAGTATGTCAAGATCTATTTATCTTGTGTAAAATCTTTCTGAAACTTTCCATCTAAAAGCCAGATAATACTGAGCCCCAGGAAAACTCAAGGATGGACTTTCTTAAGGTTAGCTAAGGGCTGGCCCAAATGCCTGAAGTCTGCTTCCTCCCCTTGTAAATAGTTTGCACTCAGATATGCCTGAGTCTACTCTGCTCTTGCTGGAGGACATCTGGGATTTGGTGGAATTGTACACAGTAGAGAATGATTTGGTCAAAAGAAGTCTCGGGTGCACTAAAACACAATCCACTACTATGGAAGAATGAAGGAAGCTTGCAGAAGTGCCAAGAGAGTTCTCTATGTGTACACAACATGTCCTCATAAAGAGCCTTGAAATCCCTTAAAGACACTGACAGTTTTGCCAGTTTTAGGGCTGAAATTGGCTGAATCTCTTCATTCTTAATTGGGAGAAACTACAAAAGCTTCAGTGAAACAAGAGGAAGAAGACAAGGTACATGATGAGAAAGGAAGGACCCAGGGAACCAATAGTTGCACATGCAGAGAGAAAAAGGAGAAGGGGTCCCCAGAGAGGCTCTGGCAGGATGACCTATAGGAGCAGCAGAAGGCGGATGAGGCTTTGGAGCTGAGGATAGGGTAAACAGCTGAAGGGTGTAAGTACTGTCACTACGTTTCTGCTTGGATTAATTGGAAGAAAACAAGCCCATAAATGCAAAGTATTCATATTGATAAACTATTTAGGTAAGTTTATACAAATCAATTAATAAACATATAACAGGAAACAACATATTAACAATATTTCATAGCCAATAGCTATAATTTTATCATCAAAGTATAAAAACCCATTATAATAATATCCAGTCCTGCTGTGTCTGCCTGCCTATGATATCTCCACTTTCTCAGAAGTCACTCATTGCTTCAGTAGCTTTATTTATTTACTCATGATTTATATTTTGCCTACTTGGAGAAAGGGTCTGAGACAGCTTGCAATATTAAAATATATATAAAACAGAATAGCTAAAAATGAAAACACAAACACAAAGCAGTTAAAATGAACAAAGAAAGAACTGTGTCAGGCACAACCTGGCTGAGCAACTGAGCACAACTGAACACTAAATTTAGCTCTGAGCCGCCAAGACTAAGAGGGACAATGTATGTTGGCTTTAATGTTCTCACTGATTAAAACAGAAGCAAACCAGCCCACACGATCACACAAA
>NW_011889069.1:1858865-1863370 GCF_000151845.1 Pteropus vampyrus | reverse complement strand
AAGTAACTATTTGGTAATGCTATTAGGATGGCTGCTGCAGAAAGGAAAACTGATGAACATAGATCTTAGCTAAACAAGCCAATATGTGAGGCAGCCACTGGCCCTTTCCAGGAATTAAGAAAAATGAAGCAACGTAGATGGACACTGAGAAATTGACAAACCTGGGCA
Organism: Pteropus vampyrus; assembly: GCF_000151845.1. Classification (NCBI taxonomy): domain Eukaryota; kingdom Metazoa; phylum Chordata; class Mammalia; order Chiroptera; family Pteropodidae; genus Pteropus; species Pteropus vampyrus. Next base: position 1,863,202 of record NW_011889069.1, on the reverse strand, counting down.
TTCATAAGTATGTCAAGATCTATTTATCTTGTGTAAAATCTTTCTGAAACTTTCCATCTAAAAGCCAGATAATACTGAGCCCCAGGAAAACTCAAGGATGGACTTTCTTAAGGTTAGCTAAGGGCTGGCCCAAATGCCTGAAGTCTGCTTCCTCCCCTTGTAAATAGTTTGCACTCAGATATGCCTGAGTCTACTCTGCTCTTGCTGGAGGACATCTGGGATTTGGTGGAATTGTACACAGTAGAGAATGATTTGGTCAAAAGAAGTCTCGGGTGCACTAAAACACAATCCACTACTATGGAAGAATGAAGGAAGCTTGCAGAAGTGCCAAGAGAGTTCTCTATGTGTACACAACATGTCCTCATAAAGAGCCTTGAAATCCCTTAAAGACACTGACAGTTTTGCCAGTTTTAGGGCTGAAATTGGCTGAATCTCTTCATTCTTAATTGGGAGAAACTACAAAAGCTTCAGTGAAACAAGAGGAAGAAGACAAGGTACATGATGAGAAAGGAAGGACCCAGGGAACCAATAGTTGCACATGCAGAGAGAAAAAGGAGAAGGGGTCCCCAGAGAGGCTCTGGCAGGATGACCTATAGGAGCAGCAGAAGGCGGATGAGGCTTTGGAGCTGAGGATAGGGTAAACAGCTGAAGGGTGTAAGTACTGTCACTACGTTTCTGCTTGGATTAATTGGAAGAAAACAAGCCCATAAATGCAAAGTATTCATATTGATAAACTATTTAGGTAAGTTTATACAAATCAATTAATAAACATATAACAGGAAACAACATATTAACAATATTTCATAGCCAATAGCTATAATTTTATCATCAAAGTATAAAAACCCATTATAATAATATCCAGTCCTGCTGTGTCTGCCTGCCTATGATATCTCCACTTTCTCAGAAGTCACTCATTGCTTCAGTAGCTTTATTTATTTACTCATGATTTATATTTTGCCTACTTGGAGAAAGGGTCTGAGACAGCTTGCAATATTAAAATATATATAAAACAGAATAGCTAAAAATGAAAACACAAACACAAAGCAGTTAAAATGAACAAAGAAAGAACTGTGTCAGGCACAACCTGGCTGAGCAACTGAGCACAACTGAACACTAAATTTAGCTCTGAGCCGCCAAGACTAAGAGGGACAATGTATGTTGGCTTTAATGTTCTCACTGATTAAAACAGAAGCAAACCAGCCCACACGATCACACAAACTCTTTCTTCGTACTGTTTAGCATGTGCAGAGACAGATAATGAACTGACGATATCTTTAGCTACAGTTTTATAAAATATATAACAATGCTTTCAGATGGGCTTTCTTACATCTGCTCCTTATGGATGGCAGCTTGTAGGTTCTCTATTTAGGCTAGGTCAGATCCTTAAATAAGTCTACTCATAGCACCTTCTACCATGCCTAGAACAGTGGTTCTGAAACAGGAGTATTTTAAAATATAGATCTGAGTTTCTATCTCAAATATAGAATTCATTGGGGCAGGGGACTCAAAGTTATCTTTAAAAATAAATCAATATTGAGCAGTACACACAGGTCATTTCTGATGTTCATTCCTAATTGAGAAACACTATACTATGGGCAGAAAGGATTTTATTTCAATTATTTGAAATAAATGAGACTCGGCCTCTAAATTTTGCAGGTTGGTGTCTTTCAGCACTTTCTCACCTTGGAAGTTCAAGGGAAATAGAATGTCTTGAACCTCGGATATAGTAATATACTTCTTGCCCCAGTGGGAAGAGGAGAGAGAGAGAGAGATCTTGCTCAAAGCTACATAGAGGCATTGCATAAAGAAGAGGCCTAAGTGGCTCACAACTTGGTATCAGATTGTGATTCCAGAGAAATGACCAACCGGGACTGTTGCATCCACTAAGCAATGCAAGGACTTCTAAACATTCTACTCAGAGGAAAAAATCCGGCATTCAGCGATTACCTAATACACACCAGGCACCGCTGCCTGGTGTTCTACAACTAGAATTTCAGTTAATATGCTATTTTTAAAATAGCATTATTATCTCATTTTGCTAGTGGAGAAACAAAGGCTCAGAAAAGTTAAAATAAACTTCTCAATATCATACATCAAGTAATTGGTAAAACCAGGATTCAATTCAACTCAGTCTAAACCCAAAGCTCAACCACTCTTTTTCTACTGGGACTTCACTGTGGAACTGTTTTTCCTTCCCCTAGGGTCTTGCCTTCACAGAAATGCAGTAAAATGGACTAATTAAAAGCAAGGTTTCTGTAGTCAGAATTCCCAGGCTCATATTTTAGTTTTACCTCTTGAAAGCTGAGGGTATCAGTCAAATTAGTTCAACTTCGCATGCCTCAGTATTTTTTTTGTCTTGTGAGATTGGAATCTACACTGTAGAGTTGTGGTGTGAATTGAATGAGATGACTTTTACATAGCACATAGTCAGTAATCAGTAAATGCCAGCTGACTAAAGCTGTAGCAAGGATGAAATTCCTTAGGGTATAGAGGATGGTTCAGAGATAAATGGGCCAAGGTTTGCTCTAATCACAACAGAAATCCTGGTAGCAATCTCGGATGAGGAAGGACAGAAATAAGAGAGAAAGAATGTGACAGCAGTAGCTGAACTTGAGAACCACAATGAAGTCTTCCAAATTATCACGGAAGGTTCCTTCTGTTTCTAAAAGTCTACAGTCTTACTAAGAATAAAATAAGAGCATAAATTTTTAGAAATAGCATTTGGGAGGCTGAAAGCTGGCATCAACTAAGTCAGCTGAAATAATTTTAAATTTTATTTAGTTTAAAAAGATGAGCAAGGAAAGGACAGGACAATTTCTTGGGGAAGCCGGTGATTGTTAACAGATGTCAAAGACAGTAGAATTTCTCAACTCCTGATATGCTTCCATATCCACTCCAAAGGAAGAGAAAAATCTGCAAGCTATAAAGGGTAGAAAGAGTAATCTTAGAATTATGCAATGAGTGATAGAGCTGGAAATGACTTTTTCTGAAACATTAGTTTTCAAATGAGTTGCAGGAGAGAAGAGGTGGCAGTAAGCTGCTGCCAGAAGCCAAAGCCCATCTCTTTTCTTTCAACCACCACCATGGGAGAGGGATCAGAATGTAGACTTGTTTGCCACTAGAGAGCAGTATGAACAATTTGTGATTCCCCACTAATGTTTTCAATTAAAAGTTGAGGAAACTGAAGGCAGAGTAGAGGAGTGATTGCTCATGGCCATACAACTAGTCAGTGAAAAAGACGTCTTCTGTTCCTGAGCAGGATGAAAGACCACCATAAGTTGCTTCAAATGGAAGCTTAGCTAAGAAAATACATATGAGATCAAACTCTTGTATTAATTTACCCATAAGCTTTATTGAGTCCCTCTGTTCAATATTGTGGGAATAGGAAGAGGTAAGTCACCTTCGGGGTAAAGGTAAGTATGCAAGGACCCACAATATCATGTAAAAGGGACAGATTACAGAAGAGAGGTCTGGATGAAAGGCCTGGAGAGTTCAGAGCAGGAGATGGATATTTTAAGCCGGTGTCATCATTACGCCTTCATGGAGCAGGCAGCATATGAAAGGGAAGATTTGAGGAGATCGGAGTATTCAAAAGTGAAATAAAAGACCAAATTGAAAAGAAAAAAATAAAAACAGTAACAAAGGTAGAAAGACAAACAGAGCTCTGGGTGTACACAGGAAACAGCGAGGAGCTCTGTTTGGCTCTCAAATGGGCAGAGCAGAGAGGTAACAAAGTAGGGCTAGAAAGGTGTGTTATTTCCAGACTGGAGGCTAAAGACTATAGATGGGATTCTGCGGCTGGCTCTGGAGACTGCTGAAGTGTCTGGGTCCATATGATATCATCAGAGCAGTGTTTGGGGAAGATTAACTTCCTGGCAGCAGGTAAGATGGATGGGAATGGGAAAGACTGCAGGCAGCAACACCAGTTAGGAGAGGATTAGATGAGCTCCGGTGTGAGGTAATGAAGGACATTCCTGGAGGGGCAGGGATAAGAGATGGAAGAAATATTTTGATAAAATTTGGCCCCCAATAAGAATTGTGGAATAGAATGATGGAGAAGGAAGCACCAACAAATTAAGCCCAATTTCCTCATCTGTAAAACAAAGGGGATGCTTTGTATTCTAAGGTTCATCCAAACTATAAAGTTTGAACTCTAGGTGGGGCGAGGGAAGGCCTATGAGCCTATAATCATTGATAGTAGCAAAGGAGGTTTTATTTAGCTGCAATCTGCAATTCAATAGAGTCAAAACAACACAGGCTCCTTAGTGAAGTAAAACTCCTAGGCATATTCAGGGTTTTCTTGCTTTCCACGCAGCTGGAGTGTGATCTTCCCTTAA
>NW_011889069.1:1846854-1857288 GCF_000151845.1 Pteropus vampyrus | reverse complement strand
TGTGTCTGTGTGTATAGGGAGCATAGAGTGGGGAGGATTGGCAGAGGAAGCTAGCCATACAAGGTCAGGCCAAGCATATGGGTATGACTATACTAAGACTCTATAAGTTGTTTTAATTTATTTATTTGTTTTTGTTTGTTTGAACGAGCTTCAAGTGCACAGCAGGAAGTGTTAGGCTGGTTAAGCAAAGTACGAGGACTATCTTTGGAACAGCTCTGACGCTAACCAATCATTATTGTCCATGTAAATGCAACATATTCAGGATAGCTATGGATGAGCACAGCTTCAAATAGCTATTAGTAGTATATTCACAAGCACATTCTTACTTGATTAACCATGTATTCCAAATTTTTGTTCAGTGTGACATAGGAAAGCATGGCTTGAAGTTAACAGACATGTGCTTGAACATTGACATTTTCCATTTGCTAGCCATGTAACCTTAAGGAAGCCACTTAATCTTTCTAAGCCTCAACAATATCATTTGAAAATGGAGATGCTAATACCTACCTTCCAGGATATTTACACATTGTATATACTACAGCTTAGTAAATGAAATACATGACTCTCTCCCTGCTCATCTAGCAAAAGCTGGGCCATAGGAGGGAGAGCCTCAGGGCCTAGTACCCCCAACACAGAATGGTACCCCAGGTAATGGATCCCGCTGGGAAGAGGGCAATGAAGAGATGGGACAGCTTTACCATTTCTCAAGCTCAAGTACTGCTGGGATCAGACGGCTTTGGGTTGTCCAAGACCAGAAACCTTAAGTGCAGGCAGAACTGAGACTAAAACATGAAAATTTGCAAGAGCAGATGTCATTTCAACATTAGGGGAAACATTTTGACTATGAAAGCTGCCCAGCAAAAGACCCAGAGGTAACAAGCTCCCTGTCACCTGTTGTGTTCAAACAAAGCCAGGCAATCCTGGTCAGAGATCTCATGTAGGGAAACTTTTTGATACAGTAGAAGGTCCAACTATATCAAAATCAAAATTGAATGTTCTCTCAATGCTAAGAGTCTTTGTTTCTGTGAAAGTGAAAGGAGGTATTGCTACTCCTATTTTCCCTTGAAACTTAACACTCTAGAAGTCCCTGGTCCCTGCTGGAGGCAAAGAAATAATAGGAAACCTCCAGAGTTTCAGAGCCTTGCACTGGGACCATTAAACAATCCTTTTAGAGCAAGAGGGAGAGTGAGTCTGAGAGGCAGGTTTAAAATGATAATTAGCTTTTGTGATAGTCTTAATTGAAACTAGTTAGTCTAAAGAGAGGATCTCCTGAGTCAGTCCTGCCCATCGCTTTCCAGCAGCATTAGAATGATGATGCCCACATGTGACACAACTCGAATGACCGGAAGCCCTGCCTTGAACAGAGGAGTGGTTTGACTCTTTCCCTGAGGTAGCTTGTTCTCATTGATTTATTTTGTCTTTAATTGGATTGCTTTTTCCCCTTCCTCCCTTCCTCCCTAACTGCTTACACTTTAAAAAGAAGATTCGCAACATTCTATATTATATAGTGCTTCCATTTCTTGTCTTCAGGGTAATTCAGTGATTGACTGATCTAACTCCCTTTCATTGCTCTTCCTTCCCTCCTTCTTCTCTTCTTTGTTCCCTCTGAATTCCCAGGCTGGGTACAACATCACAAATTGAGGAGCCCTATGCAATTTATTCTTGATTTTGCCAGCTTTCTTACAGAGACCCCATATTCATCAGATTCACTCTAAGGGCCTGCACTGGTTTCTCTGAAATTTGATCGTGATAGTTTATATTGGTGTAACTAGCTCTGATTTCTAAATAAGAATGTATCAAATCCTTTCTAAATGTAGCTTGTCCCACAAGTTTTTGTCACCCTCCACAACTCTACCCCGACTCTCCACCCCCCACCCCTGGGCCACTGTGAGCCTGAGCTCACATTCATGGCCAATAAGAAATTCTGAGCTCATGGAGGGATTTTAGGGACGAGAAGGTAGACAGATGGGAAGAAGGAGGGAGGAAGCAGCAGAACCTGAGACTTTACTCACATTTCCCTGTGTCCTGGTTTTGTGGAAGTGACAGGAAGGCTATGTGCCTTCACAGTCATGGTGTGCAGGCTGAGATTAGAAAGAAGGGAAGGCAAACCTACCCCTTATGCCATCATCAATTGCCAGCCCTTGGTTTTCACACTGGTTTCTATATCCAGTGCTCCTGGCCTAGATTGCTGAGTCAGTGATGCTAATGAGTGACTGAGTGACTTCAATCATCACTTTTTGGACCTAAGACTCAGTGCTTCTCGGGTACACTCTGAATAGGCTCAGCTTGATGCACAATGGAGAGAGCAGAACTCCAAGAGCATCTAATGAATTATTGGTTTGATATAAAGGACAAGAACGTCCAGGCACCAGAAAATGAAAATGGAAACATTGAGAGCATGCAAATGAAGTCCTCAGACGCAGGCTTTGAGGAACCCACGTACAGCAAAGGGTGATCACCACCGCGGGTTCAGAGACAACGGCACTGCCCATCTATGCCTTCTTTTCCTCACTGCCTGATTGGCTGCCCTCAACACTCATCACGATGGCTTCTGTCTTCCAGAACACCATCAGCAAGAGAAACATGATTTTACAAATGCAGGAAGCCAGTGTGGTAGAGAAGAAAGAACACTGTTTTGGGGCCCAGAGACCTTGGGTGAAATGTGGCTTAATGAGTACTAACTACTTGAGGAAAGTCGCCTCAGCTTCCTCACTTTAGAAGTGAAAAACTCCATGAGATGACCTCAGTGTACTTTCAAGCTCTGAAATTCTAATCCCATATGGATATTTGTGAGACATGCAAGATGAGTAGCACAGATCCTCTTTATCCTTCCTGAAAGGCTTGAGAGATTGTCTCTATATATTTTAGTTAATTTAGCTAGGTTTATACTTAAACCATAAGACAGCCATCCAATAACTCATATTGTGAGAATTGGAGCCATCTTGCCCTAAAATAGAAAACCAGTTTGCAGTTTCATGCAAGTAGAATAGTCATAGCGTGGCTGTCTGGAGGACCTGAAAATCCTCCAAAACTCCAATGTGAGTAAAAACCTGAATGTCAGGACATGTTTTGAAACTAGATACTTAGATATGGAAAGTTCTTTAAAAATAACTTTACCCTCATAAAAAAAAAAAAAAACACCTCAATACCTAATAAGGTGGCTGTATAGTTCAGAATGTGGGCTTATGTCTATTCCCAAGATTGGTTCTATCTATGACACACCAATAAATATGTTGAATGAACAAATAAATAAAAGAATAAGTGAGCCTTCTACCTGGAACATAAACCTCCTGGATAGAAGACTGCTACAGGATTATTCTGCTCTGTTGAAAAACTCCTCAGAGACAAGAAAGTTACTATCTTATCTAATGGCTTATTTTTTTTTCTTAAGTATGGAGGAAGGTCAGTTAAAAATTACTTCTTAATTCCAACCAAAATTTGTCTTTGTGTTCCTTGTACCCTTGGCCCCAGTTAAGCCAGAAATTCATACTCCCTCCTCCACGCACTGTTCTTTATTTGACAGGTACCGCATCCCTCCACAATATTAAAATCTGAGAATCCCCAGATCAGTTGATAATTGGCTTTGCAATACACATGCCCCACCCCCAAAGGTCCTTATAAGATTTACCTTCAGAATCACGTTTTATTTAGGCTGATATTAAACTGAACGTGTAGTCCTTGAGTCCACGCTAAGAACAGCCAATGGAGAGAAAGGTGAGCTAAATATCTCACCTGAGGTTTAAGAATGGGCTCCAGATATGCCTGGGGAACACTGAAGAGCTGGCTATACCCTCAATCATTCAAGAAATATTCACATCTCCTAATATAAAGTGGAGATGGTACTAACTAGCATTCACTTGTCTCAAGCCGTTACCTGTGGCAATGATCTGTGCCAGGCCAGTAACTCTGCAAGTGGCTGTGTGTGGCCTACACCACCCCCCACCCCATATTCTAAGACATATTCATTAGTGAAATATCAGAAACCTCAGGGGCAGCATGTGCTTCTAATTCATTTTCCAATTGTATAATGAGCCAGGAGTGAAATTTTTAGGGTGAATTTAATTGACCTTTACAGCAACATCAGGCAGATTGGCTTAAATGCTATTAAAGCAAAATGTAACCCGGTGAGACTTTCTGGAAGGTTATTGGAAAATCTATCAAGTTGTTTTTTTCTTAATTTTCATTAAGAAAAGATAGGTAGAGGGCATAGAAGGATGAACAGACTGAAAGACAGAAGGAAAGAGATTTAAAGCAAAAGTGAGATGGGAAGAGAAGAGTAAGAGAAATAAAATGCTAAGAATGAGAGAGGAGGGCAACCCTTGCCCCTTACTGCAAGGGGATTATGTTTTAATTTGGAAAGGCTGCTGAAAATGTATGGTTAAGCTACAGGTCACATTGGTCTGAAGTATTTCCAAAACTTGGGGAGAGGACAGTAGTCTTCTCTTTCTTAATATTTTGGTGCTGCTATTTAGGCCCTCCTTAGCACTACATAGGAAAGCTCACATGAAATAGCAGGTGTTGTCTTTTTTTGGTAACTGACAGGGGTCTTCTTTCTGACTCCATTGTCCCTGTCACCAAAAGTCATACTCAGTTCTCAACAACAAGCTACCTATGGAGAAGCCAGAAAGTGAGATATAGGGCTGAATAAATCCTTGGGTACCCTTTGGGAAGAAGCTGGCAGTCAATGGACAGGGTGCAAAAAAAACCCCAAGCAAACTGGACTTAATTCTAGGTAGTGTCAAATCAAAGGGAGTGGACTAGTATATTAGGTGAGGCCCAGGGGTGGGCATCAGGATCAGTACTGGCTTACTTACCATGGATATTATCATGACCTCTGGCACCCAGGCCTTTCTCACAAGTACAAGCCAGTAAGATATGGAGTGAGAAACGTGTGTCCATAAAGAGTATGAAATCAGGGAATGAATGCAAACCCATCAATACATCCTCCAAAAAAAAAAAAAACAGATAAGAACTCAGGAGGTTGGCAAAGTGGATAACCTGGGACCTGGGATAAAAATCCAGGCCTAAAAGAACACTGGATTGTGTGAGGAAAGAAAGCTTAGGCTGAGCCAAAAGACAGGGGAAAGGCGCAGCCTCCCTGGAGTTCATTCTGGGTATCAGTAGCAAGATGAATTACATAGACCACAGGGCTCTTAATTAACTTCCCACTCTATGTAGAACTGGCTCAGAAATCATACAGGGTTGAGTCAACAAGTGGAAAAAGGTGCTGTTAACTAGGAAAGAGAATAGTTCTCCATGTAGAAAGGACGTAACACAGTAGGCCTGAGGCTGCTGTCTTCAGAAAGACCAGCTTGCAAGGTTGGTCCTTGGCCAGAATTTAGGAACTTGGAATTTGGGAGGGTTTGCACTATTCTCTAACTGATAGGGCTAGTTCCCTCTGGCTAGACTGTTTGTGCAGACATTATGATTTATTCTGGACAACTACTTTCCTTCTGGAAGTCTGGAATTTTGGTATGTGCTAGAAAGAGTGTGCCTACATGACCAGCCCTCAATTAAAACTGTGGACACTGAGTCTCTCATGGGCTTCCCTGGGCAGAAACATCACACACATTTCTGGGAGAAGAGCGAGCTCTGTGTGACAGACACCTCATGGGAGGGAGAGAACACAAAGAAATCTCACATGGATTCCTCCCAACTCCACTTGTGCCTTTGTCCTTTGTGATTCAGTTGTGTATCCTGATGACACCTCTATAATAATCTTACTTATCAGCGCAATTATATGCTAACTCCTGTGAGTCTTCCTAGGGAATCTCCAAATATGAGGTGGTCTAGAGGTCCCCTGACACATCCTCTCTCAATGAAAACTCTCTAGCTGGTTATTTCTACCCTCAATTCTGAATCTCACATCTGCTTCTGAGATTTCTTTTTGATATTGATGGAGACTATATAGATATGAGCTGTGGCCCAATATAGACACATCACCCCCAGCAGTGACTAAGCTCTCTCAGCACTCAGAGGACTCTAATAGGCGTTGCAGTTACTCATACATAAGAAACACATATTCTTTCTTGATCAGAAACCTACAGAGGAAGATAAGTGGAGAGAAAGTGAGAAAGGAGCGGGGAAAATGCCCTTGATAATGAGAACAACTTTTAATAGCTTCAGAAAGAAAAAAATAAATAAAGGAGAGGGAGGAACTTCTATAATGGAAATGCAAAATGTCTCAGTCTATTTTTACTATGATGATCAACAACTTCATCCTCTTCAGTACTGTTAGTTGTACACTTACAGTGCACCAGGTACTTGCAAAGCCATTTACATACATGGATTTCAGCTAAAATGTACAATGGGATGCAATAGGTAATGGGTAATATTACTATCCCTATTTTTGTTTTAGATGATGACATAAGGACTAAAATTTTAAATAATTTGCCCAAGTTACAGAACTGGTAAGTAATGGAATCAAGATCCCATCCAGTTGTGTTCTTCAGGAAGAAAAGGTAAGTCTGAAACATACTAATGCTCTCTTACTCAATATTGTTAGACTTGTGAAATATGGTTAAAAAATGGAAAAGACAAAATAGAACATGACCCCTAAGGGGAATTTTTGAAAGGGACAAGAAGCAATCTTACCTCTCAGTGTCCCTTAACACATCTGAATTACTACAGCACATGTGGAGAAAACTATCCGAGGGACCAAGGACATTGCCTTCTAGCTCCAGATTTTCAGTCCTCGATGCAATTTTAAAGAAATAAGAGCTTTCTTGAACCTTAATTTTCAAACGTTTTATATTTACTGGTCAGGATTATAGATTTATGAAGCACTTTCAAAGATAACACAAAATATTTACTAAATTGTGAACTGTATGAACACACCTTTATATCATCTGCAAATTATACCTGGCATCAGGTAGGCACATTACATGTCTGTCAGATAGATGAATGACTAGAAGATCAGAGAGATGGTTCAATATGTGATTACTAGATGGATGAACAAATAGTTGGATGCATGCATAGATGGATGTCTGGATGGTTGTATGCCGAAAGTGAAAGTAGACTTTGAAAACTTAAAATAATTTTCTGGGAGTGGAAGTGTGGAACACCCTTGCCTGGGTAAAGCTGTGATATGTATGTTCCTAGTATTCCAAGCTAAGAATTAATTAAGTTATCAGGATAAAGTTAGTCTCTACTCTCCTATCTCCTTTTGCACTTAACATACCTGAGGCATCTCACATTTTTATGAGATGGAGAAACTGGGCAGAAGAATAGAGTTGTCCGGATTCTTGCCACTGTCGCCTGATTTGGGGATTTGCAAGAAAGAATTGTGCCCCACAGACTGTTTGCTAGTCTTCTACCCTCTCAGTCCATGTTTCAGAAAGGAGACATCAGACATGTGGATTCCCAGCTGCTAGGACTCAACTTCCTAGAGAGCACACTTAAGCAAATTCAGTGAGCCAAGATTCAGTTTAGGTGAGAACAAAGCACCTGCAACTGCTATTGCCTCCCTTGCAGGACCCTTCTCATTTAACGTGGTGTTCTATTTTTATATGCATGTAGCCCACCAGTGCCCTAGCTCCTCCTTGGTCCCATGACCTGTGATCCTGTATGCATTTGTTGATTTGTTCGACAAATACTGAGCTCCGTAAATAGACCAGGTTCTTTTGTAGGTAATAGATATACAATGATTACTCAAACAGGATTCTTATCTGCTTGTAACCCAATGGGGGAAATAGATAAATAATTCAATCTTCTCAACCTGGAAGGTTCACAAAAACCTTAACATAATAACTGGCAGATGCATGTTAGACAAAGAGAAATAAAAAACTGTACCAGAAAGGAAAGAGTGTGTGGGCAGATAGGGGTTAACATTCCAGGCAAATACAATTGCATGGGCAAAAATCACAAAACAGTTTGTGTAGTCCAAGACCTCTAAAGGCTCAGAATGGTAAAACAGAGGCTGGAAAGGAAGATGAGGTTTAGGGAGTGGGGAAGAGACAGAGTGGAGAGAGATAAAAACAAAGAGTTGTCAGGAACCAGGTAATGAAGGGTCTTTTAATGCTACATAAAGGAGTTGGAGCCCTTTACTGAAGATGATAGGATTCTATTGGAATAACTTGATCAGATATTTATTCTTAAAAGTTCATCTAGTACGAAAGTGGAGGGTGATTGAAGGTAGCTGAGCCAGGAGATAAGGAGACTTGTTAGGAGAAAATAACATGGACCACACAAGAAATAATAGGCCAGGGTTAAGGCTTTAACATTGGGAATGGAAAAAATGTACACATGTGAGATGTCATTTAGGGTAGAGAGAGGGAGAAATTTTAACTGGCTTTCAAATTTCTGTTTTTCCTTCTCACTTGTCCTATGTGAGTCATAAAGAACAAGACAAGGACCCTGTCCGTAGGAAAGGACATACAAACACGTAAAGACAACTAATAGCAAAGAATCACACATTTTCCCTGCCAAATGAGAGTAGACACAGTAAGTACCATGGGAGAGGAGACATTACTGCTTCCAGCTGCACTCATCACAGGAAGCTGGATGTAGTGCTTGAAATATGGGCAGGATTAAGCTGGGTCGGTAGAGGGGAAGGCCCAGGACCCCGGGGAGAACAGATGCAGCAGTAGGGAGCAAGGCATATTCTGAGCAGGGGGAAAAAATAACTCAGCATTTGACTTTAGCAGAGGATGTAGAGATGGAAATTATGGAAGATAAAGATGGACAAATAGAGGGTGAAGGACTTTAAATGACAAGGTATGGAATTTGAACTCTCTTCTCTGGGCCAGTGTTACCCTGTCTGGTATGTGGAAGGCCTGTATCCCAGGAGATGTTTATAACTGCTTTAGTAAATGAGATGCTTGCGGTTAAATTAAGTTTGGAAAATGCTGGATTAAACTAAATTAATTGGGTTCCATTACCGACTGGCTTCTTAGATATTACATACAAAAAAGAACGAGGATCAAAGACTACAGATAAGTAAAAGAAAAACACAGGACTGAAAATCGATTTCTTTGTTCTAGCCTCGGCTTTATGGTTGTTTAGGTATGTGACCTTTAGTAAGCCACTAGAAATTTAGGCTTTAACATGCTGGTAGGTAAAATGGGCTGTTAGACAAGGTAAATGACTTAACATTTTGGAGATTATCCTGACGTATTAGAACCTCTAAAGATGATCATGCCTATTTTCAATGTTACGCGCGCGCGCACACACACACACACACACACACACACATTTATCTACAAAGGGCAGTTAAATCTAAACAAAATGTATCCTTTGTTTTGGCTGGAATCACATAAACTCAGCATGGTAATTCTGGATAATTCCTACACTAGATCATAAGGTTGTGAGCAAAAAGAATGTTTTTTGTTCATCAATTAATTTCTGGCATCTAGTACAGCACTGGGGACACAGGAACTTAATAAAGATTTGTTCAGTTTATGAATGAATGATGATCAGTCACTTTGAATGGCAAATATATGTGTATATTTATATATATTTTTTGTTTAAAAGAGAAAATGAGCTGTTGCTGAATATAAATTCAGGGAAACATTCTTGTAAATGATGTCATGGGGATTTAAAAAATGAGTATTATTTGTCGAAATATTTGGAGACTTGGTATAGCTAATCTCTAAATGTCTCAATTATAAAATTATATGATACATTATTTTTTGAGGAAAAATTCATTATATTTGATGTTTCCAAGAACAATGCTACATTTTCAGAGATGGAGAGTGTGCAGTAGCAGTGAGATATGGAAAAAATCGGCATCGTAGGCTGCTAAGGAAACTAAGACCACAAATGCAGGGTTCTTATTTTATCCACTAATGCAAGCACTGGTGCACCTAACACAGCACTATACTCTAAAGGAGTGCAATAAATATGCTTTGACTATCTCACCAGTCCAGCAGTTCCTTCTTTTATTCATTCAACAAACATTTATCGGGCTGCCACCATATGTCTGGAATGAGGATCTGGCAGTTGACAACATAGGCCATTTTATATAAAATTAAATTAAACGATATTTTATGAGCATTTATTATGAGTCAGACACTAAACTAACTAGTAAGAATATAAGGATGAAAAAATCACAGTCCCCATCACCAAGAAGGTCAAAATTCATTGAGGGAAGTGAGGGTCTCAAATCCGTAGGCACCAAAGAGGTCTCCGAGTGCTGCACACAAGAAAGAAGATGTTGGAAAACAGGCCTCAGTGCATTTGGTATTAGGGAATTTTGACCATCCCTGAGAAATACGTTCAAGTAGAATTGTTAGGATACAAGTTAAAAGATATTAACTTAAGGAGTAATGAAAGGTAATAAAACGAAGACTGGCAAGTACATATCTCTACTTGAAGATTTGGCAGCAACGAGAAAAAGAAAAATATTTGGTAGTTTGAGGAATGGCAGAGTCAAAAGCAATTTATTTTATTATTTTATTTTATTTTATTTTATTTTATATTTTATTTTATTTTAAT
>NW_011889069.1:1839526-1845665 GCF_000151845.1 Pteropus vampyrus | reverse complement strand
TACTGGCTTTCTATCTTCCTTCAGATCTCAACTCAAATGCCACATCCTCAGAAAGGCCTTCCCTGACCTCACCATCTCCATACAGGGAGCAATAACTCCCTCTACCTTTAGTTCCTCTATAGTGCTTGTGAGTCACAGACATTACCTTTTTTCTGAATGTGTTATTTATTGCTGTACCTTTTCACTCTAATGGCAGCTCCCTGAGGGAAAGACCTGGTGTCTGTTGTTTATTAGTGTGTGCTGGGCATCTCTCACATCTGAGGGTGACTTTACCACAAAGATAGGTCAGAGACCCTCTCCATGACTATGGCTAGAACCTCCCAGTTTTTATACACAGGACCACTCTAGATAACACATGTCTTACTCTCAGACGACTTCAGTTGTGAGACTCTTTTATTATTATCAGTGTTTTCTTTGTGAGCATAAATAGTTATCACAACATGTCACAATGTGTCACCATGTATCTGGGTTGCTTTCCCAACTTACTACATGCATCTACCCCAGACCCTTCTATTGTGTAATTTCTATTACTAACATTTCTACATAGTTGCAAAAAAACTAAATATATTATTTATTTAATATGGGATTGTATAAAGCATTCACATATTGTGTTATTACATACAATGTGTATATATAAATCATCAATGGGAATAGTAGTTCTCGATGACATAACTTTCAAAAGAACCTGCTTGATAATATCTTTGAAGAAGACGCAGAGTTATTACACCTATTAATAGATGAAGGGAGTAAAGTTTAGAATGGATAAATTACTTATTCAAGATCATTTAGTGCCCAAGCTAAGATGACAGGCCAGATTCTCTGACTCCTAGCCTATTCTTGGAACTAGCTTTACATACAGGCAATGTAGGCAGTTCTCCAAATATTTGCTCCAAATATAGACAGGCAGATACTAAAGAGACTTTATACAAAATCATTATAGAGTTCTGTAAAAATATGATCTGGAAGGGGGAACAATTTTCCCAGCAGTCTACACCAAGCTTGGCACTACTTTGGTCTCTCCTGTACACTGCCTTTTCAAGCCACATCCCTTGGCTACCAGATGTGACTTCCCAGCTTTCCGCTATTGCCTTAAGTATACGTCAACCATCATATCTAATTTATTTACTTGCTTGCTTATTTATTTCTTCATTAATTATTAATTGAGAAAATATATATTGTAAGCTTTGGCACATGGCTATAGTTAGCTTATCACATTAGACAGAAAAATACTGATGGATCAGAAGCCAGAATCAATTTAGAACAGAGATTCTCAAACTTTAGTGTGAAACAATCATCTGAAGGGTTTGTTAAAATGCAGACTGTTGTGGCACACCAAGTTTCTGATTCAGTGGGTCATGGGCAGAACACAAAAACGTACATTTCTGCCAAGTTCCCAGGTAATGCTGAACCCTCTTGGGTACATGGAGGTGGAGGGGTGAATGGATGGACAGGTGCCAGGTACATTTTGAGAACCACTGGTTGAGAATCTGAGATGGTGGAAATAAGGTGACAAACCGTACTAGTTTGCCTGAGACTGAGGGATTGCTTAGGAAATTAAATTTTCAAGGCTAACACTGGGAAAGTCCTGGGCAATGCTGGGCAAACTTGAACTAGTTGGTCACCCTAAGTGGTAGTGAAAACAGGACACTATGGTTGGGATATCAAGGGCGAAGTTGAGGGACAGTTTGGCCAGTGAATATTAAAGGCGAGAGGGTGACATAAATAGTCTGCTTATGGTTCTTTCCTGGTATAGAATACACTCTCCTCTTATTACCATTATCTAGCATAGTGTTAGCATACAATAGGAGCTCTAAAAATTTCTGTAGATGAACTATCTGCCTGAATGTTTAAATGAATGAATTAGTGAATGGATGGCTAGATGAGGGGTAGATAGATGAATGAGTGGCAAAATGAATGTGTAGATGGATGGATGGATAGATAGATACATGCAAAGCATATTTATTTCTCAAGTTTCAAGATAAGTATCTATTTCAGCAATCAAATCAAAGTAAAGATCCTAGAACACTCTAGGATCACAGTGAGTTTATATCCAGGTAGGCAGAGAAGATCTGGTCCTGACCCAGCAGGCACCGTCTCTGAACTTGATTCCATGAGCATCTTCAGGTCAGGGCAAGGCAGTGATAGGGCATTCCATCTGCCAGACTAACTCTTTTCTTAAACCTTATTCACTCCTCTGCACTCTAGGGAATCTTCCAAAATCTAGAGAAAAGAATAGTTTAAAGTAGAGTGGGAAAAAAATGAAATTGTTAAAATGGATGTTATTGAAATGTAAGTTTTGTTTCAGGAAAATTAAGGGTGTGGGAACCTCTGTTGTAGTACATGTTTGGTATGTTCAGATAGTAAATACTATCAGTGAGTGGGCAGGATATTAAGGTGACAGGGAGGCAATTTTGAGCCCCTTTAGATATTAATTTCCCACAGATCATCTGTCTGTTCTCTCCTTGTTTGAAGTTCCCAAAGCTGGAGGCTTCAAACCACATACCAACTGCTGTTTGCACACAGCTCATGGCTCAGTGGGGAACCACCTCAGCAGGTTACAACACTATGTCCCTGCAGGAGCCTTCTTCATACTCCCTCTCTGTCAGTTGCTGCCTTTCTCTCCATTCCAGAACATCAAGGACAATTCTATCAGCAAGTCCAGCAGTTGTTAATGAAGCCAGTTTATCCCCAACACGGTGAGCTTTCCAGGCCCTGGCTCCAGGCAGGCAAATTGATTTAGGAGATGAAATGAAAAGTGACCTAAACCCTTTCTTAGAATACTCACCCAAACCAGAACTTTCTCCTCTCTCTTGCTATTCTCTCATTTTTCTACTCTATCCCTCTTCACTGTTTTCCCTTTTATTTTACTGAAGTTTTGAGTATTGCATGGGTTATTTTTACATCTATCATTTGACAAAGAGATTTTTAATTGTTAATTTATAGCTGTTTCATGTTGGGTAGGGATGGATGTTTCTTGCCCTCAAACAAATCACTGCTTGATAGGACAAGAATAACAATATGTCCTAAATGGTGCTCTATTGGAGATTCTTATATGGAAAAGTGACACAAAAGAGAGATGCTGAACCCTGCTGCAAAGCACAATGGGAAGCTTCACAGAAGTGGAAAGACTTCTCCTGATCTCACCTCCACCAGGTACCAGAAACACAGTGCATGTTCTTTCCAGAGCATAAGAAGTTATAGACCAGCTGGAATGTGAAAGGAGTTTTTAACTTAGCACAGGAGTTTAGAGAGACAAGCAATCCTAGAAATAATCATAGGAAAAACCAGCCTTCTCTTCTGAATTTGGAAGTGCTATTCTTTAGATTTACTAAAGGAAAATAACCATATTGAATGAAAACATTAGTCCCAAAATAAAAATAAAAAACCACTTTTTTTTCCTTTAGAAGGAGAACTGACTTGTGAATAGAGTATCATTTAATCACATTGGGTTCCAGTTTTATATCTGTGAAATGCAGGTGCTAGACTGTATATCCTCCAAACCACTTCATTGCCCAATATTTGACAGATCTATGATTCTAAGCACACAGGCTTCAAACACTGGGGTCTTTGCTACAGTTTTTGTTTTCATTTAGTAATTTGTTTAGATTTATTTGACCAATAATTATGTACAACTCAAACTCAAAATACTCTCCTTTAGACTTGACAAAACAACCAATTTACCATAGTAAAATTTGGTTCTGCATGGATTAAAGCGAGTAACAACTTAGCTTACATGTGGGCACTCAAGAAGGCACATGCTCACCAATTAACGGTGTCAAGACAGCTGTGGTACAAATGACAGCCTGTAAAGATGGAAAGACAAAGCAGGAGGGCACAGAGGATATCTCTGTACACACGACTCTGCTTGGTAGGTATATGTATTGAAAGAAGTCTGAAAAATAACCTGTGACCTATTCTTCCAATCCAGAAATCCTATGGGTCAGTGCCCTCCCCTTAGCCCACACCGGAATTAAAGATGGTTCAGTTTGTTTATAGTAATTTCCTGCCAGGTCATTTATTGACTAAACAATCCCAGCCAAATCCAATGGCACAGCCTCACCTGCTGACCTCTGTTTGAACATTGATTATTGCTTCTCACCTCATTAGACCATTCTTCTCAGCAGCTACTACCTACCCAAAGGAATTTCAGCTAATCCTTTTTGTTTGTTTGTTTCTTGGTTTTCTTTAAGTGAAACAAGAGCAATGACCTTATACTTAGGAGGACGAGCAAAACTTCCATGTCAAGGAAAGGAACCCTACTTTGGCTAACCATTCTCCCTACTCTGTGTCTCCCTAGTTGAAATGCATCCTCTGCAGGATCAAGAACAAAAGAGTGACTTGCTAGTATACAGTTAGCCAAATGAAATAGAAAAGGCAAGAAAATAGTGCTGGCTTTATTTTTCTTGTAGTCACAATGGGCTCATGCCCTAAAATAGCTTCTAGAATACAGATTTAATCTGATGAATGGACTAAGTGATTATTCATTATCTATTATTAATTGTGTGGCAATCCTTCACTTCAGTTGAATTACTAATTCAAATATTCAAAGCTGCAACTGTGAATGTGAAAGTGCATTTTACCTGTCAATAGAATGATTTCAAGTGTTTACATTTTCACAAATATTAGCAAGACATTAAAGCTAATCCTGGGCATTAGCTTACTGTTAATGGTCACTATAATTTGGACTTAGCATCCTGAGTGCAGACCACGTGCCTCTAGATCTTAATTGGCATCCAAAGATGAGTTTTAGCCAATCTGTAATTGCCTCTGAAATTCTATGCAATATTTTTTTAATAGTGGAGATTTTTCAGAGGAGGGTCATAGTCTTCAAAGGACCCAAACCAATACTTGACCCAAGACATACTAGAAACAAATACTCTAAATTACCATCTTTCCTGGGATAAAGATCTGCGTCCCCACCCCCCTCCAAATTATTAATTTATCTAGTACTGGGCTTTATTTGAAACATGCCATGGATAAACCAAACTGACAAAGCTTAAAAACCTACTTTATAGATGAGAAAACTTAAGTTTTCTAAGAAACAAAATAGCTTATAAAAGAAAATTCACTATTTAGAAAGTAATTAGTCAAGGCACTCTTTCCTGGAAACATTGAGAAGAAATATAATAAGCTAGCGATTCAAATAACACTTCTTAATTTATGAAAAACAAAACAAGACAAACAATGATGGAAATTTATAATGCATTGTAATGTAATTAAAGTCTTACTCAAAGGAGAAGATTTGGGTTTTAGTCTAGCTCTGATATTTCTTAGAAGTGTGATTTGATACCAGTCTGAAACCTTCCAGAGCTTCAGTGAAACCCAAGGGCAATGCCAGATATGAAAGCTTTTTGTAAAATGTAAAAATTCTCTAAATGTTAGTTAATAATAGTATTTTGAAAATGAGCATGAACAATAATTTTTCAAAGGTCAGAGGAAAGTGGATCTATTTAAGAGGCATTGAAGAGGAGGTTGATATAAAGTGTGGATGTTTCATAGGATGCATATGTTCTCTCCAATAACATCATTTATGATATCTTTTCCATAGCCTTGTGGGCAGCCAAAGGCTCCATTGCAATTGATATTATCACATGATCAAGAAAGTGATTTTCATATAGATAAAAAGGATTCCTAATGGCTACTGTTTAACCTTATTAGAAGAGAAGAAAAGGGATCAACTACTAAAAATAATCAAGTAAACTTTAACTCGAGAGCTATAACTGCTTGGAGGGTTCTATGTCTTTATCCATAGCTATTAAATTATTTATTTAGATGAAATCCAAGAGTAAAGATAAAAGTTAGGCCTTCATGGAAAAAAGGGATTTTGGGATATATATACATATAAATGATAACTTGTATTTTCCTATCGACTTTATATATCTGAACTTTAGAACTCCTAAGCAATATTTTACTCATCGATACAACACAGCTATATGATACTCAGAAAACTATGTTGCAAAAGGAGAAAATAAAGAATAGAGAGAAAAAGCATTTTATTCAGTCATTAAACATTTTATTAATGATAGGCATTTTCTAAGTGTTGTAACCAGCCTCCAAAATAGTTCCAATGACCCTCTCTTCATCACCCAATACTTATGCCCTTAGGGAAATCTCCTACTCTTCAGTATGGGCTACACTT
>NW_011889069.1:1833830-1839051 GCF_000151845.1 Pteropus vampyrus | reverse complement strand
ATCAGAACCCATCCAGGCTGTCTATCATCTACAGAGTAACATCCAAAACCATTACCATAGTGCAAAGCCTGCCATGCTTGACTCTTACTTTTCTCTTCATCTCAATCCCACACCACTCTAAGGTCACAATTAGTGTACCAGCAATACTGGCCTGTGCTCCCATGAGCAAGACATTTTTTTCAAATCCATGCCTTTGTTCTGAACCTTCTCTGTGGCTGCTTTTTCCTCACCCCTGATCTCTATCTCTACATATAGCAAGCCTATGCATCCATTATGAGCCTGATTAGGGCACTCGTTTCTCCAAGAATGCTTCCCTGATCCTCACAGTTTGGGTTAGGTGGCAGTCCTCCGAGTGCCCATATAACCTTGGGCTTATTGATGTATTACATGCATTACGTTGACAGCAGCTGTATGCACCCGTGTCTGTGTACTTCAAATCTGAGCTCCTTGAGAATGGGTCTATGTCTTATCCATTACGTTTCTATCTCATTTATCATAGTGCAAATGTGATAGAACACATCCAGAGTGGATAAATAAAAGGATGAATGGCACCTCCCTAAGAATATTTAGAGTATACTAAATACAATCCCAAGCAAAGTCATTGAACTGACCTTAAAGCTCATTGTGGGTAATGGTCAGATTGTGACTATCACCACACAGTAGATAGAACAAATTACAACATGATTGGCAACCAAGCAACTTACAGATGAGTTGGTTCATCTCCAACCTGGAAAACTGTTTACAACACAGATTTTATGTTTGGCCATGAGAGAACTGGCCTGTCAGGAATTTCTACTCAGGCATAAGAATTCTATCAGTTGGCTAACTGGGCTATGATCGGGGGCCTCAGCCATTGTATTTCTGCGCCTCTGATATTGGAGAATTCTATGAATTGGAATCAACAATGACCATATTAGCTTCCTAATATAGGTAGTTGGCTTATAGATGGTAGGTATTAACTGGCTTCTGGCAATGCGTCCAATATCCTGACTCATAAGACAAGTAAATAGAGCAAGAAGCAACCTGACAAATGATATCTATTCCGCTCTTCTCAATTTACAGAGAGAGTTTAGGTACACTTGTCCCCTATACATGGTAACCTCTCTATGGAAGCCAACACAGGGAAGACATAGAGCTTGCCACCAGTTTTGGAAGGCTGCAGTAGTACAAACAACAGCAAAATCCTTATTCAAAAGAAAAGAGTAATAGTGATGAAAGGAGAAAAATATCTCTTGCAAAGTGAAAAAGAAGTGAGAATAGAAATCATTGTTCAAAATAAGTTTTAACCTCATCGGCTGAACTAAAATACAATTACAGTAGAGACCTGTGTGCTTTTGCTCAGATTTTGAAAAATACAGTAGAGACCTGTATGCTTTTGCTCAGATGATCTAGAGGGCTGGTGAAGAAGCAATGGGGCTTCCTTATACGCATGTCTTTTCCCAGGTCATAGAACTTTAACATGACTCCCTGTCTCCAATTTTGTTTTGTTTGTTTGTTTGTTTGTTTGTTGTTTGTTTGTTTTTATCACAGGCATTTTGCTAGTACCAGGCTCTAAGGCATGACAAGAGGATCCATTCTCAAGCTGACAAATGGTTGGTCAACTCTGGACTGATGTCTGATCTAATGTTACTACAATAGCAAGTGGGGAGAAGAGATGAGAATGTTTCTGGATTTCAAGTACCTTCGAAGCAAAGATGATTATTCCATTTCTGAAGAGACTGCATTATTTGTATTCACTGGGTCTTCCCTAAAAAGAACTTTACACTTCTGACTCCACCTTGCAAGTTTGCCCATAGCCTAAGTTCTGAGAGCAAGCTCAATGCTTGCTCTCAGATATATGCAGGTTCTTTCTATTCCTATACATTCTCTTGTCTTGTTTTACATTATCATCAATATTGTTTGCATGAGAAGTCATCATATTATAAAATTATATAATTAAAATAAATTTAATATATAATAATAGCTAATATTCATTGAGCAATCACTAGATTTCGGAGACCAAACTAAATACTTTATTATTTAATTTTCACAGTAAATCGATATGGTGAACATTATTGTTATCCATATCATATAGAAAAGAAAGCCAAGGTTACCACACTGTGATAACATGTCTATGGTTCCAACAATCAAAAGAAAAAATATTTGGGATTAAATCCATGATCCAAAACTAGAAACTGTAACCACCACATTGTGATTAAATTCCTACTTTATTACTGTTATGCCAGACTCTCAGTGTTGAGTTTCTAGCTCTTTCCTAGTGCAGCTTTCACTACTGTCTAGTTATTCGTTGTTTCAAATCTGGTCCCATACCTTGCCCTTCTTTACCCCATTTTCTACCTTGCTATTTGATTCCTCCCCACAACATAATTAGATTTCTGTCACTTGGTCCTAAACTGATGACTCATATTTTCTCCCATCCTTGAGAGCTACTGCTAATCCTTCTTTTTTAGCCCAGCCTCAGATCCTTACCTATTCTCAAGCTCCCCAGAGATTCTGCCTTGCCTGGCTGAGCATTTATAGAAAGTTGCATGTAACAAATTAAAGAGTAATTCACAATACACATTCTGTTCACACATAGAATATTCATTGTAGATTACTATTTAGGCCTTACGGCAGGTCTGAACTTATATAAATATGAATATGAATATACATATACACATAAATGTATATATAAACTTTGAACTTATGGCTCAAATAAGAAATAAAATAAAAAATGCAAAATAATTGAGAACTAAATTCTGCTACAATGTTAAATGTCAAATGTAGGTGATATAGATAAAACAATATAGTACTGACAGGAGACTTAAAAGTTGAAAATTAATGAGCTACTCATCTAACTAACATAGTTAGAAAAAAACAACAACAGAATAACCCAAGGAATATATAGAATAAAGAAAGTAGGACTTCTGGTCAAGATGGCAGAATAGGTAAATGTTGTGCAAGCCTCCTCTCATGACCACATCAAAATTACAACTAAATTATAGAACAACCATCCTTGAGAACCACCTGAAGACTAGCCAAACAGAACTCTTAAAACTAAGGATATAAAGAAGAAGCCATGTCGAGACTAGTAGGAAGTGCAGAGATGTGAAACAAGCCGGTTTTACACCCACGTGTGGTAGATAAGAATTATGATGGATATCTCAGCTGAAGAGGCCCCAGCTGAAGAGAGAGAGATTCCAGCCCCACACTGGATTGTCTAGCTGGGAATGCCAATACTTAAAAGAGAAGTCCCACGATAGCTGTCTATGAAAATTACAGGGACTCAGTCCATGTGAGATGGAGGGCTGCTGTTGACTCAGGAGTTCTCTTAAAGGGCCCAAACACAGACTCATTCACTCTGCCCTCACCTTAAGCTCCAGAGAAGGGATAATGGCTCAAAAAGTACCAGGGACATATGGGAGAAACTGAATTGTCTGGTTTCAGGAAGAAAGATGGAGAGGCAGCTCTCTCTGGGATAATAGTGCCAGCAAGTCTCATTGCTCCTTTGTTGAACCCTCACATCACACAGTTTGCAGGCATAGGTGGGCAACAAATCTGATTCTCCATTAACATGGCTAACACAGCTCTCACCCCACTCTGGTGATCCTCTGAGGCCCTATCCCACCTAATTCATGGGCCTGACCAAAATCTCTTTCAGAGGCTATTCCTCAAAAGTAGCTGGCCTGGGTCCACACTGCAGATTTTCCTAAAAATATCTCAAGGGCTCACAAACCTAAAACAAGCAGTGAGTGGCCTCAGCATGGCCTGTACCTTTTGCTAAGTGGCCCCAAGCCTGACACTAGTGGCAGGTGGCCTTGGTTCACTGCATAACCACTCCTAGGTTCCTCCAAGCCCAGCAGAGGCAGCTACCAACTGCTGATCACTTTATGGCTTTGGCCAAGTGACCCAGGCTGGATACAAGCAGTTGCTGAACTTGGCCTGCACCAGATCTCCTTCCATGAGACTCTAGAAACAACACACCTAGTGGGCCAGCTTCAGATCACACTAGAACATCGTGCAACTAGCCTCACAAACAACACACCAGAAGTGTGGATTTAGCAGGCATCAGAGGCCAATTAAAGTGAATTCTGCTCCATGGGGTCAGCCCCGCATAACAGCTTATCCTCTGTAGTCACTGCCAGTCTCATATTCAGTCAGCCTGTAGGTTAATCCCACCCACTAACTTTCCAACAGCAATCAACACTTAACTGAAACAGGAGAACACACACAACCCACGCAAAGGCCACCACTGGAGCACCTGGCTCAGGTGAACAGGGAGATTGTACACTGGGCCCCACAGGACACCTACTAGATAAGGCCACTCTGCCAAGATGAGGAGGTGTAAAAGATTTGCATACTACATAGAAACAAACACAGAGAAGCATCTGAAATGAGGCAAAAAAAAAAAAACATGTGCCAAATGAAAGAATAGGACGAAACTGAAAAAAAAAAAAAAGAAAGAAAGAAAGAAAGAAAAAAGAAAAGAACTAAACAAAATAGAGGCAAGCAATCTACTGGATACAGAGTTCAAAACACTGGTTATAGAGATGTTCAAGGAACTTTGTGAATATTTCAAACAAAGAGATAGTAAGCATAAAAAAGGAAATGGAAAACATAAAAAAGAACCAGTTAGAAACGAAGAATATGTTAACTGAAATGAAGAATACACTAGATGGAAACAACAGCAGATTAAATGAAGCAGAGAATCGAATCAGCGATTTGAAAGAAAGAGTAGCAGAAAATACCCAATCAGGACAGCAAAAAAAAAAAAAAAGAATTTAAAAAACGAAGATAGTTTAAGGGCCCTCTGGGACAACAAGTGTAACAACTTTCAAATCAGAGGGATACCAGACGGAGAAGAAAGAGAACAGGGATTGAGAACCTACTTGAAGAAATAATGACATACAAGCCCAAGAAGCACAGAGTCCCAAACAACATGAACCCAAACAGGCCCACACCAAGGCACACCATAATAGAGAGGCGGGGAAAAATGGCATAGATGATAGAGGCTCTGCTCATCCTTCTGGCAGCCAAATCAAAGTTGTGACAGAAACAAGGAGCAAACAGCAAGGATAATCACCTAGATGAGCAAACCATACAACTAGGGAGAAATTTAAGAAATCATCCTGCATGGCAGAAGGTAGGATGGGGGGAGGATGCAAGGCTGCTCATACCTGAGTGGCTGAATGGGATGGAGACTGTGACAGTGGCAGCTGCAGACACCTCTTAAAGGGGCCTT
>NW_011889069.1:1831848-1832166 GCF_000151845.1 Pteropus vampyrus | reverse complement strand
CAATAAGTACCTTAAATGGAAAAGAATTAAGTGCTCCAACCAAAAGATACAGTGGCTGAATGGATAAGAAAACAAGATCCTTACATATGCTGTCTACAAGAGACTCACTTCAGATTAAAAGACACATACAGACTAAAAGGAAGGGCATGGAAAAAGATATTATGTTGGTGGACCTAGAGGGTATTGTGTTAAATGAAATGAGTTTAATAGAGAAAGACAAATATCACGTGATTTCACCTACATGTGGAATCTAAAGAACAAAATCAACAACAACAACAACAAAAGCAGAAATAAACTCAGATACAGAGAATATTTTGA
>NW_011889069.1:1827916-1831798 GCF_000151845.1 Pteropus vampyrus | reverse complement strand
GTGATTTCACCTACATGTGGAATCTAAAGAACAAAATCAACAACAACAACAACAAAAGCAGAAATAAACTCAGATACAGAGAATATTTTGAGGGATACTAGATGGAGGGGATTTGCGGGGAAAGAGGGTAAAGTGATTGAGAGGTGTAGGTGGGTAGTTGCAGAATAGACATGGGGATGTAGAATATGGCATGGGAAAGAGGGTTAATAATTTTGGAATGACTATGTGGGAGGGAGGAAGGATGCTAGATTTGGTGAGGCGAGTGCTTTGTGAGTTGTGGGGATTTCTTACCAATATGCTGTACAGCTGAGGCTGGTGTTTTATATACCAATCATAATTGAAAAAAAAAAATAAAAAACTCATTGAAATTGTACAATGTAAATGCAGACAACTAGTTGTCTGTTATATTTCAATAAAGATGAAAACAAAAAAAGACACATCATAATTAAAATACCAAAGATTAAAGACAAAGAGAGAATCTTAAAAGCAGCTAGAGAAAAGCAGTTAGTAACCTACAAGAGAGCTCCCAAAAGACTGTCAGCCTACTTCTCAACAGAAAATTTGCAGGCTAGAAGGAATTAGCATGAAATATTCAAAGTGATAAAAAGCAAGGACCTACAAACAAGATTACTCCGCCCAGTAAAGCTATCATTTAGGATAAAAAGAGACATAGCTTCTCAGACAAGAAGAAGCTGAAGAACTTTATCACCACCAAACCAGTATTACAAGAAATGTTAAAGGGACTTCTTTAAGAAGAAGAAGAAATGAATTAGAAAATACTGAAAGAAAAAAAAAATGCACACTGACAAAGGCTAACACATAATAAAAGCAGTGGCTCAATCAACACAAAAGTTAGTACAAAGGTTATAGGCAAAAGTAGGAACATCATGTGTAATTATAACAGTAAATTAATGGATACATACAAACACACACAGAAAAGAAGTACAAAAATAATGACAAAAATATAAACATGTAAGAGGTGAGTAAAAATTGTGGTGATTTTAAAGTGTGTTTAAACTTAAGCAGCCATCAACTTAAAATAGACTGCTATAAACATAATTTGATATGTATGAAGTACATGGTAATCACAAACCAAAAATCTATAAGAAGTCTACAAGAAATAAAGAGAAACCCAAACACGATACTACAAGGAGACATCAAAAAAATAGGAGAAGAGAGAAAGAGAATTAAAAAGGAACAAAGAACTACAAAAATAATAAAAAAACAATTAAAATGACAATAACTGCAAAGCTATCAATAATTACTTTAAATGTAAATGAATTAAACACTCCACTCAAAAGACAAAGGATAAAGAATATGTGGTACATATATATAATGGAATATCACTTAGCCATAAAAAAAAAATGAAATCTTTTCATTTGCAATAGCATGGATGGAGCTAGAGGATATTATGCTAAGTGAAATAAGTCCGACAGAGAAAGGCAAATACCATACGATTTCACTTACATTTGGAAACAAATGAAAAAACAGAAACAAACTTGTAGATACAGAGAACAAACTGATGGTTGCCAGATTGGAGGGAGGATTAAAAACTGGGTGAAAAAGATGAAAGGGTTAAAAAGTACAAACTGGCAGTTATGAAATAGTCACAGGGATGTAAAGTACAGCTTAGGAAATGTAGTCAATAATATTGTAATACCTATGTATAGTGCTAGGTGGGTGCAAGTCTTATTGGAGAAATCACTTTGTAAGTTATATCAATGTCTAACCACTATGCTAAATACCTGAAACTAATATAATATATAATTTCAACTGTAATAAAAAATAAGAAAAATTTAAAAAGAAAGTAATAAAAATAAGAGAAGAAACACTAAAATAGAAGACAAATAATAATTCTAGAGAACTGATGAAGTCGAGAAAAGGTTCTCTGAAAAGACCAAAAAAGGCTATTGAGCCTTTGTTAATGTGGGTTAAGAAAAAGAGAGAGAGAAAAGGCATAAACACACAATACTAGGAATACAATAAACCGGTATATAATAATAAATTTAGAATATGTATTTTTAATTAACAGGAACAGCATTTGCTGATAAATTTGACAATAAATATTAAAACTGACTAAAAAATAAAAACTAAATTAGACATGTAATTTTTAAATAACATGTTATCAGAAGTTAAAAAACCTAATAACCACCATTAGATATAAATGATTTACAGATAAATTCAAACAAAATACAAGATACCACAAACCCACAGCTAACA
Source organism: Pteropus vampyrus (assembly GCF_000151845.1). Taxonomy (NCBI): domain Eukaryota; kingdom Metazoa; phylum Chordata; class Mammalia; order Chiroptera; family Pteropodidae; genus Pteropus; species Pteropus vampyrus. The sequence continues at coordinate 1,829,578 of NW_011889069.1, read as the reverse complement.
TTATTCCCAATGGTTAAAAACTGAAGGCTTTTTCTCTAAGATCAGAAATAAGACCAGAATGCTCATTCTTGCTATTTTTATTCAACAGAGTACCAGGAGTCCCAGTCACAGCAATTAGGTAAGAAAAAAATAAAAGACACTCAAATGAGGAAGGAGGAAGTAAAACTGTCACTATTTGAAGATGACATGACACTATATATAAACCCAAAAATTTGTTCAAAGAAAGGAATTCAGTAAAGTTTCAGGATACAAAATTAATATACAGAAATCTGTGGTGTTTCTATACATTAATAACATACGATTAGGAAGAGAAGTAAAGAAAACAATCCCATTTTCAATTGCATCAAAAATAATAAAATACTTAGGAATAATTTAACCCAAGAGGAGAAAAAGCCATACATGGGAAACTCTAAGACACTAATGAAAGAAACTGAAGAAGACAAATAATTGCAAAGATATTCCAGGCTCATGGATTGGAAGAATTACCATTGTTATAATGTTCAAACTACTCAAGGCAATCTACAGATCCAATGCAATCCCTATCAAAATTCCAGTGGTGTATTTCACAGAACTAGAACAAATAATTTTAAAATCTGTATGGAACCACAAAAGATTTTAAATAACAAGATCAATTTTGAGAAAGAATCATGCTCCCTGATTCAATTTCAAAGCATACTACAAAGTTATAGTAGTCAAAACAGTATTCTGTTAGCACAAAAATAGACACAGAGATCAATGGAACAGATTGAGAGCCCAGAAATAAACCCTAACAGATATGGACAATTAATGTTTGAGAAAAGAGCCAAGGACATACAATGGAGAAAGTCTCTAAATAAATGGTCTTGGGAAAACGGGACAGATACATGCAAAAATATGAAACTGAACCACTAATTTATATCATACACAAAAATGAACTCAGAATGGATTAAAAACCTTAATATAAGACCTGAAACCATAAAATTCTAGAAGAAAACATAGGCAGTAAGCTTCTCGCATCACTCTTATTGATGTATTTGTAGATCTGACTCCAAAAACAAGGTAAACAAAAGCAAAAATAAACACATGAGACTACATCAAACTAAAACCTTCTGCATAGTGAAGGAAGCCACCATCAAAATAAAAAGTCAACCTACTAAATGAGAAAATATATTTGCAAACCATACATCTGATAAAAGGTTAAAATCCAAAATATATAAAGAATTCAGACAGCTCAACAACAAAAAAACAAACAACCCAAATAAAAAATGGGTGGAGAATCAGAATAAACATTTCTTCCAAAAAGACAAACAACCAACAGGCACATGGAAAGATGTTCATCATCACTAATTATTAGGGGAACGAAAATCAAAAACCACAATGAGATATCACCTCAACTTTGACAAATGGCTATTGTCAAAAAGACAAGAAATAAGTATTCAAAAGCATGTTGAGAAAAGGGAACCACTGTACACTGTTGACGGGAATGTAAATTGATGCAGCCATTATGGAAAATAGTATGGAGATTCCTTTAAAGATTAAAAATAAAACTACCATATAACCCAGAAATTCAACTTCGGGTATCTCTTCAAAGAATATGAAAACACTAATTTAAAAAGATATATGCACCCTTATGTTCATTGCAGCATTAGTTACAATACCCAAGATATGGAAACAACCTAAGTG
>NW_011889069.1:1827139-1827866 GCF_000151845.1 Pteropus vampyrus | reverse complement strand
ATATATATATGCATATATGTATGTATATATATATCTATACATATATTTACAACAACATGGGAGGTGCTTGAGGATATTATGCTAAGTGAAATAAGTTAGACAAAGAAAGACAAATACCGCATAATTTCACTCATATGTGGACTCTAAAAGAAGCAAAACAAACAAACAAAACAAAATAAACTCATAGATATAGAGAATGGATTAATGGTTACCAGAGGGGAGTGGGGTTGAGAGGTGAATGAAATGGATAAGGGGAATCAACTGTATTGGTGATGGATGGTAACTAGACCTGTGCTACTGGTAACTTTATAGAGTATACAGATCTTGAATTACAATGCTGTACACCTGAAACTCATATAATAAAATAATTTTTTAAAATACAATATGTAAATAACTTGAAAGTTAAATAAATTATTCAAAAAGGATAAAAAGAGAAAATACTCCCCCAAATTGCTTGTTGTGCTAGAATAGTGTTGATAGCAAATCCAGAAAAGGATAGTAACAGAAAATGAAAATTGTAGGTTACTCTCATCTATATACATGCAAAATCCATAGAGGTTTTTTTTTTGTTTTTTTTTTAATGACCAGGTTATTTTATCTTAGGAATGCAAATTTCATATGATATAGAAAAGATACTAATATGCTAAGTTACATGAATGAATTTGCCTCTGATTTGAAGTATGAAGTCTAACAAGGCTTCTCAACTGTAATGGGCATTCAATACATC
>NW_011889069.1:1818104-1826899 GCF_000151845.1 Pteropus vampyrus | reverse complement strand
TTATTTATTTTTGTCTCAGGTATTTTCCTTAAGCCAGGGTCTTAATTTAGTAGATTTATTTAATGAACTTCTGGAATGATTAGTTAAATTTGAGGGGGAAAATAAGCACAATTATTCATTTCAATAAGTGCAGAAAAATTAATTAATAAAATGTGATACAGTCATACTAGAAATTCAAAGAAAACTATGAATATGAGACTTCCTTAACTTGAAAAAGGGGATCTACCAAAAATATATGACAAACATTATATTTAATAGTGCAACTATTAGAAGCAATCACTGTACTGTCAGGAGAACATCAAAGATGGTCATTCTCAGGGCTTGGGTTCAACACTAAGTTGGTGGTCACAGGGTCTGCATAGAGAGATAATGCAAAGAAATAAAGATGAAAATAATTTTTAAAAAAAACCAATGAGCTGCCTTATAATGATTTCCAATGATATGATTATCTATGTAAAAATCCAAGTAATTAGAATTAATATGTGAGTTTAGAAAAGTTGCTGAATATAAGATTACTATAGAAATAGTAATTAAGTTTTTAAACATAAGCTGCAAACAAATAAAAAAGTTAATTAGAGTAGACATTACTTATAATAGCAACAAAAATAAGGTTTGTGGGAATGACTATACAAGATGTGTAGGAGATTTAAAACAAAAATTATAAAATTTTATTGAAAACCAAAAATGAAACTAAATGGAAGCATATTGCATGTTAATGGGTAAAAAAACTCAACATCATAAATATGTCAATTCACACCAAATTATTCTATAAATTTAACTTAACACAACTCTAGTCAATATCCTAAAAGAATTTTGCATGGTATTAGACATTAATTTTAGGAAGATAAACAAAGCGTCAGGAATAACCAAGATAAATTTGAAAAGCAGGATGAGAAGACTCATCCTACGAGATAGCAAAACATATTTCAGAGCTACGGTAATTAAGATATTGTGGTATGGGTCCAAAAATAGGCCAGTGGAAAAGGATAAAAGCCCCGAAACAGACAAGATTATGTGGAATCTAGATTTAGGAAAGAAATGACACTACAAGTTCTTGGGGAAATCAATGGATGTTACTGGGACCCCTTTCTCAGCAGTACACAAAAATCAGTTTTAGGCATCTAAAACAGCTAAATATGAAAAGCAAAGTTTTTTCATTTTTAGAATACAAATATAAGAGAGTATTTTCATGTGCTTCTGGTAGGAAATGATTTTTTTATGTGCACACTATATATATTCTATATAAAATATATACATATATATATACATAATTTTAGTTAATTAAAACAAAAATGAAAACAAAAAATTCTTCTCTACCCCTCACCCCCAAATGATAAAGTAAAACACAAGTCACAGGCTGGGAGAAAAATCTTACAATTTCAATGCATATAATTATAAAATAATTAACATTCAAAATATGAAAGAATTAAAAATACCAATCAGCCAAGAAAGAAAAGAAAAACTTAGAAAAAATGGGCAATTCAGTAAGAGGAAAGCCAAATGGCCAATAAGTATTTTCGAAGACACTCAACACTAGTAATCAGGAAAATACAAATTAAAACAACAATAAGATATCATTATACACTCAGCAAATTGCCTACTCTCATGCACCCTAGTGAGATTGTAAACTGGCAAAACCATTTTATCGAGCAATGTGGCAATATCTAGAAAATTTTAAAGTGTTCTTGTAGTAATTCTCTCACATATACACAAGGAGCCACATACAAGAATGTTTATTACAGCATTGTGATAATAGGAAACAAGCTAATTGTCTTGTAATAAAAGAGCCAAAGTTGTGGTATATTCATAAAATAGAACAATATGATGTAATTTAAATGATTAATATATACATATATACATATACATATATATATATGCACATATATTACCAATAGCAATAAATCAAATCTTGGAAACATAAAGTTGCATAGACAAGGCAAATAGCTAGAAGATATAATTAAGTTGAGATCATTTACAGAAGTTCAAAATCATTGAGGACAATATCATATTTTACTTATACACAAATGCATTATAATTAGGAAAAATTCTTACTAAATTCATAATTATGGGTACTTCTGGGGAGGAAAGAAAGGAGTGAGAAGAATGAAATTGAAGTAGAAATAATAGGGGATTCATTTTCACCGTAATTTTTTATTTCTCTAACAAAGAGATCTGAAATTTGGCAAAAATGTTAAGATTCAAGAAAAATGGGTAGTTAGTATGTTTTCATGTTTTATTATTCATTGGTTTTCTATATATTTGGAATATCTATATTATAAATGTTGACAATAATTTTAATAGTATTTTCACTAAAAGTATGCAAATTTCCTTACTCAATGGCTGATATAGTCAATTGGTGTACTTTTACAGTGTCATTCTGAAAGAAGTTAGTTCTTAGTGATTTTTTTTCCTCTTGATGAACATGCTCAGTAGATGATCTTTAGGTAACCTCCAGGATTCAGCAGATTTGTGGACACTATTTTAAGACAGGCTCCTGACTCTCAATGTTGTACTTACCATGCCACATTTTCTTAATACAGTAAATCGTGAGGAATGAAACAAACCACAAACTGCAAAACTGTACTATAACTCACAAAACAGATAAACTCTACCAAACCAAGACACACAATGCAATCTAAACTCATTATTCTAATACCAGATCATTCAGACCTTTATGTTCCAAAATAAAACCATAGAATAAACCAAATTGATTTAAGGTTTACAAAATTTATCAATTCCTGCTCAGTCGCTGCTCACTAACTTCTGCCCTAAGACCACCCTTTGGCTAACTCCAGCCCCCAGAGCTCTGTAAAGTGCAATTCTCTCAAGGTATTGTTCTCCCTTGCTCAGCAAATTCAATGAACCCAATTTGGCCATGTTTGAATGGGAATTTGACAATAGCGCAGGAACAAATATAGAGTTTGCCATGTCCATGTGTCCCCTGCCTACTGGTCATTCGCCATCTCTTGCTACTGTTGTCCTATTGTATGCCCCCTGCTCTGAACTTACTGAACCCTTCACATATTTCTGAATGAAGTACGTTCATTGATCACTCAGGTCTTTGTCACTTCTGCTCCTTTGGCTGTAATACTCTTCTCTCCTTTGCTTCCCATACTAACTCCTATTCTTTACTCAGCCTAGGTGGCTCTTCCTCTGGGGGTTTTTTGCTGCTCCCGCTATCTGTGGTGGTAAACCCTCAGCTGAGCTTCTCTAATAGCTTGATTTTTCCTATCTTACAGTATTCATTACCCCTATATTTCCATTTCCTGTTTTCTTACCTTTCTCTTCCACTAAATCAGTAGTTCTCTTCTTTCACTGCATATTAGAAACACTGGAGAACTTTAAAAATGTTGATCTATTGGTATGGGGTATGGTCTGGGTATCTGGATTTTTGAAAGCACACAGGAGATTCTAATGTGTAACTAACATTAGAAATCATTGTATTAGCTGGTAGCTGGTAGCTCTTTGAGTGCAGAAGTTACTTGATTTGCCAATGTAGCATTAACACCTAGCGCAGTGCTGAACACTTAGTAAATGTTTATTTGGTAAATGGAAGGTAACTATGGAGAACTACATTCTGATTCTGATGTAAAATACCCCTCCAGCTTGCTGTGTCACTATATTTGGCAATAGCACCTGGCAGTAATTCCCAAAACAATGAGTATAACTCAATTATAGAATCATCACAATTTGTTGTAGCTATTGAGTTCATATTTCAATCTCTCTTGCTGCAAGACTGTGAGTTTTTTGAGGAGAAGGTCTACATCCTATTCATTTTTATATCTCCAGAGTCAAGAGCAGTTCATGACCTATAAAATATCTCAAAGACTTGTACTAAATTATTTAACTGACTATGAATTTAAATATCTCAATTTAAATTAATCATCAAAAGCCTCAAAAGGGCCTCAAGAACTACCAAACTACCATCCTATTAGTTCATTCACTGTCCCACTCCCCAAGATGATCATTTCACATCTTCTCCTCTCTTCCTGAACCTCTTACACTCCCTCCATCATCCTCAGATTTGCATGGTGACCTCACTTTCTACTCCACAGAAAAAACTGAAACTATTCTAAAGAGTACTTCATAAACTCACCACCCCTCTATTTACCTGCCAGCATCAGTTTCCACAACTGCCTCTGATGAGAACCATGCCCTGCTCCATCTAATGTAGTCAAAGATGTTCATCTATCTTACTCTGTCTACTATAAGTCATTTTTTTCTCCCATTTTATTTTGTTTTGTTTTGTTTTTATTAGTATCAGGTATACAGCACAATGATTAGGTATTTATAGAATTTATGAAGTGATCTCCCCAATTATGCTAGTACCCACCTAGCACTATACATAGTCATTACAATATTATTGACTATATTCCCTATGCTGTACTCCACATCCCCGTGATTGTTTTGTAATTACTGATTTGTGCTTCTTCATCCCTTCACCTTTTTCACCTAGCCCAACAACCCCTCTCCCCTCTGGCAATCACCAGTTTGTTCTCTGTATCTGTGAATTTGTTTTCTGTTTGTTTGTTCATTTTGTTGTTGTTCTTTAGACTTTTTCTCTCCTGTTTGAATCATTTGCATCAATATACAAATGTGCTATTGTGTATTCTATTAAAAAAAAACAGCATTTTAATTTTTGCCCCCCTCTGTAGGAAAAAACAAAGAAGCAAACAAAAACAACTCCTCAAAAAAGTCTATTTCATTGTCTCCTATTTGTCTCTCATATTCTCTGTTCAGTTCTCTTCAATCAGGCTTTTTCTCTTACTACTCATCTGAAAATGTTCTCAATGTTGCTGTTGAACTCCCTACTCCCAAATCTAATGGTTGCTTCTCAGCTTCCATCTAACGTGACTTATCAGCAGCATTTAACCACTCCATTCTCCATGATACACCTTCACATGGTGTCCACGGGCTTGGTTTTTCTCCTTTCGCACTGGTTGTTCCTTTACAGTTTCCTTCTCTGTGTCCTCATTTCCTCCTCTGTTCCTTAATATTATAGTGTTCAAAGTCTCAATCCTTACCCCTTTTCTCTATTCTCATTCACTTCCTTGGGATCTCATTTGGTGTCATGGCTTTAAATGACACCTATATGCCAACAACATCCAAAAGTATATCTCTGGTACAAATCTAAACTACAGGAGTGAATACGCAATTGTCTAACCTTCAACTCCACCTATGTATGCATCTCTAAAATGGAACCCCTGACCATTTTAGAGATGCATACATAGGTGGAGTTGAAGGTTAGACAATTGCATATTGCACTCGTAGCCCTCACTGTATCAACTTATGGCAAGTCCATCCTTCCAGTCCTCTAGGCCAAATGTCTTGCAATCATACATGCTTCTCCCCTTTCTCCATCAGGAAATCATCTCCCTTCCCTGAAAGTATATCCAAAAACTGATCACTTCTCACTGGCTGCACTGTTACCATGTTGACCTGGGCCACCACTATCTCTTCCATGTGTTATCACAACAGTTTTCCTATTGCTCTTCCTACATCCATATTTGCCTACACTCATCCAAATGTAGTCTCAACATTGCAGCCAAAAAATTTGTGATGCTTTTCAAATGTAAGTTCTGTGCAAAACCCTGCAGTGGCTGTCAATTTCTCTCAAAGTAAAAGCTTATGTCCTTACAATGACCTACAAGTCTCTCCTTTTCTAGCTTCCTCTTATATTTATTACCTTCACTCCTACAATGTCCCTGGGCTCACTTAGCTTTAGGCACTGGCTACCTTGCTACTCACTAAGTATGCCTAGCATGCTCCTGAGGGATTTTGCACCAGCTGATTCCTTCCCTGGACTATTCTTTCCCTTGAAGTCTACATGATTAATTTCCTCATCTCCCTCAAATATTTGCTCTAATGTCATCTTATAAATGATGGCTTCCTTGAATACTCTGTTAGAACTGCAATCTGACCCAGCCCTGAAACTCCCAATCCTTGACCTTTTTCTGTTTTTTTTTTCTATCTTAGCACCTTAAAGCACACATATAATTTACTTACTTATTACATTTAAAATGCATTGTCTATTCACTTCACCTTGAAAATCTAAACTCTAAGAGAGCAAGGCTATCTGTTATAATCATGACATATACAAAGCACCTAAAAGAGTGCCTGGCACATAGTAGGTGCTCAGTAGATACTTGTCAAGTGAATAGTTAATGGCTTTTTTTCCTTTTAATTCTGGAAAACTTTTCAAAATTTAAGCCACTCTTTTTTATCCTCCCAGTTCCAACATCTTCTATTAGAGCAATTTGAGTGAATATTTTGTATTGAGGTATGAATGTGTACACACACATGCAGACATGCACACATACAGAGTCACATGTTCTTAACTTGCTTTCACCTATTCCACAATTTCACACTGATCACTTTACTATTGACCATTGATTCTAGCACTGAACTAAGTACTTTCCCTATATCTCTAATCCCCACAACAATGTTGAAAGGTAGATATAATTAGTTTTATTTTATTATTTTATTTTATATTTTATTTTTTCCCCTCGTTAATCCCCCCAATACACAACACACTTCCACCCCTGACCTATGGATGTTGCCATTTCCCCTTAAGAACTGGATCTCTGAAGGCAGGGTGTCTCTCCTCCCACAGGCTGGTGGCGTGCAACCGGGGCCTGGCACCCCCAGCACACTCGGGGGGCCTGGCGCACCCGGGGTCTGGTGCACCCGGGGTATAGGTATAGTCTGTGGCTCCACCTGGGGCGCTAACCCAGGACCTTCTGCATGTAAAGCAGACGTGCTAACCACTATACTATGGAGCCACCCCCTGGTTTTATGTTAAATATGAAGAAATGCAACCCAGAAAGATTTATTAATTTGAAACACAACTAATAAATCACAGAGTCACTGTTTGAATCCGGTGTTTTCTAGTCTAGAGCCATTGCTCTGATCTTCCACCTTTCATTGGCCCTATGAGGATGCAGAATACAAACAAGCCCAGACACTTAATTTTACTATTTCTGTATTTCCCACCAACGCTTAATATAATATAGGATACTCTTTCAGTTTCTTTGACATCCCATGTGCTAGATTCCTGACACAGACAACACAGCCTGCCTTCCCAGATCGGTGGTAACTGAGCATGCTCTCAATGCGGTGTAATCCACGCCCCACCCACTGCAGCAGCAATGCTGGAACCAGGTCTGTCTTCCCACTACCTGATGTAAAAATAAATAAATAACTGTGAAAAAATTTTTCAATCTCCGTTTGGAGGCCCTAAATCCCCTCTCCTTTCCAGATGGCTGGGAGATTTCTCCCAGGTGGTAAATATATTATTAAGAACTCATTTCACCGTGAAATTGACTATTCAAAACACAGACAGAAGTTAATATATTAGGACAACCTGTCTGAAAACCCACGTTAGAGAAAATTTATTTTTGTTTAATAAAAAACCTCGTATTATACACGACCTCTTTCTAGCTCAAGTAGTTAAAGTCATTCCCGGTTAGAACATTTGTTCCAATGTGAGGAAGCACCACCACTGTCATATCTCCCTTGTAGAATCCACAACTATCCCTCTGCTATGGTGCCTATGTCATGGCAATTAATGATGATGGGTCTCATATAACATTATACGTGGCCCTTGGGTGCATAGTAACTTTTTGCACCCAGGAGCTGGGGCCAGTTTAAAAATACTTAGCTGGGTTTGTTTTAGGTTGGCCTTCAAACTAATGATTAAGGACCATTCTGGGCAAACGTGGTGGAAGATTAGCGTCACTTAGAGGTGATATGTTTCATCATTAGAAAAACCATATTGATCGTGAAACAGAAAAAGGGCTCTTAGCAAGGACCAATTGAATGTGAATCTCCTAAATATTCACTCATTCATGTGTTGTTGATTTACTCTTTAATAGAAAGACTGATGCCTTAGATTATAAAGATAATTACCGGGGTAGGTTATAGTCTATCAGTGAACACCTATAATGAGAACAGTATTTTAGGATTTGCACAATCCGTTAGAAAGCCCAACTTACTGAGTCACTGACTACTTCATTGAAGGAGTGAGGGTCAAAGAAGGCATGACAAAGGGAGTGCCTTTTTCGGATGATCCTGAAGGAGGACTAAACTTCGTAGAAATCCCTGTGAAAATGCTTATCCAAGAAGAGACCCTCCCTTACCTACCTGATCTTGACATCAACATGGCTCAAAAAATGCCTATTCCTTCCCTACAAAAGTTTTTTCATGTTAATATATATCTACTTTCTTCTGTACCCTGACTCTTTTGTTTTGAGTTTTGTCAATACATTAAAATTTAGAAAAATGCAAAATATTTCATAGTTTACATAGGGAATATTTCATTCTTCATAAGCCTCACAAGAGACCTCCCTTTTGTTTTAAAAAGGATCTCTTCAGGAGTGACAGATTTATTACTAATCATGCAATGAATTTGTTATGCATCGCCAGTAGCAAAATCAAACTGACACCTAAATAATGTCTATTAAAGAATTTCTTAATTTAGTCAATTATTTTGATCCAACTAATTACTCACTTAAACAAGAATTCATTCAAACAAGTGCCTACATTTCTTTAAAAAAAAAAAATTCCAGAGTAATTAGTAAACCAGTAATTAATAATCCCCTGAGGAATGAAACTATTTTTCACATATTTAAAGTAAACAAAGCATTTCTTATTGGATAACTGACTTCTGCAGCAATTCAATAAAGGTCCAGCCACTCATAAAATGAAGAGAACTGTGCAAGGGAGATCATGCTCATTAGAAAACAATTTTAAATGAATTTGAAGTCCCAGACTCAGATAAACTACGTAGTAGTACA
>NW_011889069.1:1812405-1816084 GCF_000151845.1 Pteropus vampyrus | reverse complement strand
GATATTTGTTGAATGAAAAACAGAGGTCAATGAACAAAGACAAGACAGAGGATATCAGGATAAAAATGAGAATCCCTATACCTAATGTTCTCCCTACATTATCCCATCCCCATGCCACAAGGCAACATAAGCTTTCTAGAATGGATAAATCCCAAGTAGAAAGACGGAAGTTAACAGAGTGGGGAAGGGAACAAGCATAGTTAAGAAAAGGTCTGAGAAAAAAGCCTCAGAAATAATTAGGTGAAGATTTCTGTCACTAAGCAAAATAGGCTTGAAACAGAAACAGTTACTATAGGAAGAAAAATTAAGTTACCGTTTTTGCATAACTGAGTGTGTGCCCTTGAATTTTGTCTCACCTTACATTTAACTGCTAGGCTATACTACCTCATCAGCAGAACGAGGCAGAGCCCCTTCCTTTAGAACCTAGGCGTGTAAGGAAAAGCAGGTGGGGCAGGAAGGAGAACCAACTAAGAACTAACTGAGTGTTCATTTCACTGAAAGTTATTTTTAAAGACTTGAAGTCACAATTAATCTTATTTAGCTTTGAAAGACACCTTCTGACTTACCTGTAAAGTGAGAGATACCCTCAATCCTGTGAACTGGCTTTATCCACGCAGGTTCAAGAAATAGCTCCAGGCCCTAGTACCTAATGGAACTCCAGAAGCACTTCCTCCTGGTTGTCCTGGGTTGTGCTACTGAGATTGATACTAGCATCTCCTCCTAGCCCTTTTTGAATATTTTTTCCTTCAGACTACCTCTTTTTTTTAATACCCAGCCTTCACCCCTAGGTGCTGTCTTCATGTCCTGCCCCCTTTCACAGTCCAAAGCTAGCCCTGTTTCACACCATGCCTGGGCCTGGCTCAAGGAATCTCAGGTCCAATCAAGGTTTAAAATACAGTTTATCCACAAACTGAATTGAGATGCTTGTATATAAGAGATTTACTGATAAGTAAAGCCTATTGGAAAAGCCTGGAGTTTGGAGGTTGGCAGATCTGGGCCTAGATCTTGGCTCTACTTTTGGTGACCTGTGAAACTTAGGTAAGTTTTTTGACAGTAATCTATTAATTCTTAAATTCCTCATCTATAAAACAAATAAAATAGTGTCTATTTAATAAAATTGATGTAAGGATTCAAAATGATATATTGTATTTAAAGCATCCCCCCAAATGGCATGGATGTAACTGGCTCTCTTGGGTGGTGACAACTGCTAGTTTTTGAAGTTGTCCCTATAGTATAGCATGCAACTTTAGGACCTCTTCCAATTAGGAGCATGAGTCTGGAATAAGCTAGAGTCAAAAACTTTCCTCTGTCACTTACTAGCTATGTGATCATGGACAAATTCTATAAACCCCTGTGTGCTTTAGTTTCCTTCCTTATAAAATGAAGATAAATTAGTATCTACTTCAACAAGTATTCTGAGGATTAAATGAGATAACATGTGTGAAGCACTTGGTACATTTCCTGGAGCTAGTAAGTGTCAGCCAGTGTTAGCTATAGATAGCAACAATATAAATAGAAAATTACTCGTACTGATAGGTAGCAAATCCTGGCACACGTGGTCAAACTCAGGTCTACCTGCTTGCAAAACTCACATTCTTTCCACTGTGCCACAATTCTTAAATATAAAAATTGGAAAAGATATCTAAAGGAAGCATGTGAACAAGTATAATCGAATATATTTTGGTAGAAATGATATTTATAAACTACTGTTCAAGATACAGCCAATAGCATAAATTTTGTGAGCTTAATATTTTCTAGGCTGGTTATGATCATAGAGAGAAACTTCATTTTATGGATATTAACTACAATTCTAATCCTACCATCTCAAAAATATTTTGTTCACCCTATGAGCAATAGCAAATTAATTCAGAATTACTAAAGAAAAAATCTCATTTCAACAGATGCCTTACAGAGCAGCCTAAATTATATTTTAAAATTGGCTTATCATTTGGATAGCAGTTAACAGTTTTCAAAAGTGTTCTCATATATGTATGCATGCATACATATATGTATGTAAGTGAACATATATGTGTGTGTGTACATGCAAATACACATACAGACATTCACATTCCTTAGGTGATTCCCAGAGCATCCCTGAGAAGGAGTTACTATTATCTTCCTTGCTTTACAGCCAAGGAAACTAGGGCTTGTAGAGTCTTAATAAATCATCTGAGGCCGTAGAATTAGTAAGTGATAGGTTCAGAACTCTGATAGCAGATCTTGTTCTGGGTTTCCCTGCACTAAACTACCTTATATCCAAGCTGAGGGTAAAGTCAAAATTAATTTTTATAGGCCATTAGGATTCATCACAATAAAATTTGTCCTATATTAGGACTAAAAATAAAGCTCATAGTAAATTCTTTACTGCTACTGAGCCTATAGAATCATAATTCTTTTTTACCATCAAAGAACAAATATGCAGGTCAAATACTCCTCAGGGTATCCATTTTTTTTTTTCATAGAAGTGAGTTTTCTTTGCAATGATTGCTTTGCCAAATATCACATGCTCAGTCCCCTGGCTGTTTAGTCTGAATTTGGTCTCTCGGACTCTGACATTGAGTTAGCATGTGAAAAAATTACTCTGAACTCATGAGTGAAAAGAGGAAGCATCATGCATACATATGACCTGTGTTTTTTTTCTTCTTCTAGCATTTAGAATTTGACATGAATGTTTATGCTTGTGTTTGAGTGTGTGCAGCTTGTTTTGATGGGCGATTTGGGAGTTTTCGAACAAAGTGTTTTTTTCCCTTTGTTCATTTATTTGTATACAGAAAAATCTTCCTCTGTAGAAGAATTGAGTAAAACTGGCTTTTCACATATAGATGTACTAGGAAATCAGAACTCTCTGCACTCCACCTTTATTATGTAGATTAATTTGGAGATTCTTTATGCTTTCATGAATATTTAAGGGACTCCTATAAACCCTGAGATAATCTGAACATGAGGCTGGTCTGAGAGTAGTCAAATAAAATTCATTCTCTTTAATTTAGGTCTAGAGGGAGGGTACCTGTGACCTAATTTTTGCTGAAAAGCCATAATATAAATACGATTCCAGAATGCTCTCCTCTGGAGTTCACAGAGTGACTTCCCCAGGGAAAGTTATTGCTACACAAGCTGTAAGGACTCGTGGAAAGTTTGCACATTTAAAAATTTGAGAGTGGGAAGATTTTAATAGCAGCCTGAACCTTGTTAAAACTGCCCAGAGTCCTGACCTCCTGGAAACTTGGAGAAGTTACCACAGTGGGGCAAAGATTCCTATTAGAGTTCACACACAGTCCAGTGGGGCCTGGTATGCATGGGTGACACAAGCTGAGGTTCAGGACTCTGCTTTGCCTATCTGCAGCTGAGTGGATTAGGCACATCATCTAATCATGGCAGAGATTACTTATGAGTAAGATGAGGTGCTAGTGCTTTCTCGTGGTCATGTTGGGTCTTCGAAGGAGATCGAATTTGTTAGTATGGTTTGTAAACAATAGCAAACTACAGCAATTTCATTATTTATTACTGTTTATAGATGTAGACATAAAAAGAGGCCCAACCAACATCTTGGAGCTACTATTGTCAACTAAAGAAACGAGTCCCAAATAGAAAAAAAAGATTTCCTCTGAGATGACAGAGAGGATCAGTGCTCAGGGAGCTCTTATCACTAGTATCTTGATTTAGGTAAAAGGATGATGAA
>NW_011889069.1:1807706-1812265 GCF_000151845.1 Pteropus vampyrus | reverse complement strand
ACTTGGGAAGATAAGACATTTGATGATCAGAATCAGATAGCGGTGGGTGATGATGGTGGTGGTGGAGGTGATGGTGATGATGGTGAAGGTAGTGACAATGATGATGGTAGTGGTCTTGGTGGTTGTGATGATCATGCAAACAATATACAGCTTACATCTCTTGAGCACTGCTATGAATAAGGCTATGATAAGTGTTTTGCATGAATTCTTTCATTTAGACCTAAAAACAGCCTTGTGAGATAAAGGTTTTTATTTCATTCATGTTACAGATGAGGAAAACAAGGCATGAATTGCTTAATAGCTTTTCAAAGTCACATAGCTATGTGTTTAGCTAGAAATTCTATCCCAGGCTATTTGACACCAGAGCCTAACCATTTTGCAATTCTGCCAGAAAGGACAGAAAATTAAGGACGAAACACTAGATAAATTTGTTCCAGTGGAAAATTGTTTTATGTGTCAATGCCTGAAATGGAAGACCTAGAGAATATTATCACCTAATGATGTTAGGGGATTGGTTAAAGTACAGGTGAGCATAATCTTAAGAGTAGAAAAGGATGAACTTAGAAATTAGAGAGGTAACTGTCCATAAAGTTTGATCATTCTGTTAGAGAATGTGGCAAGCTAAATTAAGTAATGGCATCAGATATCTATAATTTACCTATCTGTATATTACTTGAACTTCAAGATAATCATTCAATGTGAAAATAGATTTTTGTTTCCACTCTTAGCTAACCTATTAAGCTTTGGTTAAGCTTCATAATCACAGTAGACAAGTGTGATGGAGAGGAAATGGGTTGGTTCCAAGTTTTCAGATTTTTGCGGAAACACAGGCCATTGAAAATAGGTTCATTAAGGACAAGATGACAAGCAGATTGTTCTTAATAGCAAAAGGATACCCCAGAAGTGATAGTCATGCATTATGAATCCTCCCAGCCACTTCACTTCTCTTTTCTTGCCATTCTGTACAATTCTTTCTGCACAATACAGTCAGAGTGATCATTTGTTATTTCATTGTGTGCAATCCACAATGGCTCCCCATTGCCCTTTTCCACCATTGCCATGAATGCTTGCCACCCCCATGATTCACATGGCCAGATCCCTTTGATTTCTAAAACTCTGTCTTGTATATACCAAAAATCTCTATATAAGTATGTATATAGAGACAAAATCCTTTAATTTTCTTTTATGGCATCTTACCTTTTTTTCTGTGTAGCACTTCCCCAACATAGAATTACATTTTTGTTCATTGATTTTGTTTGCTATTTATTTTCTATCTTATTCAAGTAAACATTAGGAACCAGATAGGCAGAAATAACATTTTTCATCCATCAGTGCGTACCCAGAGTCTGTAAAAAGTTGATACTCAAAAATATTTGTCAAATGAATAAGGGAAAAAATGGATTCGTGTATGAATGAATGAACGAAAGCACTCCCTGTGCGCACTACCATCTCTAGTCATAAACCAGGGAGACAGAGACTCTCAGGCTTTATCTGAACATGGGCTAATTGAAATGCCACTATCCTATGCCGTGTAAATGCAGAAACTGCACGCCTGTGTCTGCAACCACACTGCTCCTTAGTAGGCAGAGACTGCAGATTCTGGAACTACATAAAAAAGCTCTAGAAACCAACTCTCTGGCTATTTGTAACTAGCACACATCTTCCACATCCTCCTAAAAGGAGCTGTTGGAACTGAACCCCTGGTTCTTATCCTTTTTCACCTCTGTCCATATCAAAGTAAGACGATCCATCCCCACCCATACCTTCTCCTCCTGGCCTTTGCTCCTCTATCTTCTATTCTTCTCTCATCCATCAATTCTATTTAGAATATTTCCTCCATTTATTTTTCAAAATGGTATGGCCAGTTCCTTAACTTAGCTGAGTGTCCAAACTGTCCAAACCTGGATACCTACTAAGGACACTGCTCTCTTTGGAACTTTAGCTTTATATTCTCTCAAGCTGACAGCTGCTTCAGAGTCCAGGTAGGGAAGTGCCCTTCCTTATTATCATTGCCCCTTCCATACAATTACTCATGCACCTTCTTGTTAAAATTGCTTCTTTGAGGCTCACTCCATTTGTCAATTCCACCTACTTCTCTCCTTGTTGCCTTCTTACTAACCTCCTTGTCACTTCCCTTACTCATCAAAGACTTTGTGAAATCATCGTAACTTATCCAAAGCCTTGACTTCTTAGTCTCTGACCTTCTAATAACCAATAATCCTTTTCCTATTCCACCTCAAGGATTTACTTCCAGGATCTCTGCAAAGAGGTCACAACCTTTGTCATAACTTGTAATTAATCTACTTTTAAAATTAATGACTTCAGCTTCTATTCTCTTGTCATAACATCCTCCTTTACAATTTTTTCAATGACTTCCATTGGAAAATAATTTATTCAAATTCACTGATATCTCAATATTATATTTAGATAATATATTGAGATCCCTCTATTTTTTTCACCAAAGTCAACACTCTCTCCAAGTTTTTTCCTAAATTGTTTGGATTCTATGGCCCTCTTGTCAATCAATTACAGTCTTGCTCACATCACAAATAACCTGCCCCTCTGTCTCCTTTGTACCTTTCTCATATCTCCAACTGGGTAGAAATCCAAATATGTTTCATCCATACTTGCATCTGAGTAGCCAGGTGTGTCAGACATTAGAGAAGATTGATTCCTGTACAAATATGCCATCAATAACCTCTAGTGAATCCCCGTTAATGCTTGAAAATAATCCTCTGTTATGGTGTAAAACCTGCATTCCAACTGTCCCATTCCCAACTTCCTCTCTTATTCATGTAATAATATGAAGTAAAGTGCTAAGTATATATTTTCTAATTTTTCTAAATTTATCACCCACTACTTACCTCACATTCTCAGTTCAGAGAAATAGCTCTTAGGATTCCAATAACTTTCTCAAGGATTTGACTAGAAGGTGTCTGCTATGAGGGGCAGGAAAAGGAAGAGGGAGTGCCTCTTGACTTAATCTTCTTTCTCAAGTGAAACAGGATTGCTACAAAAATTTCTCATGAAATTCATGGCTGCCTATCATAATAAAGTAGGTCCTACAGTTGTTAACCAGTCTGCTGAGCTACAAGGCCTACCTTCTTGAGTTATATTGTTGAAGTGAAGAGATGAGCTCTAAGAAGAAATGGAATGGTGTATGACCAGAGAGAGAGATCACAGACTATTCCCTCACGTTCCAATAGTCCTGGAGATTGACACATGGTGTATCTGATAGTGTCCATGAGCCATGAGAGAGTGGGAATGGGTGAGATTGTGGCATTGAGGCTTACTAGGGACTTCATCAGATTGAAGCAGAGTCCAGAGCATGTGAACAAAGTCATGAGTTGCCATCAGCTAAAGGTCACCTGGAAGAAGCAACTGATCCTTGGTTCTTAAGCAAGTGACCAACTTGATACTCCACTAGCTGGGCCTATTGGGTTTCTACCTGACTTCTCTAGTCTATAGATGATAGGCTAGATGAGGAGTTAAAACCCACGACTTAGAGTGCAACCAATACTCTGGGCAGAGACTGTGCATTTCTTTTTTCCAGCTTTACTGAGAAATAATTGATATATAACATTATGTAAGTTTAAGGTGTGCAATGTGTTGATTTGATACACTTATATATTGCAAAATGCTTACTACCCATGGCATTAGCTAATACTACCATCAGGTCACATGATTACAATTTATTTATTGTGGTGAGAACATTTACTATCTACTCTCTTAACAGCTTTCAGATATATAATAAAGTGTTAACTATAATCATTGTACTTTACGTTAGACCCCTAGAACTTATTAATCTTATAACGGAACATTTGAACCCCTCAACCAATATCTCCAACTTTTCCCCACTTCCAAGTCCCTGGTAAACATTATTCTACTTTCCGACTCTCTGAGTTTGGCTTTTTACATTCCACATAAAAGTAATATCATACAATACTCGTTTTTCTCTCTGACTTATTTTACCTAGCACAATGGCATTAGGGGCCATTCTTGCTGTTGCAAGTGACAGGATTTCCTTTTTTCTCAGGCTAAAAAATACTCCTCATGTGTATATAATATATCCTTATCCATTAATCTGTTGAAAGATACAGGCTATGTCCATATCATGGCTATTGTGAACAATGTTGCAATGAACATAGGAGTGGAGATATCTCTTTGAGATTCTGTTTTCATTTCCTTGGGATATGTATCCAGAAATGTAATTGCTGGATCATATGGTAGCTCTATTGTTAATTTTTGAAGAACTTTACACTGCCTCCATAGTGGCTATATCAATTTGCAGTCCTACGAACAGTACACGAGTGCCATTTTCTTCATATTCTCACCAGAACTTGTTATCCCTTGTCTTTTTCATGAAAGCCATTCTAAAAGGTGTGAGATGATAGTTCATTGTGGTTTTGATTTGCATTTCCCTGGATTAATGATATCAAGTAGCTTTTCATGTATGTGTTGCCTATTTGTATATCTTTTTTTTTGGAAATGTGTCTATTCAGTTCCTCTGCCAATTGTTTAATAAGATTTTATTTTTGCTATTGAATTATATAAGATAT
>NW_011889069.1:1805222-1807296 GCF_000151845.1 Pteropus vampyrus | reverse complement strand
GGTCTAATTTCATTCTCTTGAATGTGGTATTCAATTCTCTCAACACCATTTATTGAAGAGACTATCCTTTCTCCACTGAGTACTCTTGGCTCCTTTGTCACATGTTAGTTAGCTGTATATGTGGGGATTTATTTCTGGGCTCTTGATTCTGCTCCATTAGTCTATATGTCTATTTTATACCAGCACCATACTGTTTTGAATACTGTAGCTTTGTAGTATATTTTGAAATCAGGAAGTGTGTTGCCTTCAGTTTTCTTCTTCTTTCTCATGATTGCTTTGTCTATTCAAGGCTTTTTGTGATTCCATACAAATTTTAGGACTTTTTTCCATAGTTCTATGAACAATGCCATTGAAATTTTGATAGAGATTGTATTGAATTTATAGATGGCTTTGAATAGTATGGACATTTTTTAAGAACATTAACTCTTTTAATCATTAACATGAGATATTTTTCCACTTGTTTGTGTCTTTTTCAATTTTTTGCATTAAAGTCTGTGGTTCAATATACAGATCTTTGAATTCCTTGGTTAAATTTATATCTAAGAATTTTATTGTTTTTGATGCTATTGTGAATGGGGTTGTTTTTTTTTTATTTCTTTTTCAGATATTTTATTGTTAGTGTATAGAAATACAACTGATTTCTATATGTTAATTTTGTATCCTGCAACTTTATTGAATGATTTGTTAGCTCTAAAAAGTTTGGTGTGGATTCTTTAGGATATTTATATGTGAGACCATATAATATGCAAATAAAAATGATTTTACTTTTTCATTTCTGATTTGGATATCCTTTATTTCTCTTTCTTTCCTAATTACTCTAGCTGAGACTTCCAGTACTATGTTGAATTAAAGTGATGAGAGTGGGCATCCTAATCTTTTTTTTGCTCCTTAAGGAAAAGCTTTCAACCCTTCACTGTTGAGTATGATATTAGCTGTAGGCTTGTCATATACATGCTTTATTATGCTGAGGTACAGTCCTTCTATATCCAATTTGTTGAGCATTTTTTAATCACAAAAAGATGTATTTTTTCAAATAGTTTTTCATCTATTGAGATTATTATATGATTTTATCTTTCATTCTAATCACATTTATTGATTGGTGTATGTTGAACCATCTTTGTACCCCAGGGATAAATCCTACTCGATTGTGGTATGGGATCCTTTTAATGTACTTTTGAATTTGGTTTGATAATATTTGGGGAAGGGATATTTGTATTTATATTCATTAGGGATTTTAATCTGTAGTTTTAGTTTCTTGTAGCTTTCTTGTCTGGCTTTGGTATCAGGAAAACACTAGACTTATAAAATGAGTTGGGGAGCATTCTCGCCGCCTCAAATTTTTGTAAGAGTTTGAAAAGGAATAACATTCATTCTTCTTAAAATGGTGAGTAGAATTCACCAGCGAATCCATTTGGTCCTGGAATTTTTTTTGTTGGGAGGTTTTTGATTTTGATTCAATCTCCTACTCACTGTTTGTCTGTTTATATTTTCTATTTCTTTATGATTCATTCTTGGTAGGTTATATGTTTCTAAGAATTTTCATTTCTTCTAGGTTATTCGATTTGCATGTAATTGTTCATAATAGTGTCTTATAAGCCCACATATTTATTTGGTATAATGTGTATTTCTGATTTTATTTATTTGAGTTTTCTCTATTTTTCTTAATTAATCTAACTAAAGATTGCTAATTTTATTTATATTTCAAATAATTCTTATTCTTATTGATCTTTTTTATTATTTTTCTAGCCTCTATTTTATTTATATTTGCTCCGATCTTTGTTATCTCCTTCCTTCTGTTAACTTTGGACTAAGTTTGTTCTTTTTGTTGTTTGAGATTTTTTTTCTTAATGCAAGCATTCAATGTTATAAACTTTTCTCTTATAACAGCTTTTGTAGCCTTCTATGGGTTTTAATATGTTTCTATTTTTGTTTAAAAATATGCACATACTTAATTTTTAATTCAATATTTGAGCAGAAATGTGTTGTTTAATTTCCACCTATTCATGAAATTTTCAGCCTTCTTCGATTATTGATTTCTAGTTTCATGTCATTGAGGTTGGGAAACATACTTAAT
>NW_011889069.1:1800658-1805172 GCF_000151845.1 Pteropus vampyrus | reverse complement strand
TTATTTATATTTGCTCCGATCTTTGTTATCTCCTTCCTTCTGTTAACTTTGGACTAAGTTTGTTCTTTTTGTTGTTTGAGATTTTTTTTCTTAATGCAAGCATTCAATGTTATAAACTTTTCTCTTATAACAGCTTTTGTAGCCTTCTATGGGTTTTAATATGTTTCTATTTTTGTTTAAAAATATGCACATACTTAATTTTTAATTCAATATTTGAGCAGAAATGTGTTGTTTAATTTCCACCTATTCATGAAATTTTCAGCCTTCTTCGATTATTGATTTCTAGTTTCATGTCATTGAGGTTGGGAAACATACTTAATATGATTTCGATCTTTTTAAGTTTGTTAAGACTTGTTTTTGACCTCTCATATGATCTCTCTTGGAGAATCTTCCATGTGCACTTGAGAAGAATGTGTTTTCTGCTCTCCGTTAGAATGTTCTGTATATGCCTGTTAGATCTATTTGGTTTAAAGTTTTATTCAAAGATAACCTTTTCTTGTTTATTTTCTGTCTGGATCATGTACCCATTGTTGAAAGTGAAGTATTAAAGTCCCCTATTATTATTGTTATGTTGTCTATTTCTCCCTTCAAGTCTGTTAGTATTTGCTTAATATATTTAGATGCTCAAATGTCGGGGGTATGTATATTTATGATAAATTGACTCTTTTATGATTAAATAATGACCTTCTTTGTCTCTTGCTATCATTTTTGACTTGGTCTATTTTGTCTGATATAAGTACTGTTACCCTGATTTCCAATTGCATGGAATATCTTTCTTTATCTCTTCACTTTGAACCTATGTATGTCCTTGAAACTGACACAAGTCAGAGACTATTCTTTTCTTTTTAATTTCTTCCTTGCAGAAACATTATCAATGGAAGTAAGAAGAGTTTAATGAGTGAGTGAGAAGACCGTATCCACAGCCCCATCTACATTTCAACCCAAACTGGAATTTTTGTGGGGAAGCAGATTTGAATAAAATATGAAATTATAATATTAAATCAGACTGGTCAAATTTTAAAATTTTGATTGAATAGTTAATGAATTAAACAGATATTAAGAATACCTTCTGGCCATAGGGTAAAGGGGATTACATTTTTCAGAAAAGTTGACAAAAGTTATGAGAAAATCATTCTGTACTTATACTCAAACTGATTATACCCACTTTCATACTTATATCAGAACACATTCTCTTTTTCTTCCCTACCTCCTTTTTAATATAGGAGTTATTGCTCTGTCACACACACACACACACACACACACACACTTGGGTTTTATTCCCTCTAGTCTTCTTTAGAACATGATATTGTTGATTTTTCCTTCACTCTTTTTTATAAATAGCTGTTTCCTATTATGAACGTTATACATACTCAATCTTCAAAATCTTTCCCTTGACTGCATATTTTTTCCATCCATAGCCCTCTGTCTCTTCTTGCTTTCATAGTCAAACAAATCCTCAGAAGACTTGTATATATTTTATATATTTTCTCTCCTATTTACTCTTCATTTGACTGCAGTAACTATGGTACTTCACTAAAAAAGACTTCAATAATTTTTATGTTATGAAACCAATGAACATTTCTGCCCCCATCTCATTTGCCTCAATCATCAACATTTTATATTGTTAACTACTTGCCTTTTTGGAAATATTTTCTTCCTTTGACTTATTTGGCTACTTTTCACCACCTCTCTGACCACTCTTCTTCTGCAAGCTTATACCATTCTTATTTTCCTTAAGAGCTGTAGTTTATCAAAGCATATTTCCAGACCCTCTCCATGTTATACTACCTTCTCCATAAGACATTCTATTTATACAACAGTTTAACTTATGAATTAAGATATAAAACAATCATTTCCAAATTCATAACTCTAACCCAGACCTCTTTTCTGAGCTGCAGGATGTCCAAATTACTGCAGTCAAATGAAGAGTAAATAGGAGAGAAAATATATAAAATATATACAAGTCTTCTAATATCTCCTTTAGGATACTTCAAAGGTAATCATGCTCTACGTAGCCAAAATTAAATTCAAGATTTTCTTTGCTAAATCTGGTCCTGTGTCACTAAATGATAGTACCTTTCATCCAGGTGTCATCCTTGACCCTATCCTCTTCTTATCATTCAAATCCATCACTTGGTACAATTGCTTTTATCTTTTAAATATATCCTTAATCTACTTTTTTCCATTTTTATCTTCTTCATTCTCATATACCCTAGTCCATCATTTTCCACCCAGTTGACTGAAATAGTCTCCAAGGAATCTGCCCACACCCAACATTTCTATAACGAATTCTATGATGAAGAGGCAGGGACACCTTTCAAAAATGCACATCTGACTGTGGCATCTTTTACTCAAATTTGCATGATAAAGAGTCAGCACCTAACATAATCTAGCAGTCCTCAAAAAAGTCAAATGCATAAAGTGTCAGCCTCACTTTCAGCCTCATCCGATGCTATTATGAGTTGAATTGTGACCTCCTCCTCACAATTTGTATGTCGATGGCCTAACTCCTAATACCTCAAAATGTAAACTTATTTGGAAATAGGGTTATTATAGATGTGATTAGTTGAGTTAGGATGAGGTCATACTAGAGTAGGATGGGCCCCTAATCCAGTATCATTGGTATTTTTTATAAAAATAAAGATTTTGACACAGATACACCCAAAGGGAGAGTGCAATGTGAAGATGAAGGCAGAGATCAGCATGGTGCTTCTACAACCAAGGAACACCAAAAATGGCCAGCAAACCACCTGAAGCTAGGCAAGAGGCACGGAGCAGATTCTCTTTCATAGACCTTAGAAGGAATCAACTCTTCTGACACTGTGATCTCAGACTTCTAGCTT
Source organism: Pteropus vampyrus (assembly GCF_000151845.1). Lineage (NCBI taxonomy): Eukaryota > Metazoa > Chordata > Mammalia > Chiroptera > Pteropodidae > Pteropus > Pteropus vampyrus. The sequence goes on along the minus strand of NW_011889069.1, from coordinate 1,802,329 downwards.
CCAGAATTATGAGACAATAACATTTCTTATTCTAACCCACTTAATTTGTTGTCCTTTATTCCAGCAGCCCTAGCAAATAAATGCACATGCCATGTTCCTCTTTGCTTTGTGACTTACATCCATACCAGCCTGCCTTCTCCTCCATAACTGTTTTCATTTTACAAAAGAACTTTACACATGCCCTTCCTTCAGTCTAGAATACTTTCCCTTCTCTTTCACTTTGTTAATTCCTACTAATTCTCTAGTGCCTGGACCAGATGAGGAAGGGCATCCCTGAGGAAGACCACAGCCTAAATCAGATTTATTTCTTATTCAACTTGTTTTAGTTTATAACCGTACCACTCACGTGATTCTTTGACTAGTGTAACGTCTGTCACACTGTAGACAAGCAAAAAAATATTTTTTTCGCTATTTGAATGAATGAATAAACACTTATATAAATACATATTCTGGGTTGATATAAATGCACGTCCAGGCAAAATTTATTGCTTACCTTTTTATGTTCTCCTAGTGATTTATGCTATACGTAATTACAGAATTTGCCACATTATCTTTCTTTCAAAGAAGTCCTAGCTCCTAGGGGTGGGGGACTTCTTTGAGCTTTAAGTTCTCAAACCCAGCACTCATCTTGAACCTAGTGGACATGCAACCAATAGTTGTAGAATTGAGTTATGTGGAATTTTAGAGAACAATGTACTGTAATATACTAGATGAATGTAAGAGATAATTATTACCAAATGGCTTGAATTATTTTCCCCTACACTAAAGAGTTTTAAAAATTTTCTGGTTCTGGTAAGTAAAATTATGTCCAGTAAGTTCTCTTTAGCCTCAGGCTTAAGTGGAAGGAAATTAAATGTCTCTTACTTAGATTCATTAATAACTCATTCCTTAGCTGATGTGCCCCATACTGCCTTTTGAGAATCCTTTTCCAGTTTCTTGATCCTCTTATCCTCCCTCCTCCCTTAGATGTTTATAACCCAAGGGAAAACAAAGCACTTAAATGCAACTAACATTGTAATCACACACAGCCTTGAATTGCTCAAAGAACAAACAGAAACTGGAAAGTTATCCACTTGCTCTAAAGTCTTCCTAACTTAACATTCTTGTATTTGGACACTTTGAATGTAAACATAGGCCAAAGTAATAACCTTTTATGTTTGGGTCAGCCACTCAAATCCATTTAGTTTCAGTTGAAATAATATACCCCAAATTACTTCTCTAACTAAAAGTTTTATTTATTCATTTATTTATTTGTTCGTTTGTATTTTAAGCAATGTATATCAGGACAATTTGAAGAAGATATAGAAATCTTATAATATATAAATATGATAGGAAAATGTTCTTTTTAATTAAGGAATAATAACAATAATTTATATTTATACATTTCTTTTTATCCAAGGTTCCAAAGGCATTGCTAAGGATTGTATTCTATTATATTAAGATCAAGCAAGAAAACTATCTGTAGTCAACAGAGAACAAAAACCAGATATTTGTTAATTAGAACTCTTATCACAGGTCATCCAGTTGGTTCGTAGCAAATTTCTTCATTCACTGAGATGCAATATGCATTTCCCATGAGTCAGATGAGCTAAATCTGTTTATAATATAGTTTATCCCACATCTAATTTCATACTCAACTAATACCTTCACCATTTGTCTGAAGGCCAAAAC
>NW_011889069.1:1793151-1799923 GCF_000151845.1 Pteropus vampyrus | reverse complement strand
CCCAATTTTAGTTTTCAGTTTTCATAATTTCCTCTCTTCCATTCACCCTATCCTATGGAATAAGATATCATTAAGTCAGTGGAAAGGTAATGAGCCCTTCACTCAACTATTGAAACACTTCTGAACTCCACGCAAAAGTAACACATGACATTGACATCATGAAAAATGATTCATCGGAGTGTTTTACTTTCCTGCCCTTTATCAGTTACTCATTCAAGACACTGAAACCAGATGTTATGAGGGGCTGATATTTGTTTTACAAAAGAAGAAAAACTCCCTCTGTACACACATTCACATTCTTCCTACTGATATGAACGTTAATAGTATTTGACAGGTTGGTAATTTGTTTTTGTTTTTTTTTTAACCATAATTCATTTAGTGCCATTCTGCTTTCTCATTGTACATTTTACACATTGGTGCACAGGAAATATTGCTGTTTTTAACAATTCTATTCCTTCTAGTAATCATTCATTCAAGAGGGCTACATGAGAGTCTTTGGGTGAATTGTGGAAGTGACAGGAGGCTGAAAGAACACAGAAAAAAACAGGAGAGGATGAGAAGGAATAGTATCAGGAGGGCTAGGAACTGGAGACAGAAACAAAGAAAGAAGGGATAATTAAATGGGGTGACGATTGCATGAGAAAACAATGAAAATGGTAAAAAAAAAAAAAAAAAAGAAAGAAAGAAAGAAAAGAAAAGAAAACATAATAAAATAGCTTTGTGCCCTGCAGCTTACAATGGATTCTGACCCCACCCTCCCACCTCTAAAGGGATCTGAGATATGTCTTGACATTCTTGTTTTTATTGAGAGAGAAAGGAAATTACTCCTTCACCTCTCCAAAGTACAATTACACAAAGGTGAAGGAGAGGGTCAAGATAGAAGCCTCACATACTCATATCTGAGATTTTTGTTCACACAGAAACTGATTCTACTTATCTCCTTTGGGTAAGAATTGGGGCAGGTCTAGGAGAGCTCTCAGAAGTCCACCTTTCTCTTAAACTGTCCAAATCAATCCCAGAGGTCAGAATCCTCACTGTATTTTAACATTAAGATTTAGAGCCCAAAGGGAGGCAGGGAGCAAAGCTCTGCTTGGAAGAAGCCCTTTCTTCAGCAGGGCATTCAATCCACCCTTCAGTAGACATGCAGAGCACAACATGCATTTAAAGCCACATCTGCTGTTTACCGGGCAGTCACCACGTGCAAAGCACTGTAGATTGTTTCCCTCATCCTCACAACTTCTCTGTAAGGATAGTGTAATTATTCTCCTCTTAAAGATGAGGAAACAGACTTGTGTATGTGCATGAGGAAATGTGAACCCAGATATGATGGCAGTGACACTTGTAACAGCAAAATGAATGGAAGCCACTAAATGTCCTCCAACAAACAAATAGGTAAGTGTATTATTATGATTTATTATGTGACAGAATAAAATACTCAGTGGTAAAGATTAAGCAACCTTAGCTCACATATATGGAAGAACGTCACATATAATACTTACAGATTGCCAAATAAACATGGTGTGAGAACATTTGTGCAAGTTTAGAAACATGCCAGCAGTGTTTCACATTGCTTAGTGACACACACATATGTGGTAGATATATAAATGAATGCCTGGGAATGATACATATCAAATTTGGAATACTATTAAACTCTGTGAGGAGGGAGAGAGGCTGAGTGGATCAGAGAAGGGTTCTCAGGAGACCTCACCTGTATGAGTGACATATTTTTTGTTAATCTGGGTGGCTGATATGCTAATGGTTATTTTCCCTCTTTCTCTTTTGTATGTTTAAAATAGTTCATAATAAATGTTTTTATTGAAAAAATATGTAAAAGCAAGCACAGAAACAAGCAACAACCATTGGGATGCATAATTCCAATTTCTAGAGAACTGAGGCATAGAGCAAGCCCAGTATCCATGTGGGGAGTGCTGTTGCCATTTGGAATCTCAAACGGCCCCTCTTCTCGATGGATCACTGTGCTGCTTTGGGTAGTGGGAGAGTGTCCAGAAGCAGATAGAGATGTAATTAGAGGAAAGACAGAGGGGATGGAAGACAGAAGATGGAGAGCTGGGATCCAGCAGATAAGTGAGAGGAGGAGCCCTTGTTAATCTCACCAGGCTGTTGTGGTTGAAAGGACTCCCTTTGCTCCCAAGCAGCCGCTTATGTTATTATTTCTCTCAGCGGGTTTCAAGCTGCCTGCAATTCTCTGTTAGTTAATAAGAAAAGTGAGAGATGCAACAATTGCTTTTGCTTGGCTGACTTGTAAAGGCTTTGTCACTCAAAAATGGAACAAAGGCCCTAATAACACCCTGTGTCGCAAAGGCAAGTGTCAGGGAACAGACCAAAATCAATTATCTGGATAGAATTCAGAGGCAGGAGGAATGGCACACATGCACACAGCAGCATCCACACCACATAATCCCATTAACGGGGTGCCGCTGTCTCATGGGAGGACAGAGCCATGCAGGAAAATTATAATTAAAAGTAAATAAAGGGAAACGAGCCCCTGGTGCCTTCTGTCATGGCTTCGAACAGGAACGTGGTCCCAGAAGATGGAAGTAGGGCTCTCGGCTCCTATGTGAGGCAAGCTTGGAAAAGAGGATGAGCCGCTAGCTTGCATGGGCTTGCTGTCTAATCCTGCTTGTTAGAGATGTTTAGTAACGGGGTAAGGGAAGCAGAAAGTGCCTGTGGTATGCTGGTAGCCTAGCAGAATCTTCCTGACAATGGATATAGACTACTTTAGAGATTGTCTATATACATGTCTCTTGTTAAATTAATATTTAAGAAAATATGCGCAATGAAATAAAGGAATGAATGAATAAATAAACACAGCGGTAGAATGCATGGTTGAGTGGTCTATTTGAGTTGTCCCTCAAAGCAACACGTACATCTTTTAAAAATTCAGAAGTCCAGACCTGGCCCCAAATCAAGCATATTAAAATTTGAGTGGGGGATGCTGGAACCCAATATTCAGTGGTTTTACATGTTCTTCCAGGTGGCTCTAAATGTGTAACCAGAACTGAGGATCTTTGGACTAGATGGTGTCTTGCAGTCTTCTCTAGCTAGATATTATAGATTTTTGTCATAAACTTACACAGTAGAAAGATTAGCCAGAAAGCAGTTGAGACAAGTGGGGTCCAACAATACTGGCTTTGTGACTTTTGGAAGGTAACCTAAACTCTCCAAATCTCAGTGTTCTCTTTATTAAAAACAAAAATGTGGAACCTGGTAACTACATACCTTTTCAGTCCCTTTAGGGTTTGACAATTCTACGACCTTGAAATTCCATGACCCAGAATCATGTAAAGCAACCAGCACAAATATCTACCAAGTGCCTTTTCTGTGTACTAACTCTCTGTGGAGAGATCAAAGATGTGCACCTAATGAGAGGCGAAGATAAGATCCTATAATCCCTGTTATATTCTACATAGATGCTGGATAGAAAGGCAGACACACAGACAATTGGTAAGCATAGATAAGCAGTATAGATAAGTGCTATAGCAACAAACTGATAGTTATTTTCCTCCAATATCTCCATTTACTGACAATGCCTCGCACAAAAGATATTTGATAACTATTGGTTAAATAATTGAATGAATGAATGAATGAATGAGTGAATGAATGAATGGTGCCTCTAATGGTGAATCAGAGTGTAGCTTGCCTTTGGAAACTGAGTATTTCTGCCTCATTAGTTGTTATAATCTCCCTCTCCACAACTTTCCAAGAGGCAAACTGTTGCACTGAATGGTGCTTGATGGTTTCTAATATTCCAGCCCAGTTCTACAAGTCCATGGATTCTATCAATATGCAAATGTATGACTTTAGAGACAAGATGGATATGGTTTCTTCTCCAGGAAGGAAACATTTGCACTTAGTGATATTTTAGTCTATGTCACTAGGTAGAGAGCTTTCTAACTCCTTAAAAAATTGTCTTCTATTTTATTTAAATGTGTTTTAGCCATTTACTAAAGTCAATTGGAAAGAGTCTGAATTGAAATCAGGCAGGCCTGGGATAGTGGGAGCCCCTCTGAAGAGATAATGACAGGATAGGAGAAAGCCATTTAAAATTAATTCCCTGGAAATCATTGTGAAGGATGCACTGTAGCGTGAAGGTGGGTTCTGAAGCAAGGAGGAAGAATTCATGTCATTGTCCCTCTCAGGCTCTTTCAGCTGATGACTGTTGGATGCAAAAAAACTGCTAATGTGTGAGAGTAAGCAAATGCAGAGTAAATACCCAGCTCTCCAGCCTATCATTTTCAGTTTTGTCAGTGATGAAAAATCCGTTCAGAAGAAAGCACAGGCAAGAGGATCCACCCTTATTTGCAAAGATAGTAAATGGTACAATTCAAACCCAGCAATAGGAGCCAACACCAGCCCCATTTACTTCTCAGCTCCTGTGAGGTTAGGAAAATATCCAGGAGTCATTCAGTATAAACCAGTGACATAAAGCAGCAGTGGTGAATCTCAAGTCAGTGCACACAAGAGGTGTTGATTGTTGTTAATTGGAATTGTGTGGCCAGTGCCGTGGTGTTAGACAATGAATAAATTCAGAAAACTAGGGCCAGAGTGGTGAGAAAAGGCACTGCAGATCATCAGTCCAGAAGTCCAGCAACCCCTTCCAGGACACCCTTTACAAAAAGACTCAAGTGCGTGTTGCACATAAAACACTGAGGATCTCTGGGACCGTCAGATTGGCTCCTTGCCTCTTTGTGTCATTGGTTAAGAGATGACAGAGCAATTGCAAATTTGAGGGTGGCCCCTCTTCTCTAGGAGAGCTGCTGCTGAGATGCCCAGGGAGAGACAAGGCTAGTTTGAGATCAGGCTGAGTCCAGTGTCCTATTCCTAATGAAACAAAAGACTGAGAGAAGCAGTTTTAGGGTTAAGTGTTTGTTTTTAAAAATCAACACCATCCATTAAATGTTCACTCTCCCTAAATTCTCGATGATTTTATTTTTTAAGCAGATCTGTTGTATGAAATAATTCTTGGTTTTAAGTGTCATGTATATACCTTAAGGCCGTATTGCTTGGGGTGCAGTAGTAATTAATCAAATACATTATTGATACATGAGTACAATGACACAATTGAGTCTTTCAGGGAAATTCACACAAGTATACAGAATATGAAGAACAGCCTGGATGTGAATGCAAAGAAAGCTTGAGCAATTCAGGGAGAGACTCACTTTAAAATACTGAAATTAAAACCTGAAACAACACATCCAGCGCAACCAAAATTATGTGATGTATCCTTATGTCACCCTGGGTTTCAAAAGGCCCACACAGCCTACAGCCTGAATAAGAAATATTTGGAAATAGATGCTATGCCATAGGAAAAAAATATATATAAAACAGTTAAAAATCTCAGGGAGTATTAGGTAAAATATTTGGAAGTTCCAAATCCACTTGGCATACATGAAACTAGATAGCACGAATTCAGCATTTATCTAATTAATGTTCACTCAGTGCTTCCAATATTCTAGGCGGTGCTAAGAATGAACCCTTTACCTAGAAACTCAACTCTAAGCTTTCAAGCTGAAAGAAGCCTCAAATGGTACATAACCCAATTTAGCTCTGCATAGAGCTCTTGTGAAAGGCCCAGACCTATAAAACTCTTAACCTCTAGAACCCCTAATGTGGTATGGCAAAAATGTAAGCCATGCCTAATTCTAAGTCAGCGCAGTCAATATAGGATTGCATGATTTGAGGGTAAGTCTCCAAGACTCAGGAGATGATGAGTTGGACTAAATAATCTTTAAACTTCTTTTCCAGTTTCAATACCCAATGAAATTATTTCCCCATCCAGAAGTGAACTGCTTTTGTCTTTAATTTATGTTAACAAAGGCTCTAAAACATGGGTTATCCTGGAAGAGACACACCCCAGGTTTTGTAAAATGTCACCTCTCCCTTTTCAGGGTTTTTAAAAAACAATCATGTTAGAGAATCTTGGGGGCAACTGTCTACTATATGGTGAGTACTAGGGACTGACTATATCAGACTATACCACATGGCATTTGTGAAAATAGCAGATGATCTGAGATGCATTCATGATGAGTGACTGAGTCTCAGATATTTCTCTCCATAGATTCACTTGATGCGATCCATAATAAATCTTCTTTTGCTTCCATGTGTCTGGGTTTAGCCTTGGTTATTTAATCTACAAATCTAGAATTTTTCAGCCACTAATGAGAACACTTCACATTTAGAAATAAAAAAGCTTTCTGAATTGTAAATAAAGGAGAGAAAAGAAGATAGTTCACTTTGGGGTCTTAAGATGTTGAAATGGAAACAATTGTCTCTTTACGGGATCTCTCCCCATTCTTAACTCTTGGCTTCCCCTGTGTATAATCCCCAGACAGCCAGCAACTCTGAGGCTCAGAGACACTGTGGCTCAGCCCTGCCCACATACTGGAATCTGCTCCCACCACCCAGAAGGAAGCAAGATTAAAGACAGCTGCTTAATCCTCCTGCAAAGCTTCTTAAGAATTTCTATCAGGGTCAGCTCAGTCTGTTTACTCAAACTGCCTCTGGAAAATATCCCAATTTAGGCTCTTCTGCTGACCATCAGGTTAAGAGAAATGAGAGAGTGGATCCTGTTCAGGAGAGGAGCTAGGGGAAAAGACAAAGGTGGCAAGAGGGCAGATAGTGGGAAGAAAACTAAACCATCTTTTTCCTGTGCAGAGTTCACTCTCATTCCCACTTCCAGAATAATTGTGTTTTCATTCCTGACTGGCTTTGTCTCCCCTCAACAACAAAAGGATTTTTCAAAATAATTCTA
>NW_011889069.1:1790630-1793101 GCF_000151845.1 Pteropus vampyrus | reverse complement strand
GCAACTCTGAGGCTCAGAGACACTGTGGCTCAGCCCTGCCCACATACTGGAATCTGCTCCCACCACCCAGAAGGAAGCAAGATTAAAGACAGCTGCTTAATCCTCCTGCAAAGCTTCTTAAGAATTTCTATCAGGGTCAGCTCAGTCTGTTTACTCAAACTGCCTCTGGAAAATATCCCAATTTAGGCTCTTCTGCTGACCATCGGGTTAAGAGAAATGAGAGAGTGGATCCTGTTCAGGAGAGGAGCTGGGGGAAAGACAAAGGTGGCAAGAGGGCAGATAGTGGGAAGAAAACTAAACCATCTTTTTCCTGTGCAGAGTTCACTCTCATTCCCACTTCCAGAATAATTGTGTTTTCATTCCTGACTGGCTTTGTCTCCCCTCAACAACAAAAGGATTTTTCAAAATAATTCTACCAATACATATTGAGCACCTACTGTAGTCCAGGAACTGTGCTAGAAGACACTATGAGCTAGAGACCTAATGCCTGCTCTTGTAGAGCACAGCCTGGCAAGAGAGACAAGTGTGTGATAGCAGCTACAATAGAGCATAGTGTGGTAATGGCTATGATCAAAGGACTGGGAAAGCCATGGAAGCACATAAATGGGACATAGAGCAGAGTATAGTTGGAAAGCTTCTAGGAAGAAGTTATATTTAAGCTCTAAACCAACAGATAAATCATAGATAGCCAGTTCCAACAGAAAGGTGAGGTTAGGGGGCATGGGAGTAGTGACAGATAGCAAAGAGGTCATTGAGAATGAAGGGTCATGAGGGTTAGGAAGACACTCCTCATCCGAGCAAAGAGTTCAAGCTTGATCCCTTCCTGAGGGTAATGAAAAGTGATTGAAATATTTTCAGATGGAGAGCAACAAGATTGATTGTCTTTGCCTTTTACTAGATCTCTGGTTGCTCAGAAGGAAAAAGACTTGGTAAAAAGATGACAGACCATCAAAAGCCATCACCCACAGTGTGCTGGTATACAAAGTGGCAGTGGGGCTTAGGAGAGGTGATTGGTTTTGAGAGACATGTGGGAGGTTGAATCGACAGGGCTTACTTGGCGATTGTCTGGATGTGATGGCTGAGGGAGAGAAAAGAATAAAGACTAAAGTGTAGGCTTCTAGTCCAAGGTAGGTGCACCAGTGTAGAATAAAGGGCAAGAACTTGGAGTGATTTTAAATAAGGGTGCCTCCCACTTCTCTATTCTGTTTTTTTCTTTTTGATGTTTGTTTTGTTTTCATGTTTTTGTTTTTGTTTTTGTTTTTGTTTTTCCTGCCTGAATTGATTAAGAACAGGACTAACTTTGGAAGTGCCTTTTAAGATCCAAGCCATGGTTATTTAATCCACAAATCTAGAATTTTGGATTCTAGATACACCCCAGGTTTTGTAAAAATGTCACCTCTCCCTTTTCAGGGTTTTTAAAAAACAATCATGCTAGAGAATCTTGGGGGGCAACTGTCTACTATATGGTGAGTACTAGGGACTGACTATACCAGACTATACCACATGGCACTGGTGAAAATAGCAGATGATCTGAGATGCATTCATGATGAGTGACTCAAATGATTAAAAATTATTTTAAAAGCTGGGAGTGGGGAGGAGTGAAAATGCACTGCCATCTGAAACTACATGGAAGGGCTCCAGAACCTTTGATTTCACATAACAACACACAAGTGTGATAAGAACATATTTGTGTGGACTCACAATCTGGTCTAGCAGAGAACCAGCTGCGTGAGGCACCTAGAGGGAGGGGTACTGAAGAAGGAGAGCCAGGTGTGAGTGTTCATAACAGCTTTGTTAATGATCTGGAAGAGAAAGTAAACTGCGTATTCATGAAGATTTTAGCTGAATATCAAAAAAGGAAACACTAGGGAAAATAGCAAAATAATTGGAGTAAAAACTAAGTGGAGAACAGAGAATAGGGATCATTGTGTACCCACTTTTGTGATAGTGATTTATTACAACAGGACCACATTCTTTCTAAAGAGAAATGAGGAAAGTGCTCTATTAGTTTCTGTGAGGTACATTAGCTCGATAAAGTTACTGTGTTGTGGTTCATTCGATGTTTCATTAGTCATTAAATGACAGATAATAATAAAAATATTAATCATATATAGCTAACATTTATTTAACTCCTACTGTGTGCTGGACACCAAGCTAAGCACATTACCTTTTTTAACATTCTATGAACTCTATGAAATAGAGGCTTTTACAAATGAGGAGAATGAATGTTAGAGAGCTTAAGTGACTCATCCCAGATCTCACAACTGTTAAATGGCAAAGATGAAATCAGAACCCAGATCTCTGTGACTCTAGAGGTTCCGGTATTGACCATCACCTTACTGCCAATTGCATCATACAGGTAACGTTACAACCAAGTCTTTAGAAAAATAAAATAACATTGCATAGAGCTTAATAACCTAATAATCATAACATTATTTTAATTTTATTGTTGAAAGTCAAAAAAAAAAAAT
>NW_011889069.1:1767543-1790580 GCF_000151845.1 Pteropus vampyrus | reverse complement strand
AAATAAGGGTGCCTCCCACTTCTCTATTCTGTTTTTTTCTTTTTGATGTTTGTTTTGTTTTCATGTTTTTGTTTTTGTTTTTGTTTTTGTTTTTCCTGCCTGAATTGATTAAGAACAGGACTAACTTTGGAAGTGCCTTTTAAGATCCAAGCCATGGTTATTTAATCCACAAATCTAGAATTTTGGATTCTAGACACACCCCAGGTTTTGTAAAAATGTCACCTCTCCCTTTTCAGGGTTTTTAAAAAACAATCATGCTAGAGAATCTTGGGGGGCAACTGTCTACTATATGGTGAGTACTAGGGACTGACTATACCAGACTATACCACATGGCACTGGTGAAAATAGCAGATGATCTGAGATGCATTCATGATGAGTGACTCAAATGATTAAAAATTATTTTAAAAGCTGGGAGTGGGGAGGAGTGAAAATGCACTGCCATCTGAAACTACATGGAAGGGCTCCAGAACCTTTGATTTCACATAACAACACACAAGTGTGATAAGAACATATTTGTGTGGACTCACAATCTGGTCTAGCAGAGAACCAGCTGCGTGAGGCACCTAGAGGGAGGGGTACTGAAGAAGGAGAGCCAGGTGTGAGTGTTCATAACAGCTTTGTTAATGATCTGGAAGAGAAAGTAAACTGCGTATTCATGAAGATTTTAGCTGAATATCAAAAAAGGAAACACTAGGGAAAATAGCAAAATAATTGGAGTAAAAACTAAGTGGAGAACAGAGAATAGGGATCATTGTGTACCCACTTTTGTGATAGTGATTTATTACAACAGGACCACATTCTTTCTAAAGAGAAATGAGGAAAGTGCTCTATTAGTTTCTGTGAGGTACATTAGCTCGATAAAGTTACTGTGTTGTGGTTCATTCGATGTTTCATTAGTCATTAAATGACAGATAATAATAAAAATATTAATCATATATAGCTAACATTTATTTAACTCCTACTGTGTGCTGGACACGAAGCTAAGCACATTACCTTTTTTAACATTCTATGAACTCTATGAAATAGAGGCTTTTACAAATGAGGAGAATGAATGTTAGAGAGCTTAAGTGACTCATCCCAGATCTCACAACTGTTAAATGGCAAAGATGAAATCAGAATCCAGATCTCTGTGACTCTAGAGGTTCCGGTATTGACCATCACCTTACTGCCAATTGCATCATACAGGTAATGTTACAACCAAGTCTTTAGAAAAATAAAATAACATTGCATAGAGCTTAATAACCTAATAATCATAACATTATTTTAATTTTATTGTTGAAAGTCAAAAAAAAAAAATGGGTGAGCTTTTTGCATCAAAACTAGTTTCCTTGTTGTCTATTGCCATGCTAGTCTGAACAAGCATGATCCTGTCTGATCTTGGAAACTAAGCAGGGCCTGCTTAGTACTTGGATGGGAGATCACCTAGGATGACCAGGTGCCGTAGGCATAAAAAATTAAAAAATAAGGGATTGTAAGCTGACAAGGTCCTTGCAATCTGTGAAGTCAACCAAGGGTTGCCTTGCCTAAAAAAAAAAAAAAATTGCCTACTCCTAAACATTTTTTTAAGACAAAGCACAAATATTTCTTTTCTTGAGCATCCTAGATTCCAGAAAAGGCCATAAGTTCCTTTATTCTTCAGATCTTCAGATCATTCTTTACAATAGCTCCATTTATGATGTGTTGGCAATCATTCTGTAGATATATGTCTTCCTTATTATCCTATGAGAAGGATTCTTAAGTTATTCTTATTTGTGTCTCTATCACCTAGTAAATTACCTTCAACTTAGTAGGTTTTCAATAAATATGTTTTTAAGGAATAAAAGAATGATCGGATGATAAAGATGGATGCTATTAACTATCATATAAAATTAATTTTCCATGATTGTAACAATCATCTGGTTATTGAAGAGCTACATAAAGTATATTAAACTGAACTGACAAATATGTTTGATAAATATTTAGTTACAAATGTTATGTGCTTACTTACAAGCAATGAGCACCCCCAAAGGCATGGCTTTGATAATAAATTTTATTATTTTAAACGTATCTTCCTTACCACACAACTGACAATCATATCCGAAATAAGACCCAGCTTATTAGAGGCAAATACATAGATAGAACAAGTCTAAAACATCATCATATGTACCAAGGGATCCTTTGTGTGTCATACTTCACACTATTTACACAGGTGTACTCAGGCTCGGCAGCATACTAATGTTTTCTTTAGCCTCATATCTTGACTGTCCCTTCTCAAGTGCCACTTTTCTCTTGCATCACACTAGCCACAGGTGCTTGAATTTTCCACTTTCTTGCATTGCACACATGTGCACCATGTTTTCCCCTTAGTAAAACCTCCCCTCCCCACTTTGCTCTTCTTTGCCTTGCTACCTTCTGTCTTGGTTCAGATGCTAATTTCTCCAATAATTCCTCTCTATTTATCTGACAGCCATTCCTTCTCCCTTTGTCCCATGGAAATATTCCTGTGCACCTTCGCGGTTCCTCCCCGGCATTTAAAGCAGCTATCGTAAAGTACTGTCATGAGGTTCTTTTCTTCTCTCTGTCTCACATGTACATCTAGTTTTTTTTTTTTTTCCACTGCTGTGTTTCTAGTACCTAGCACAATGCTTGGCTTATGTTGTATGAATAAGAAAATAAAGGAGAAATGGAGAGAGGAAGGAAAGGCAGACATGGAAAATCTAATGCTTTTCTATCATTTTTCTAATGTTGGGAGACAAATATAAAGTACTCTTCTACCAGCCAATTTAGGGCCAGGAATCTATCCTCATGGCTGAATACCCTCCTATGTAATAGACATTAGCCCACATATAATAATGGCAGTGTCATTAGAGAAGAAAGAAGGGGGAACAAAAAAGATGCACACACACTGGGAGGGGGGAGGGAGAGAGAGGAAGAGAAAGACAGAGAGACAGAGAGAGAGAGAGAGGAAGAGAGAGAGAGGAGAGAGAGGCTTTCTGGCATAGGGCAGAGAAAATCATGAAGTGGCAAGAGTTTGAAGGAAGCAAATGGAATTTTAAAGTCAGTCTTCTAGTCTTTTACATTGTTACTCTACAGGCACTTTGAGGTTGTTAGGCTGGGAATAGATAAAATCCACGAAGTGTTTTGGTTTGCTGACAACCTCTGTACAAATGAATTTCAAGCCAGCATCACCATATATTGTAAACACTTGATCCACGGATGGTATGGTGACTTTTTAGAAAACTTTACAAAAGATGTTGATTATCTCAGGCAAAAAGGTAAAAAAAATAATTATATCTTTAAAGTCCATTGCAAATTCCAGATGCTGCCACATCTGTATTTTAATATTCCAATACTAGAGCAAGCATGAATCTTGCTATGTGTCTCTTATCTTCCCCTCACATACCAGTGCTGTCAATGCCATTGGCAATTTTACATGTAAATGAGCCCATCCATCATGCCTTACTTTGCAGCAACTCACTTCTAAGCCTGCCATAGAGTTACACCATTAAATCTCCCTGTTTTACAATATACATCATGACATATTTGACATCAATCAGTTGTGTCAGCTTGCTCACTGTAAACCATAAACTTGCTCTGCATTCCTCTCTGCATGGGGTGATTAAACCTGCCTAGGGTAGTTTTCTGATTACAGTGATAAATGGTGATTCCTTTCCTACTGGCTCTTCTTCCACCTGTTCCTAGCCTCTCTTTCAAGCTCCTTATGCCTGCCGATTGGAAGAGATAGGTCAGGGGAAAGTGTATGTTAGAATGCTGATTTACATATTTGGCTTCAAATTCTGACTTTGGCATTCACTGACTGGCTCTGGTTTATGACTTTGCTATTTTAAAATGAGGATGAGAAGCTGCATTTTGTGTCATGCTATGAGAACACATAAGATGAGTACTTTGAGTTCATCTAAAGACAGCTCTCCTGACTAGAGGAGAAAGACAGACCAGGACAGTAATTATCAACTCATATGATGTGTAATTTCTGACAGGTTACTTCTAACTATATCCAGCTCCTGTTCACAAAATCATCTTTGAATTCATGTGAGGAAAAATGACATTATTATAAGTATAACCTTGAATCTGTTCTAATTGATTGTTTTAAGTTGTTCATTTGCAAACTTCAGCACTTTATTTTTAGAAGTAACAAATTACTTGTAACATACTTGGATGCTGCATCACACCATAAAGCTGACTGCAACACACCAATGTATCACGACGCTCCAATTGAAATCCACTAGACTAGATGATGTCCATGCTTTTTTTCCATCAGGGAAATCCAAGAGAATTTTACCAATATGAAGAAATACTTCACTGAACTGACTAGGCAATTAATCTGATCACTCCAAAGTCCTTGTGCTCTTCTTCTGTTGAGTCTGAGATAACAGCTACTTCCCCTGCTTCCTGGCATCCTGACCAAGCCATCTGCTGACCAGTTGAAGCAGCCTCAATCAGGTGGGCACTCGAGAACATTCCCTAGGCAATATATCAGAAGGCTCTCACAGTGGTGAGCATTCTTTACTCACATGTACATGTTTTAGCTGCAGACCTAGTACCTACCTACCTGCCACTTGTTTTGATTTCTATCAGTCTGGCTGCTTAGGTCTTCTTTTTACAATGATCTCATTCATCTACCGAGTCCAGAGTGGTTTGTCCAAATCCGAGAATACAATCCCATTTGGAAAGAGTAGAGTGGAGGACCGGGCTATTTATTACAGCCACAAGTTGGATTCAATGTCACAACACTTCCAGGATGCCCACAAAAAGGACATCTTTGGGGTGGGTATCAGGGGAGTAAAGAAAAGTGCAAGGGAACATTACAGAGATGGGGAAAGAGAGTATTTCTGTTTGGGGAATTCAGCTGGTCTCATGAAGTAAAAGGAGCGGGCAGAGAATGGGAGGGAGGAGAGGATCAGAAAGCAAAGGAGGGGTAGGAAGGGGACAAAAGGAGAAAGTTAGCTTCTTGCTTTCATTCTTGGGACATCCAGAGTAATGAACCCTTTTCTAGAGAAGATGAATGGGCAGCTGTAGAGATTATGAGTGAGATTTTATTGCAGATCAATAAATCTGTGTCACGGATCCCCATCTGGAGAGAGTTTTAATTTAAAGGAAAGAGTGATGAGCTCAAAATGACAATAAATCAAAAAGTTGTGTATTCACATATGCATTAACCTTCTATCAAAACATACATCGACACAGGATTTTGGAAACAAATCTTGTAGGTGATTTGGCAGACAGCCACTGGAGCCCAGTAGCTCACCCACCCTGGGACACAGTCAGTGAAGCTACTGTTTCACTTGGTACCCTGGCCCCAGGTCTTTGAGGAGAACTGCCCGAGGCTTTCTATTGGTGCCCTTAATAGGAATTGCTGCTTGTCACCAGAGGACAGCTGCCTCAAATCAAAATTAGGGAGAGTTCTCTGAAAAGGAGACAAGAGATTTCACAGCAACAAAACTGAGACAGCAACTGACCAAAAAGGGGTGAGGGATTATCTAGGTAATTTTGATACCTGTGTTCGAACACAATTTGAAGTGCTGGGTGTAATGCAGAAACCCCTTGGTGCCTATTGTTTTATAGCTTTTCCCCCTCCATGGTCCCCATATCATACTAATATCCTCCACAGGACCAGAACAGTAACTGGCTGTTCCAAAAGTTGTGGTCATGAACTTATGACAGCAAATCCCCCAGGACAGGTGAGTTTGGATGCACAACACAGCATTGCAACTTGAAAAGTGAATCAAACACAGACAGTATTAAAACAGCTACAAGATATCCCAAGAAAGCTGGGAAGAAGGCCCAATTATATGCTGACCAATTGGTGTCACTTTTGCATGCTGATCTAGATGACGGTGCTATTCTCTCAAAGACTTTTCTAGAAATTGGGGAGGGAATTGGAAAAGTTAAACCCTGAGTGTCTATCACCAAATCAATCAGTATTTTTCTCCGTAAACATTTTCTATATGTAGAATTGTAAATGTGTATCCACTAAAGCTAATATATCCACTTATCATGTATGTATTTCCTAATTCCTTTATTTTCTAGTAATAAAAAGTGTCAGACATCTCTATTCACATTAGCACTGCTAGGTAGATATAAAGAATTATATTACTAATAAGAAAACTGAGGCTCTAAAGGATCAAGAAGCTAGGATTTCACTCCAGATCTGTCTGACTTCATTGGCCAGGCCTTACTTTCTATACCACCAGCCTCTTTGTGTGTGTGTGCACGTGTGTGTACTCATGTATGCTCCATAGACCTGCTAAGTTCTTTCTTTCCAACCTAGTTTTTAATATGCTCCCTCCTATGTGTACTGCTTCACAGTGATGACTTAGTACAAGCTTTGCATGTGCTGTTTCCCACAGTCTGGTATACCTCTCCCCTCCCCCCATGATCCTACTTGGACACCCAGCTCATGACTCTGGTACCTCCTGCAATCAACACCAATTCCACTCAACAGAGCTAATTCTTCTTTGTTTTATATCTCGTATATATCTCCATCAGAGCACTATTTCTTTTTATTTAATTTATTGTTTTATAGGTATAATTTCTTTATGTTCACAGTTCTATGAATTGTGAGCTCTATAGCTTCTTTACACTCATTTACATCATGCTTAGCAGCATATGTGACCCACAGAAGGTGCTTCATAAATATGTGCTGAAGGTAACTAGAAGAATATATTTCATTAGTGAAGTTTACATTGAAAAAAAAAGAATTTTGATTTTAAAAACTGCATACACATAACAAGAGAAGTGCAAAGAGGATTCCAGTCCATGAAGACTTATATAACTGGACTTAAAATGCCTGATCATCATTAGGAATGTGTCATACTCTATGAGCCCTCTCCACTACTAAGCCTCCATCTTCTTTAAGCCAGTAAAATATATCCACTTATAAACACAGAAATTTATATGAGATCAGCCCATAAATCCTATTCCATGGATAAGTAAAGTGTGTTATAGAGAGAGCATGGCTCTGGTCTCACGACCCAGTGAGTCAACTGAGCAACCAAACAGAATCCTAGACTTTTGAATTATTAAAGCTTAAACTTAGCTCACTGACCTTCTAAATCAAATTCAAGGAATGAGCCTTCATCTTCAGCTTTAAACTTCTGTTTCCCAAGCCCTCTGATGAATACATTGAAAGTGATGGTTTTAGAAAGATTGTGACATTAACAATCTTCTACATGTCAATGCATAATATTTGAAGACGTCCATTATAATCCTTATGTAAATAACTTTATATACAATCATGTCAGAAGGGTATAGAGGGATAAGATACAAGACAGAAAACTTTGGTAATAATGTCAAAAACAATAACATTGTTTATTAAATGCCTAATATGTATCAGACACATTTCTAGGTGCTGGGAATACAGTGCTGAGTGACACAAAGGGCCTGCCATCAGGAGACCTGCCTTCCACATTAGCATCTATATACCAACAACCACCATCAATATTTATTGAGACCATTCTGTGAGCCAGACCCCCTTTTTAGCACTTTGCAACTGCAACACTATGAGTGGGCGCTTTGAAGATTAAAATCTATGCACGGAGAATTTAAGAAATTTGTGAAAGGACACAAAGGAAACAGTCTGAATCCAGAGCCCAATCTGCTAATTATTCTCCATAGCATTTCTCCTATTTGTTCTTTTCTTTTTATTCTTAGCACTATGTTCCTATTTAGAGAAAACTTTTTCTGGATTTTTAAAAATTGTATTTTATTAGTTTCAGGTATACAATCCATTAGTTAGACCTTTATATAGTTTATAAAATGATACCCTTAATTGTTCTTTCTCTTCTCTGGCTCTCCACCTAGCCATTACATTAATGCTAACTGCATTCCCTGTGCTGTTCTCCCATCCCCATGACCATCTATCAACTACTAATTTATACTTCTTTAACCCTTCACCCCATTCTCACAGCCTCCAAATCCCCTTCCCTCTGTCCGTCACCAGATTGTCTCCTATATTTGTGAGTATGTTTTTGATTAGTCTGTTCTTTTGTTCCTTAGATTCCGCATATAAGTGAAATCATAAGCCATTTATATTTCTCTGTCTGACTTATTTCATTCAGCATAATAACCTCTAGGTCCATCCATGTTGTTGCAAATGGTAGGATTTCATTTTTTTTTTTTTATGGCTGAGTAATATTCCATTATATATATGAACCACAGCTTCTTTATTTAATCATTTGTTGATGGACATTTAGATTGCTTCCATATCTTGACTATTGTAAATTGTGCTGCCATGAACATAGGGGTGCATAGATCTTAATGAATTATTGTTTTGGTTTTCTTTGGATAAATACCCAGAAGTGCATTTGCTGGGTCAAAAGGTATATCCATTTTTAATTTTTTAAGAAACCTCCAGACTTTTCCATAGTGTCTGTACCAATTTGCAGTCCTACCAACAATGTATGAGGGTTCCCATTTTCTGAATTTTGAAGTAGCCTTGCAACTGCTCTCTTTGCCACCAGTCTCCCCACTCTAATCATAGTGCAGACAGAACGGCTTTCCAAAAAGGAAAAAGCACCTTCAAAGGCTTCCCAGTACATACCAAAAAATTTCAGTTTCCAAGCATGGCATTCATGGCCCTCAATGATCTGGCCAAATTCCCATTTCCAGTCTTCACTGAATTATTTCCAGTCTTATAATTCCTACTATGGCTCCTTCAAGTCCCACCCTTGGGAGAAGCAGTGCCCTCCACCTTTCTCCTTCATGCTCTCCATTTTTCCTTTACTCAGATTAGTTCTTTCTTGTCTTAGCTTATGGCTGCCTTGGATTTTTTTTTTTTTAAGATCAGCTAAAATATTATTTTTTCCATGAATACCACTCTACAGCCTTCAACTTTGCCCATCCTATAATACGATTTATAATGCATTCACTGTGAGCCCACAGTGCTTTTTCTATATCATCATTGCAGTATTATTTCCTAATAATTACTTAGTAGTGGTTTATGTGTTTTTCTCCTCCATCAAAGTTTGTGAACTTAAAAGTAGGGACTGTGTAATTCATCTTGCAATTCCTGTTGTGCTTAGCACCATGCCTGAAACATAATAAGAGTTTAATAAATATTAAGCTAAATTAAATTGATTCTTTTTATTACTGAAGAGTGTTTCATATCTGGGAAATGGCTGATATGGTATGGTGTGCGTGAAGAGCATTAGACCAGGAAACATGATCTGAAATTTGCTTCTTGTTCTGCCAGTAGCTTGCTGTGTGACACTGGGCAAATTCTTTGTCTTCTCTGAGTCTCATTATCTCATCTAAAATGAAAGGGTGGCTCTAGATAATATGAATTCTGCTATATTACATTTTAAAATCCTCAAAAATCTTTCTCATATTCTTTATGTATTTAATAAATATTTATTGAGCATCTTTTTTATTCTAAACACTCTATTACATTTCAGGATTGGGAAAACAATCTCTGAAATCATGAACCTCACATGTAGTTCTCATATCAACTTAGCAATCTAAGCAAGGTGATTATTATTGACCTTGCTTTTTTTATATTAAAAAAAAAAACTAAAGTTCAGAGAGCTTTAAAATTGATGATTGCTAGATAGTCTTAAGATTCTGAGGCATAGTATTTAAAGGGATATAAACAATTCTTTATAATTTGCCCCATAGTTGAGAAAAATTTCTTCAAAGATTTTTCACTTAGATTTACAGAAACGCTCAATTAGTGCATGAAATTTACCAGGTAATCTAATTTACCTCATTGACCTCCTTTGAAAAAAATGCTGTCAATTTTTTTTTTTTTAATGCTTGTAAAAATATGAGGCAGTCCTCACAGAAAGAATGAGCAACATTTCTGTTAAAGACACTAAATTGAAATAATGGGTGTCTAATTTGATTTTCCCATAGAAATATGTTATCATGTAGGT
Source organism: Pteropus vampyrus (assembly GCF_000151845.1). Classification (NCBI taxonomy): domain Eukaryota; kingdom Metazoa; phylum Chordata; class Mammalia; order Chiroptera; family Pteropodidae; genus Pteropus; species Pteropus vampyrus. The sequence continues at coordinate 1,780,711 of NW_011889069.1, read as the reverse complement.
TACATGCCTCACCAAAAGTGTAATATCCAACATTTTATAGGCATGACCATAAATATCAGATTTAATTTTGTGAAAATAATAAAACTATATTCTTTTTGAAGCATAAAGCTTTCTAAATCAGTTTGCTCTATTAAATTCAACAAAGATTCTAAACAACTAAATTATTATAAGGATCTCTGATAGTCACTTTTGGGAAAAGAAATGTGAATAAGATATTGTTCTTACACTGGGAGATTTGCTCTATTATTGACAATAAGAAAATGACACGAATGTCTGTGCTAAAAGTCATAACATAATAAGTGCCTTGAAGAACAAAAAGCATTAATTAACATTTATTGATCATTTGCTGTGTTCTAGGTGCTATCATAAGGTCTTTCTTAAGTATCATTGTGCTTGAAAGGAGAGTTATAGCATTGGAGTAATATAAACTTTTAAGGAATGAAGGAATAAAGTTCTACTTGTCTGAATCTAAATCCTAATGCAAGTGATAACTACAAATCATGCTCTTTCCACATTTTTTGGTTCACAAACACACAAAATTACATCTGTAAAAAGAGATCAAAGAAGAGTTTTTGTGAGAAAAGTTATTTACATTGAGCTTTGTTAAGAATGGATAGAATTTGGTGAGTACATAATACAGGAAGGATTCCAGCTGGAAGGAAGGAAAAGAGCAAAAACAAAGAGAGAGGACATCTTAGTTACGCTCATGTATTGACAAATATTCCAGTTTGGTTAAAAGGCAAGAGTTGATCATTGATTTCATGTTGATTCTATATTGATGCTGGGGCTATAAAGATGAATAACATGGTCAAGGTGATTCCAGCCTTATAGAAACAGAGATTATAACATATAGATATATGGGGCACTGTGAGAGTTAGAGAGAAGGGAATGGCTAACCTTGTCAATTTAGGTGAAAGAAGACTTTACAGAAAACATAATCCTCACATTGAGTTTTGAAAGATGATAAAGAGTTTGCTGAGTTAGCAGAGATGGAGTGAGGATTTGTGAGATGGAGAAAGATGGAGAAAGGGATGATAATCTTGGCAGAGGAAATAACATTATCAAATTTAGAGATATCATCCAGTGTAGCATGCTCAGGAAACTAGCAGTTGTGAAGTGCGGCATGGAATGCTTGGTGTATGCAAAGAGAAAGAAGGTGAGGGCTTAAGATAGACCAAAGCACACACAGGACATTGAGTATCAAGCTTACTGAGTTTGACTTAACCCATCTCACCCATGCCTGAGAAAAGAATTTAGACTTAACTTTCCTGGCAAGGAAGTATCATTTAATGGTTTCTAATTGGAGAATGTCAGGGTCAGAGTTGAGCTTTGGGAAGATTAATATATCAGAGATAGGAAGGGTAGAGACAGAAGGGAGAGCAATTAATTAATTGGTTGTTCTGACAGTTTGAGTGAGAAGTAATGAAATACTAAACTAGGATGAAAGTGGTGAAGATGAAAAGGAGGGCTGGAAAATGATAAAGTTAGAACCAAGGGAGTGACAGACCAGAGAGACAGATTTTATGTAGGGGCAAGAGAGAGAGCTGGTGGTATTCCTCAGGCAATTATAAATGCAGGAGTAGATTTCAAGATAGGAGTCAAGGCTGGATACTGATTTAGCCTTCATTCCCATAGAGGTGATAATTGAACAGTGGGAGGTGATAAGAATACCAAGAAAAAGAATGTAAAAAAATGAAAAGGAGAAAAAGGGTCCTGGTACCAAACCCTGGCGAATGCCTGTGTGTGGAAGATAGAGAAAGATGAAAGGCCAAGTGGAGGAGACAAGAGACACAGAAATAAAAGACAGTCAGAAAGGCCAGTCTTCCAGAGAGAAGAAGATGTCTCAAGTAAAGCATTGCAGAAGGGAATAGGATGGATTAAGATTCAGCTAGTTTTTGATAATTAATATGTCAGTGAATAACTTCAAGGGAAGAGTGGTAAAAAGCATTATGAGGAGAAAACAGATGGCAAGATATCGAGTAGCATAGAGATGGCAGTAAACACTAAGTGCACAATGTTGTCTTACAAAGTTCATCAGTGAAAGAAAATACCCCACAAAATTAAGCTCACCCACCAGCCATAGGGGGAAAGTTATTTAAATTTTCCTTACTCCCTACTTGGCAGCTCTATGAAATGTTTGAAAACTGAGGACGCTAGGTGAATCAAATGTTGGAATTATTTGCACACGTCAGTGATCGGCACCATTCCTAAGCAGTCCAGAGTTGGGACTGCATCTGCCCAAATGCCCCCTCCCTGTGGGTAGGAAATCAGACGCCTTTCTAAGCAACAGGCAGTCTTTCACTATTCTCAACAGCAACAAAGGCTATAGCACAACAGAATAGATAAAACTCAATCAATAATCCAATTAGAAATGTTATAAAGTGGGGGAAAATAACACTGTTTCTGTTTTTCCCTTTCTTTTTGCAGTTACTCAGGCTATTGGTTAAACATATTAAGTTCAGGAAGGAAGGTTAGCATAGCACTCTTGCTGCACAGGAAACTAGCCACTCCTAACACATTCCAACAATTGACGATTGATCAATAGATCAAAAGCAGAGCTGCTGATGCCCCTGGGAGAGACATCTCGGCAGCCCACCATCATGACCCTATCCCTTGACCCTGCACTTTACCAGCAGTAATCTTTCTTGTTGGTGCCAGGACACTCCCATGACATTGAGGCCTACAGGGTGCTCATTTGTAGTAGTGACATGTAACATCCTACCTGAAGGCACCCCCCACACACTTGGTGGGTGCAGAGATAAAGGTTATATCAGGGGATTATGAATTCTTAGGGAGAATAAAGAGCAGCAGATAAAACCCCATGTAGTTGAAATGCTGTTTTCATGCAAATGGCTTCAAGTAAAATGAAAAGAGATCAGGCTGGGAAGGAGGGAAAGGAACAAGAAAAGGATGCAAGAGAAAAGCTGAATGAATTCTAAATGAGAGATTTTCCTGAGAGGCATTAGCCACTCTTGAAGAAAATGAATAGGCTTTCTCCCCACATTTATTAAGTTTCTATGATTCTCTAATTTGGAGTCTTTTATTTTCGATGGAAAGAGAAAAAACTTCAGGTGCATTTCACAAAGAGAGGATCTCCATTATCTCATTATTGTAATGCTCAGAATGACTTCCTGAGGGAAGATGAAGCTGAGGAGAAACTTCCTTTAGGAGAAAAGAGGTACAGAGCAGGAGGTCTGAGTGGGCAGGGCAGGTTGGGGCTTATGGGTAGTATCAGAATGGATATGCCCAGCTCAGATTGACAGAAAGGGAGAGAATGTGTGAGGATATCAGAGTGTTATGGAGAGAGCACTGGCTTTGTAGAGAGGAGGCCTTGTTCTACTGCCAGCGTTACTTGGAGATGTCATTTAACTTCGGTTTCCTCATTTACGTATTGCATTATAAATAGTTCCCCTCCCTCCTGTACTGCGAAAATAAAATGAGATAAAAACATGAAAATGTGCAAGAAAAAAGGGTTAGCATATCTCTATATAAATACAAAATCTTAAAAGGCCTGAAAGAGGAATAGAATATCTCTTGGTAAGGACATCTTTAAAAGATGAAGACTCCAGTTAGTGTAGAACTGCCAGAGTATCTATCTGCATGTACTGAATGGAGCACAGTCTCTAAGAGGAAACTGGGGCCTGGGGGATGGGGAATAGCATGCCCTGAGGTTATTGCCAGGTGAACAAGGAGGAGAAGGGTTGCACTCTATTCAGGTACTGGCCTGTTTCCTGACTCAGAGAAGACCTGGGCATCTTAGCTGGAGTTTTTGCCCACCCAATGTGGCAACTCCTCATGTCTCATCGAACCAAGTGACACATACATTCTACCCATATCTGCTGTGTTCTGCTTTAAAATCTCAACATCAGAAAAAGTCATTCATCTATTTTTCCTCCTTGACTTAGTAAAGTAGTTTACATGAGTCACAGTGAGTTTGATTTGATGCAGAGGTGACTCATTGGGTGTTGTGTAAAAGTGCTAATCTTCCCCCAACCATTTCTGAATTCTTTAATTCTTCTGACACATTAATTCTAGCCCCAGCATAAAATACCCCAACATCCCTGAGAATCCCAGAACAGAAATTATTGCAATTTCCTATAACTGGAATCAAATTCCAAGGTTGGGCCACGTCCTGCTATTAATTCAAACATCCGTGTGAAAGATTATGGTGGGCAGCTGTGATTCCATTAAAGGGGGCAATTTCAACTCCATTTCCTTGATAAACAGACAGAGCTCAACCCTAAATTGGGCTTGATAGATTTGATTAGTGCAGAGTTTTTGGACGTTGTGGTTTCTGCAGGAAAATTGCTGTTTGATGTGCAAGGCCAAATTGCACTTGAAATCTCCTTGCATCCATAGAGGGGGGAGAAGGAAGAGGATGGAACGCCTAGCCAATTGCTATCATCTAAGCAGCAGGGATGTCAAGCTGTTGTATTCAAAATACCTGTTAGGTATGCAGCCAGTGTGTGCTGCAGAAAGCACATCATGCTCAGGGGAACCAATGATTAAAAGCAGCAAAACCAAATGTTATTTAAACAAAGCAAAATGTACCCATTGAATTTCTTTAGCCGTATGAATCTTTTACAGAGAGAAGGGAAGCTATGTAACTTCTTTTGGGGACACATGTGGTTCCATGTTTCAGAATTCCCACTGAGAACCTGGGGACCAAGGAGAGGTAGAAGTTGAAACTCACAGCTTTAAAGCACATTCCTACACTACACAGAAAAATGGGTGAAAAGGCAGTCAAAACTTCTAGACTGCTTGTTTTGTCTTCAATAAATGAGAAACTCCATTTCTTTAGGTCAGCTATACAAGATAGCATAATTGGGATTGTGCTTATTTCTCCAAACACTATTTCTAATTTTCCAAAAGTCATAAACCCTTTGTGTCGGTACATGTGTTTGCTTTTTAAGTGTAAGCACTTACAGGAGCACTTGAACTCCTTCGGCATTGCCCATTTTGCCTGGCCTGGTGCCAAGTGCATAGGGAATTGAGATTTATTGAGGATCTAGAATGTGCCAAGATCCACACCAGGTGTTTTATGTGCATCAGTCCATTAAATCCACTAATAACCTTGGAGGTGGTTACTGTTTTCCCATTTTCAAAAAAGATAATAAGTTTCATCAAAGTTAAAAAAATTGGCCAAGGTCTTATAAGTGGTAATAGGTGGCCTAGGATGCCACTAAAATCACTTAATGCCAAAATACAAATTCATTTTGTTATATGGGACTGCTGCTGTAGTTGACCCTAGGCATTAAGGACCAGTGGGGAGAGTACGCACCATGCCCTAGTACTAGAATGGCTCCAATCCTGATAGAAGGATCCGGGCTTGAAGGACAGAGTCAGTATAAAGATTGAGAGAAGATGAAAATGACACATTATTTAAATTACTAGGATTTAGCATTATGCAAAAACAATCGTCAACTCAGCCTCTTTTAAAGAAAAAAGAAAATAAATTGACATGTGTCTACTTAAAAACATCTATGCGTCTTTTGAGACACACTTCTCTTTCTCAGGCCCTCTTCCACGTCTGGAAGTGTACTTTCCCTTCTAATAAAGCTTTTTCTTCCACTGTGAAAAAGTTAAATAAAATAAAAAAATAAAAGCATCTATGTGAGAGCTACCTGATAAAGAACTCTCAGGGACACAGGGGTCCTGTGTATATCCTTCTGCTACTTGCCAAATGCTCTGTGCTCTATCCTTTGGGGATTTAACAAATATAGAAATCCATTAAACATCATCATCTTGAATATGTCACTAGATTTTAATGAAACCACTATGGTACCCCAAAACACAGCCATTTGAGAATCCAGATCCCACCCACATGAATCTACTTTTTTACAAAAGCAATGTATGTTTATTCTATAGCATTGTCTTCACATATCAAGGTAGCCAAACTAGATGTTTAATGGCATTTACTCCAACCATAATTTTGAAACTTTTCTGTTGTCCCCCAAACTCTTGAAGCTTCACCCATCTATCTATTCAAACAAAGCTTTCACAAGTGACTTTATATATGAACAAATGCTTTATCGAGAATATCAGAATATAGCTTGCCAACCTAGCAACTGATCTACACTCGTAAAAATATCAATTCTCTATTTCTGTTCTCCCTTCTTCATAGGTATCCACCTCAGAGAAGTACCACTCAAATTGTTGCTTTAATCAGCTGTCAGTGGATTCAAACCTCCAGAACCTGCCTTCCCACTCTGGCATGCAAACAGAAACTGAATCTCCACTGAGCCAGGATGTATCGGGTGGACTCCAACCCTGAAGACCTCCTAGTTTTCCTGCTGTTTTCAGTGGCCTTTATTTACCACTTCTCTTCTCCAACCTAGACTTCTTAATGAATCCTACCCTATGCATGGCCCACACGTTACCTGAGGATATAGAACAAATAAAGTCCTTTCAGATCTGACTTGTGCGCCTACCTATTGTTCCTGTTGTGGCCCCTGGGGCTATCCAGTGCTCAGTGCAGTGTAACAGTCCAGCTTGACTCTGCTTTAGCACTGAACAGTTTGAAGCACACTCTGCATTAAGAATAATATAGGATGTTAGTCAGGATTGAGGTCAGATTGAGATTGTGTGTAGTATATAGTATATGCAGTCATATATGTCTTTCAAGATTAATATAATTAATTGATTATAAAGAATGTAAGGTGTTGGCAATTTTGCTCTCAGCTTTTTACTGTTTTAGAATTTTTTTTATTGACATAGGCATGAACTCTGCTCTCAGAATTTAATAATCTACTAGGGGATAGATCACTGAACAGTTAGAAATTCACTGGGTGTTACCATCTGTTTCCTAAAAGCACCTAAATAACCCAAGACAGGTGCAAGTACAGATGGTCATTTTCCATCTACAGGGAAGAAGAGTGCAGATACTCTAAATGACCCATAATATCTCAGAATCGGTAAAGTCAGAGATGATCTATCTGCATTATGGCTGATATTCACACATTAGTAGAAATGGACAACGACCACATATTGTTTTGTGGATATAGATCAATAGGCCTTTGATTGTTTGAAATAAAACAATGCCTCTCTTTTTAAAAGTTAGAAAACCTTAAAATCAGCACCAGCCATAGTACCTAGCTCATAGTAAGTCCTCATTAAATATCTGTTAAATAAATCAGTTGAAAGGTAGCTATCTGCTCTAAAGCAATCAGGCTTTGGATTCCTCATTCCTGCCAACCCTGCTACCACACCCTCGTTCTGGTGGAAGCTAGCCTGCGGGAGGGCAAATATAAGGAAGCATCTAGGAGAGTCTCTTTCTCCATGTACTTAGGTGCTATTCCCAACAGAAGAAGAGAAGGAAACTGCACCACTGTGCCAGTCCTCTGATGTCACTATGATAACAGTGGAAGAGAGATAGTCGCCAAGAGGAACCTGCAGACATGCATCAACAAGATAAGGGTCACCAGAACCACTTTAGAGCAAATCGTCACTTAATTTATTTTACCCTGCCACCCATTATTACTACCCTTTTCTTGTTTAGGCCTTATATCAATATGCTTGGCTAATTTTTTTCTGCCCAGCTGCCAACCTGGGGCAGAAGAACATCTGGTGTATCTCCAAAGGGCATTAGCTTATTAAGAAAGGCAAATTGATTTTTTAAAATTTCATAAATCAGCAGTCAAATGAAAAATGTCATTTTAAATTACAAACAACCGAGTCGAATGCGTGGCTGCTACTTGTGCACAATTGGAATTGTTTATTATTGTTTAATATTTGTTGGGGGGCTTTGTAATTTTAATTATGTGATACGAGGTGAGAAAATTATTTACTGTTGCTGACATGGAATTGCCAATAATTACTTAATAACTGTTGGAAATTATTCAACAGTTTTTAATTAGTGATACATACTAAAGTAATTGTTATTTTCCAAAGAATATGAAAATCTACCCAGAAAAGACACCTGGGACTTAACATTAATGATTGTTCTAAAATGCATTATTGATTTATTCGCATTACCGTACTGTGTTATTATTTTTCAATATTTGAGGAATTCTTGCCTACATCAGCAAAATAACAAAAAGTAACAACTTCCACAGTGGGCTATCAACTAGAGAAAAAGGCATATATTTTAACCGGTCCCATTTGTCTCATATTTCCTTAGACACTATCCAGGATAAAACAAAATATTGTCATTAGGCATACGCGAATGTCGTTTGTCCACTGCACCACTTCATTTCAATTACAAATTCCCTGAGAGTAGAACCAGGCTGTTGTCTAAGGCCCCCTGCATCCTCTCCTCCCTTATGGAGTCACACCTAGAGCCAATGTTCTATAAAGGTGTATGGATTAAGATATGGAACAGAGACAGTTGTTCATCTGCACAAAATGCCTTCCACTATTTTGTTAATGTTCTTTTCTTCATCCTTAGAAACCACAGAGAGAAAAACAATGAAAAATAACTTCACTAGCTTCTAATAAATGGTCTGAAGTCATTTACTTGGTGTAAAGATTACTCAGGAACACCATTACTTACTAAACACATTATTCGGAGTCTTTTTTATATTAAAAAGCATTTAATTAAACTTACATTATTAGATCCTGCTAAGTATTTTCTTTAGTTATTCATTAAACAATGAAGTGCTTTACTAAGAAAAAACAAAAGGAAGAAATATGTTTCTATTTAATCATTAGCTAAATATTTTTGACGACTTGCTAAGGATTACTTCCAACTATTTGTAAGTGTAATGAATTCAATTCCTCCTACACTGACTCGTTAATGTCTCCTTCTCCAGAAGGAAAGGAAACCGATTCATCTCTCTGAAGGCACTGTCTATACCTTACCAAGCAGTATAGGAGGACCAAGCCTTTCCTCCCCAGAGTCTACCTAGCTCCAACTCCAGCCTCTCACCTTATCCATTGATACCAACATCATTCTTCATTTCTTAAAACCCCCATGTCTCTCAGTTCTAATGCATCCTCTCTTTTCTGCCTTGTGGTGCTGAGGCTAAGACTCTACAAACTATATATTTTTATGTACCAGTTGCCTTCCTGTTAGGTTCTTCAACAAGGGACATAAAGAAAGGGCAGAAGGCAGGAAAGGGGAAAAAGATCTATTCCTTCCTGTTGACTTGCTGTTCCTGTGGGTGTTGTCCCAGCAATGACCCTTCACCTTGGCAGCATTACTTAGTTCTCAGAGCAATTGCTTCCGTTTCCAGCTTCTTTCCACAGTCCCAAATTCAGCTCATTTTTCACTGTCACAGGAACTAGCATGGGCAGTGGCAATGCCCCCTCTTCAGAGGTCTAACTCCCAGCTCCGTATGCTCCTGAGAAACAGTGGTAGCCAGGCACACCTACTCCTTGGAGTGCTGGACACAGCTCTGCAGGGCCCTGTCTACAAATCCTACAAGAACTTGGTTCTGACAATCCTAACTTCTTCCCTTGTTCTCTCAGCCCTAGGAGGGCTTCAGGATTTCCTTTTGCTCTTTCAATCTTCCAACACCTGGTTGCCCAATTCCCTAAATTAGATGAACTCCGATAAAAATGACCAATGTGAGTGACATTTTCCTGCCTAACACTGAATGTCACACCTGTACACACAAGCTCTGGCTCGCAGCCTTGGCTCATGAATTCCTCTCATTTGAAACACCTTTTCTCCTTCCTTACATGTAGAATGTCTGGTCAGCTTTTATGATGCAGCTCAGGCATTGCCTACTCCAAGGATGTTGCTGCTCCACAATGGACTGGGAATCCCCTCTCTACATTCCTGGAGCACCCTGTGCATTCTGTGACTCTGCCCATTACTCTATCACACAGATACTTTAATATCTGTGTCAATTGCCCCTCACACACACACTAGGCAGTGTCACGAGATGGGTCACTGCCTCTCCCATACTTTAGACCACACCCATTGTAAAGAAGAAGTGTTGTAAATATCTGGTTTGCCTTGACTCCATACTGGCCTAAATGTGAACTGAACTCCCAAGAGGCTCCCATGCCTCTGCACTGGTGGGACCAGGATTCTCATGGGGAACACTGGATGAATAAGTCCTTGCTGTATTCTGACAGAGCAGTGTTTTGCTACGGAAAGAATCAGATCTTTCTCCATGTACTTAGGTGCTATTCCCAACAGAAGAAGAGAAGGAAACTGCACCACTGTGCCAGTCCTCTGATGTCACTATGATAACAGTGGAAGAGAGATAGTCTCCAAGAGGAACCTGCAGACATGCATCAACAAGATAAGGGTCACCAGAACCACTTTAGAGCAAATCGTCACTTAATTTATTTTACCCTGCCACCCATTATTACTACCCTTTTCTTGTTTAGGCCTTATATCAATATGCTTGGCTAATTTTTTTCTGCCCAGCTGCCAACCTGGGGCAGAAGAACATCTGGTGTATCTCCAAAGGGCATTAGCTTATTAAGAAAGGCAAATTGATTTTTTAAAATTTCATAAATCAGCAGTCAAATGAAAAATGTCATTTTAAATTACAAACAACCGAGTCGAATGCGTGGCTGCTACTTGTGCACAATTGGAATTGTTTATTATTGTTTAATATTTGTTGGGGGGCTTTGTAATTTTAATTATGTGATACGAGGTGAGAAAATTATTTACTGTTGCTGACATGGAATTGCCAATAATTACTTAATAACTGTTGGAAATTATTCAACAGTTTTTAATTAGTGATACATACTAAAGTAATTGTTATTTTCCAAAGAATATGAAAATCTACCCAGAAAAGACACCTGGGACTTAACATTAATGATTGTTCTAAAATGCATTATTGATTTATTCGCATTACCGTACTGTGTTATTATTTTTCAATATTTGAGGAATTCTTGCCTACATCAGCAAAATAACAAAAAGTAACAACTTCCACAGTGGGCTATCAACTAGAGAAAAAGGCATATATTTTAACCGGTCCCATTTGTCTCATATTTCCTTAGACACTATCCAGGATAAAACAAAATATTGTCATTAGGCATACGCGAATGTCGTTTGTCCACTGCACCACTTCATTTCAATTACAAATTCCCTGAGAGTAGAACCAGGCTGTTGTCTAAGGCCCCCTGCATCCTCTCCTCCCTTATGGAGTCACACCTAGAGCCAATGTTCTATAAAGGTGTATGGATTAAGATATGGAACAGAGACAGTTGTTCATCTGCACAAAATGCCTTCCACTATTTTGTTAATGTTCTTTTCTTCATCCTTAGAAACCACAGAGAGAAAAACAATGAAAAATAACTTCACTAGCTTCTAATAAATGGTCTGAAGTCATTTACTTGGTGTAAAGATTACTCAGGAACACCATTACTTACTAAACACATTATTCGGAGTCTTTTTTATATTAAAAAGCATTTAATTAAACTTACATTATTAGATCCTGCTAAGTATTTTCTTTAGTTATTCATTAAACAATGAAGTGCTTTACTAAGAAAAAACAAAAGGAAGAAATATGTTTCTATTTAATCATTAGCTAAATATTTTTGACGACTTGCTAAGGATTACTTCCAACTATTTGTAAGTGTAATGAATTCAATTCCTCCTACACTGACTCGTTAATGTCTCCTTCTCCAGAAGGAAAGGAAACCGATTCATCTCTCTGAAGGCACTGTCTATACCTTACCAAGCAGTATAGGAGGACCAAGCCTTTCCTCCCCAGAGTCTACCTAGCTCCAACTCCAGCCTCTCACCTTATCCATTGATACCAACATCATTCTTCATTTCTTAAAACCCCCATGTCTCTCAGTTCTAATGCATCCTCTCTTTTCTGCCTTGTGGTGCTGAGGCTAAGACTCTACAAACTATATATTTTTATGTACCAGTTGCCTTCCTGTTAGGTTCTTCAACAAGGGACATAAAGAAAGGGCAGAAGGCAGGAAAGGGGAAAAAGATCTATTCCTTCCTGTTGACTTGCTGTTCCTGTGGGTGTTGTCCCAGCAATGACCCTTCACCTTGGCAGCATTACTTAGTTCTCAGAGCAATTGCTTCCGTTTCCAGCTTCTTTCCACAGTCCCAAATTCAGCTCATTTTTCACTGTCACAGGAACTAGCATGGGCAGTGGCAATGCCCCCTCTTCAGAGGTCTAACTCCCAGCTCCGTATGCTCCTGAGAAACAGTGGTAGCCAGGCACACCTACTCCTTGGAGTGCTGGACACAGCTCTGCAGGGCCCTGTCTACAAATCCTACAAGAACTTGGTTCTGACAATCCTAACTTCTTCCCTTGTTCTCTCAGCCCTAGGAGGGCTTCAGGATTTCCTTTTGCTCTTTCAATCTTCCAACACCTGGTTGCCCAATTCCCTAAATTAGATGAACTCCGATAAAAATGACCAATGTGAGTGACATTTTCCTGCCTAACACTGAATGTCACACCTGTACACACAAGCTCTGGCTCGCAGCCTTGGCTCATGAATTCCTCTCATTTGAAACACCTTTTCTCCTTCCTTACATGTAGAATATCTGGTCAGCTTTTATGATGCAGCTCAGGCATTGCCTACTCCAAGGATGTTGCTGCTCCACAATGGACTGGGAATCCCCTCTCTACATTCCTGGAGCACCCTGTGCATTCTGTGACTCTGCCCATTACTCTATCACACAGATACTTTAATATCTGTGTCAATTGCCCCTCACACACACACTAGGCACTGTCACGAGATGGGTCACTGCCTCTCCCATACTTTAGACCACACCCATTGTAAAGAAGAAGTGTTGTAAATATCTGGTTTGCCTTGACTCCATACTGGCCTAAATGTGAACTGAACTCCCAAGAGGCTCCCATGCCTCTGCACTGGTGGGACCAGGATTCTCATGGGGAACACTGGATGAATAAGTCCTTGCTGTATTCTGACAGAGCAGTGTTTTGCTACGGAAAGAATCAGAAAAGGAGGTTAACAGGAAGCTTAGAGGTGACTCATTTCTTTAAGTTATATATTAAACATTTGATCTTTTACAGATAGTCTAAGAATAGTGCTAAAACATCATTATTCCTTTCTTCAGTGATGCTAAGCAAAGAGCAATAACAATATCTACCACTTATCTAAAATACACTATAAGCACCTGGACAATGCACTATCTCATTAAATTCTAACAGTAAACCTACGAGGAAGAAATCGTTATCCTATTTTGTAAATGAAGAAAAAGTGATACTAAAAGATTGGGACGAGGGTCAGGTGAGTGAGTCTTGGGAGCAAAATTTAAGAGAATAACAAAAAA
>NW_011889069.1:1764675-1766973 GCF_000151845.1 Pteropus vampyrus | reverse complement strand
ATTCATTCATTCATTCATTCATTCATTCAGCTAACAGTCATTGAGTACTATTTTGTATTAGTCTATTGCCATTATTTATTGAAGTTCTTGTGGAACTCAATGAATGAATTAGTAAAAAGTAGCAGAGTGAAAATCTGTCTTTCTTGGGATAATTCCCAAAGAATAAAGTAGTAAATGAGAAAAGTATAGATGAGAAATAAAGGCAGCCTACTTGTGTTACAGTACTGATTTATACTAGAAACTGGAGAACATGAAGACATCAGGTGATATATTTGGACAGGGTTACTGTGAATAATTACCTGAGTTTCATAACTCTGAGCATCACGGAATTAAAGGATTATCCCTTTTCCTCTATTGCCTTATTTTAAAGTAAGCCATAACAAAACGACTATGTGGGTGCTCAACACTAGCATGTACCCAATATTGTCAGTGTCACTGTCCACAGGACCAATTCAGAGACGGAGTTATCTTCCCAAGTCAGAGGTGCAAGAGACCCTCAATACCTAACATGGCTTGGAGAGGTGGCATGGCACTCAGCAGGTTGCGTGTGCCATCATGCTTCACGCCTTCTCAATCTCCCTTCTTTCCTTGCTGACAACCAGAATCTACTTGCCTGGAGAGTTCAGTGGTCTGAGATGATTACACCAGTAAATATTTGTAGATGGTTATCCTGTCTGTCCCACAGTCACAGCTCAGACAAAGATAAATACTGAGGTCTTTCAGTCTTATCTCACAAGTCAATCCCTCCAGCCCTCTAATCATTCTTGTTTCTCTATGGCAACAACTTTTCATTTGTCTACCTCTCTCTGAAACAGAAATGAAGGGGAGCAGAGCCTAGCACAGTCGCTGGAAGGTGAGCTTGACCTCAGCCTATGTTCTGATGCTCAGACAAATGCAGAGGTCTCAAGATTTTGCAAATTGCTTTACGAATCTCCTTCCAGGATCTCTTCCTAGAATACTGATTCCCATTTTTGAGAAAAGTAGAAAGGGAGAGAGTCAGGAAACATGAAGAGTAAGGTTTGCATAATATAGGGATTTTTAACTGATCGAAAAGAAACCTCTGCCTCGTGGTTCCAAAAGCCAGTACTATTACAGAGCAGTGGAAGGTGCTGCACAGACTCGAATCAGAATGACCTGGGAGAGAAATGCTTAGGTGCCATGGTTTGGGTAAATTGTTTAAAATATCTGCTACTCGGTTTTGTTTTCGTTTTTATTAATCTGTGAAATGAAGATAATGCTTCTGATGTTATAAGGTTGCTGTGAATCAAAAGAGAAAATATATCATAGTATTGGGCACAGTATCTGGCATTCCTTTGCTCAGTCATTAACCGATATATATTGACTTTGCATCTCTGCTTCTCTGGACTGTGCCAATATTAAGAGCTGAGGTTTGGGTATAAAAAAGAGGCAGCCTTTTATTTCAGGAAGTTCAGTAGATATTTAGCATAGTTATTATCTTTAATAATAATAGTAATAATTAAATAAGTAGACACAACCAAATAATAGCAGCATTACCATTATTCAGAATAGTATGAAAACTATTCTGTCAACAGAGCAGTCTCCATTAGAACCTCTCAGATCACATTCCTAGGCAGCTCTCAGTGTTTTTGCAATTTTTGTGATGGGGATGGAAAATGGAAATGCTGAAAAGTACTCTAAGCAGTGGCAATTCTCACTAGGGAGAGGTCCAGGGCCTGTATTATAACAGGACTTTCACCACTCAACTTCCATGTGTGCATTTGCCGGCTGCACTCTGGGGAATCTGATCCAGATATTCCATTTTACAGTAAAGATAACTGCTACTGAGAGAAATTAAGCAACTCAACTAAAGTAAATACGATTCGTTCCACAAATATGTACCTACTAAACAGACATTTGACAAGATAGGCAGAAAGTAAACCATTTTTATAGGCTAATTGTTCTTCATACATATCAAATCAGCTGTCTTTATGCTTACACTTTTTAACTTGAAAACAAAATGAAAGCAACACCAATTTGAAAAGCAAGGACCACATTGGCATTTCAGGAAAAGCTGTGTCCCTTTGTTATGGCCATCTTATCTTCATGCCTTGCTGCCTTGGATGGATAAAGAGCAGTGAGAAAGCAATGATGGCGAGTGGTGGTCAGGTAGAGGGAACTTTGCACAGAAGTGGGTGCAGCACTATATAGAAATGAAGAGCATGAGCTCTACTGGTGGTGGTGGTGGGGTCACCTGAGGTTAGACTGTCATGGAGACTGGAACAATAGGGTATAGAGCTGGAACCTGGGCTTGATAAGATGTCAACTTAAATCCAACAA
>NW_011889069.1:1760228-1764625 GCF_000151845.1 Pteropus vampyrus | reverse complement strand
AAAAGAAACCTCTGCCTCGTGGTTCCAAAAGCCAGTACTATTACAGAGCAGTGGAAGGTGCTGCACAGACTCGAATCAGAATGACCTGGGAGAGAAATGCTTAGGTGCCATGGTTTGGGTAAATTGTTTAAAATATCTGCTACTCGGTTTTGTTTTCGTTTTTATTAATCTGTGAAATGAAGATAATGCTTCTGATGTTATAAGGTTGCTGTGAATCAAAAGAGAAAATATAGCATAGTATTGGGCACAGTATCTGGCATTCCTTTGCTCAGTCATTAACCGATATATATTGACTTTGCATCTCTGCTTCTCTGGACTGTGCCAATATTAAGAGCTGAGGTTTGGGTATAAAAAAGAGGCAGCCTTTTATTTCAGAAAGTTCAGTAGATATTTAGCATAGTTATTATCTTTAATAATAATAGTAATAATTAAATAAGTAGACACAACCAAATAATAGCAGCATTACCATTATTCAGAATAGTATGAAAACTATTCTGTCAACAGAGCAGTCTCCATTAGAACCTCTCAGATCACATTCCTAGGCAGCTCTCAGTGTTTTTGCAATTTTTGTGATGGGGATGGAAAATGGAAATGCTGAAAAGTACTCTAAGCAGTGGCAATTCTCACTAGGGAGAGGTCCAGGGCCTGTATTATAACAGGACTTTCACCACTCAACTTCCATGTGTGCATTTGCCGGCTGCACTCTGGGGAATCTGATCCAGATATTCCATTTTACAGTAAAGATAACTGCTACTGAGAGAAATTAAGCAACTCAACTAAAGTAAATACGATTCGTTCCACAAATATGTACCTACTAAACAGACATTTGACAAGATAGGCAGAAAGTAAACCATTTTTATAGGCTAATTGTTCTTCATACATATCAAATCAGCTGTCTTTATGCTTACACTTTTTAACTTGAAAACAAAATGAAAGCAACACCAATTTGAAAAGCAAGGACCACATTGGCATTTCAGGAAAAGCTGTGTCCCTTTGTTATGGCCATCTTATCTTCATGCCTTGCTGCCTTGGATGGATAAAGAGCAGTGAGAAAGCAATGATGGCGAGTGGTGGTCAGGTAGAGGGAACTTTGCACAGAAGTGGGTGCAGCACTATATAGAAATGAAGAGCATGAGCTCTACTGGTGGTGGTGGTGGGGTCACCTGAGGTTAGACTGTCATGGAGACTGGAACAATAGGGTATAGAGCTGGAACCTGGGCTTGATAAGATGTCAACTTAAATCCAACAACTTAGACACGTGATCCACCACAAGAAATAAGCCAAGGCCCAGATGGTCAGAAATCCATGAAAACTATGATCACAGGACACCTACAGGCAGAGGAGCAGAAATCTGGAACAGAACCTGAATTTATTTAAGAATACAAGCTAGCTGTATTTCTCCACACCCCCATGATATTCTCTGTTGATTTCTGTTTTCGTTTTTCGCTAGGATGTTAAGTATGTTTAAATACTTTCCACTGTATTAAAATGCCATACTTGTAAAAGGATTTGAATGTTATTTAGAACACAAAAGATCAAGGGAAGGAGATTAGTCATGCCCCAAATATAGACAGCTGGATCCCTTTTCTTTCCATAACAACAATTATTAGGTACCAATAATAAATAGCCTATTAGGTGCCAAGCACAGGTTCTACATACACTAACTTTGCGGCTTACGACAAACAGCGCTTTGAGGAAACATTGCTGTTTCTATTTTTAGATGAGCAACCTGAAGCTCAACGAGATTAAATAATTTACCTCAAATTACATAACCAATTAAGCTTTAATCTCTAGTCCCAAAGTCAAATTTGGCAATGTTTCATCTTCTAAGGGTCTCTTTATTTAATACTTGCCTCACTCAGTTATTCATTGATTCATTTATTCATTCTCTCTCCCAACAGATATTTATCAAGCAGGATGAATGTCCTATGTTAAATGCTGGATGTAGATGGTAAGTCAGGCTGTTCTTGCAAAAGTCCTGCAGACTGTCAGAAGTCAGGGTAATGGTCACTCTTGGAGGGTTGGGTGATGACTGCAAAGGAACTTGAGGGACATTGTAGATGTTGTTAATTTTCTAGGAGCTTGATCTTGCTCCTAGTTACATTGATGTGTCCAGTTTGGAAAGTTTATGAAGCTGTACACTAATGATATGTGAACTTTTCTGTATGTACATATCTATGCATACATACATATACACACGAATGATAACAAAAGTGTAAACACATACAAAAACAAATAAAAAAGCAACAAAGATACTTCCTTGGATTAGAAAAATAACACTGTATCAAATAAAAGAAAATAACTCTTTCTTAACCAAAATATCTGAAAGCATTCTATTCATATTGATGTTGCGCATTGTTGTTTATTTTTTATAATATATGTGTGTGTATGTACTTTACTACTACTTTATCACTTTATTATATACTTAGCTTAGTGTAGATAAAATAGTTTTGACTTTCTCTTGCTTGTTAAAATAGTCGTGCAAAAATTATTGGACTTGGATAGAGAAAACCTTGGTTGTATTGTTATTCTTTACCAACTTGTAAATTTAGGCCTTGCACTAAACACTTTGAACCTATTTTCTCACAATAATTCCTATAACATGGGCTGATTTCAAGAATCAAGTGTGTTTGGTAAACTTCAGAGTGCTCCTATGAATTAGTCGTGGCTGTTGTAGCTGCTGCTCATATTGTAGTTTTGATAGAGATTGCTCCAAAGAGAGTACTAAATGACTAAAACAAACTGAGTAAAGTGGTAACCTGAATGCCTCTCTTTTCCCTTATTTCCAACTTTAATCTTTCTCTTGAGCCACATGTCTGGGGCCAACAGGCAGTCCGATGGAAGCAGCTCTGCTGGAATTGCTATGAAGAGATTGTCTATGGGACTTGCTCTCCTGTGAGCTGGAAAAGAACTAGAAATCACCTTCAAGAGATCTTTGTCCAGACCAAAAAGTGGTTGACTTTGGGACAATCCCATAGTTATTTGTGGAATCCTAGATGGAAGTTCAGCATCTCAACCAACTGCCTGGTTGGAATGGCCTGGTTCTCCCAGGACCTCAGGAAGAAACCAAACAGGTGAGCTGAGTCCTCTTTGCTCCTGAAGACAGAAGGGTAAGAGGAAGTGGGTACAGGGAGAAACTTCACGTTTTATACCACTGATCCTCAGGAGGAGAGACCATTTCACATTCTACTACCTATCTAGTAATCTGTCAACATGACCTGAATCCAAATTTATTGATTAAAAAAAAAAAATCTATTCTCAGGGGGCCAGCAGTTAAAGAACAAGAGTCTGTCAAAACAAAGAGGGCACATGCTCAGCAAAAGAGAACTGCTAAAGATTATATATATACATATATACACACACATTCAAGTGCAGCACATAAGTATTTCTGCAGTAAAAAAAAAACTGCATACTTTCTCAACCAAATATTCTGTAGTTGAATATAAAAGGAAAATGCCACTGTTGAGACTCAAATAAGTTGCCTGGAATATCAAGGGAAAAGTATATCTCAAAGCACATATTAAAAAGATAAAGAGATAATTATCATGAGGATAGACACTAAAGTTTAATACACAAAAAAATATTTAATATGAAGAAAAAAAACAACAGAAGAGAGAAAAGCAAAATCTGAACAAGTAAAAGAAGAAAATTTAGAGAAGCTGAGGGTAGACCTGAGTCTCAATATCGAATGAGCTTTCTTTATTCCAGGCTGGATTTATAAGAAAAACACATGCTTCAGTATATTACAATACAATTCCAGAATTATATATAAATATATAATCTTACAAACTCCTACATAGAAAGAATAAGTGGCTTAGAAAGGAAAAAAGTCAAACTGGCATTGAACTCATTGGCAACACTGGTGCTAGAAGACTATGACATAACATTCACATCACTACTGAGAGAAACGACTGTGATATTAGAATCCTATGCTCAGTCAAGGTATCATTCACCTGTCAGAGCAAAGGAAAAATACTGAGACTAGGCAATAATTCAGAAACTGCTTCGTGGATATAGCTCATCTGAAAGAAATCCTCAAGAACGACTTTGAGAACACAAGGGATGAGAAAGAACAGAGGCTGCAGGGTGAGGAAGGGGAGAGAAGGAGAAACAGGGATGGAAAATGAACTTCTCTGTGTTCCTCCCAAAGTGAATAAGGAGAGACTGCACAACATGTGTTTAAGCCCACCTTTGAAATGGGAAGCATTTACTCAAAAATAAATGAAAGAAATTGTCTAGAATGTTGCATTAAAACCCACAACTTCAGATTGGGGAGGGGGGAAGAAAGTGGAAGAAGGAAGGTAAAGAATATCAAAGATTTGTTGTGAGTTAAGGGGAAAGAAGAAGTTTTCCAAACATTGTATCTAACTGGAGAGGATTGAGGATTGGAAGAAAAA
>NW_011889069.1:1756925-1759272 GCF_000151845.1 Pteropus vampyrus | reverse complement strand
AATGACAGCATTTTAAGAGATTACTTGAAACTCAATAGACAAAAGGGATGCTGCCCTAGCAAAATGCAAATTTACAAAAATTCACCTCAGAAGTGGAAACCCTGAACTTATCAAATTCATCATCATTTTAAATAGGAAGCAGGACCATATGGGTTCACAGTTGAGGATTAAATTCCAATGATATTTTAAACTATTCCGGGTCATAAAAAAAAGGAATATTCAAATTTGTTTTCTAAATCCACTATTGCATTAATACCAAAACCTAATAAAATAGTATAAATAAATTTCACACTTACCTAAGACACAAATATCTCATTAAAATTCGAGTAATAGAATTGAGCAATTAACTAAACCATATTTTTTAATATAATAAAATAATATGTTTAGTTAGAAGTGGGAGAACTCTAAGTAAAACTAGAATAGAATCAAGAGATTACCAGAAATTAGAATTGGTTGAGAGCTATTTCAACTCAAGATCTTTAAAATATGATCTCTCTACAAACGTAGTTCTGTAGTTAATTAGAAATTTGGTCTTAGTTGTCAAAGATAAGAGCAAGTGCAGAGTTAGTAAAATTACTCACAGAATGGCATATGCATGGATATTTACAGAAACTCAAAATTTGTATAATTCTACTCAGATAATTCTATCACATTAAAAAAAAATACATGACTAAGTTCAGTCTATTTGCAATATTCGTTAAACTGGCATTTAGCTCAATGAGCAGGAATAGTCTATGGTCATCAGACTGTACTCTATGAAAGCCTCTTCAACTTGTGTTTAAACCTTACTGCTAACCACCACTGTTGATGATGAAAATAGTATCCTGCAGGTATAGTCTCTAATTTAATGTTATCAATTGGAGCTGAACCTTAACATATTTTCTAGATCTCCTTTCATAATGTATCATATATATCATGACATGATAAACCTAAAAGATCAATTGTGTCTGTACACTTCATGCTTTTTAAGAATCTTTTACTTATTTTATTTTGAAATCCCCTTAAGTGCCTATTACCATTTCTTGATCTCGTTGGTATCTTGGGGAGTGCTCAGTAATCATCTGGAATGTTAAATAGTGCTGAATGAAATTGTGCCTTCTTCCAGTCTCTGACTTTAGTAATGGTTAGTCTGACGAAGAAATTGAACTTGTGCATGTCAGCATCACTTTTACCAAAATGGCAAATACTACATTTGTAAAATGTTCATATACACAAACGTGTTAGAACATGCATAACTCCAATGCATAGGTGAAATTTTTCAACTCACTATGGAGCACTCATCTTGGAAAACACAATAAGATGTAGTCTATCTAAAAAATATTCCACAATGATAACACTGAAGTTTCTTTGATGGACAAGTCAATCAGTTATAAGACTTTTTAAAATTTTTCAAGCTAAAGCCATTTTTTTCCAGGTGGTATAAAACTTTGAGGTCTTTACCAAACGTGCATTGAGTACTTTAGAAGATAGAAAGCTCTTCTCTGAAGAAAATGCTGGCTCTACCTGAAAGAATCCCTGCTGTCCCCACCTGTTCTAAAGTGAGGTAGCCTTCTGTCTGGCTCCTCAGCTTTCACAACAGAATGACATCTTCCTTTCCATCTGGTACTGAAAACATATGGCCATCACAGCAACATAGAATGCCTGCACCACAGGTACTTGTTAGAGGATTCAATCATAAATTGTCTGAGCCACAGCATTGGCCAGACTCTTCTAATATATCTGATATTTGAGAAGTGTTGTTTTTGAGGCATATCAACTATTTTTGTTATTTTATTCTCTTCTATTACCACTGTATTAAGTTAGAATATCAGAAAACAATGTCTTAACCTTGTGTTCCAAGTTAACCATTTTTATTGGGTCTCCATTTTTGTGTCACCTCCTCTGCCTTCTTGGGCACAGGGACTGTGTCTTTGAACAAGGTTTCTGACTTTTTAAAAATGTTCTTAAAGAAACCATTTACCTCATTACCAAAAGTTCATCGTCCCCAGTTTTGCTGCAGGAACACATTTTCTATCAGGTAATCGTCAGGCTTTCTTTCAGAGGGAAAGGATAATTAAGTAATACTGCATACTTTCTTTGTTAGCCTTAGCTGCCAAAGGCTCAATTGTAAAATTAGCTTTCCCAGGTACCTGGAAGCATCGACTCTCATTTTTGAGACTATTTTGGATCTGTTTTTTATCTGTCTCATTTCACAATGTGTTTCACTCGTTAAAATTCATATAATTTTGATTTTTGTTTCTGATCTTGCTTTGACCTCACCACGATTGGCTTGCCTGGTCTCCACCTGCCACTGCCTACACTCTTAATAACAAGATGAGGGGACTGTACAGGTCAGCACCAGCAAGAT
>NW_011889069.1:1751683-1756875 GCF_000151845.1 Pteropus vampyrus | reverse complement strand
CTATTACCACTGTATTAAGTTAGAATATCAGAAAACAATGTCTTAACCTTGTGTTCCAAGTTAACCATTTTTATTGGGTCTCCATTTTTGTGTCACCTCCTCTGCCTTCTTGGGCACAGGGACTGTGTCTTTGAACAAGGTTTCTGACTTTTTAAAAATGTTCTTAAAGAAACCATTTACCTCATTACCAAAAGTTCATCGTCCCCAGTTTTGCTGCAGGAACACATTTTCTATCAGGTAATCGTCAGGCTTTCTTTCAGAGGGAAAGGATAATTAAGTAATACTGCATACTTTCTTTGTTAGCCTTAGCTGCCAAAGGCTCAATTGTAAAATTAGCTTTCCCAGGTACCTGGAAGCATCGACTCTCATTTTTGAGACTATTTTGGATCTGTTTTTTATCTGTCTCATTTCACAATGTGTTTCACTCGTTAAAATTCATATAATTTTGATTTTTGTTTCTGATCTTGCTTTGACCTCACCACGATTGGCTTGCCTGGTCTCCACCTGCCACTGCCTACACTCTTAATAACAAGATGAGGGGACTGTACAGGTCAGCACCAGCAAGATAGAAGAAGAAAATTATAAATCTTGATTCCAAAGCCTTGATTCCAAATGCTGATCATCTTCTGGTTTTTGTTTTTGTTTTTGTTTTTAATGATAAACCTAGTCTGTCTTTAGTACGAGAAAAGCTATGAATGGATGTATACAGTAAAAAAGATTTAAAGGACTGTAGTTTCTATAAATCCTGATTATATTAGGTGGAGTTGACTAGGTTATTTGCAAAGATCTGCAAGAGCAATATGAATGGATAAAAATATTTTTTAGTTTATTTTTCATGGAAATATAAATACATCAATTCAGAGAGATAATTTGGAAAATATAGAAAGGCCAAAAAGGGAAACTTAAAACCATTAGTAAACTCACTCTTATTAAATTTATTAAAGTATATTTTATAGCCATTGATAAAATGTAACCATTTAAAATTATCTCTAACCATGTAACTACTACCACAACGAAACAATAGAATATTTCTGAAACCTTCCCAAATTAGCTCTTATTCCTTTTCAGCTTATGTCATCAACACTCCCTTACTCTTTTCCCAGCCCTGACCCCAGGCAACTTAGCACTGCTTTTCTCTCACTACCGTTTGGTTTTGCTCATTCTAGAACTTCTATGATTTGAATAAAATAATATGTTCTTCTTTGTGCCTAGCTTCATTTGCTCAGTGTAATGTTTTGGAAATTCATTCATTTTGTTTTGTGTAACAATAGTTACTTTTTTATTACTCAAAATAATTCTGATTTATGGCTATAATACAATTATTGTACTCATCTACTTTTTACATAGACATTTGGATTACTACTGGGTTTTTTTTTTGCTTTCTGTTTTTGACTATGAATGAAGCTACTATGAACATTTGTGTGCAAGTCTTTGTGTGGACATGTTTTTATTTATCTTAGGTAAATGCCTAGGGATTGATAGTTTATATATTAAGTGTATGTTTAATTTCATAAGTAACTACCAGATTGTTTCCCAAAGTGATTGCACAATTTTATATACCTACCAGCAATATATTAGAGTTCTACTAGTACCCATACTCTCATTAAAACTTTCTTTCTCAGTCTTTTTAATTTTATTCATTCTAAAAACTGGAAAGTGGTAGTTATTGTGGTTTTAATTTGCATTCGATTGATGATTTGTTCGATGTTGAACATCTTTGCTTGTGATTATTGAAATTTCATACATCTTTTGTGAATGATTTGTTTAAACATTTGCCCATTTAAAAAAATATATTGTTATATGACCTATATAGACTTGTAAGATCTGTTTATAGGTTAGGAATATAAGTTATTTGTCAGATACATGCATTAAGAATATTTTCTTTTGTGGCTTGCGTTGACATTTTTTACATTTTCCAAGAGTAAAAAAATTCAGTTTTGATAAGTTCAGTTTAACAGTTTTTCTCTTTTGGTTTGTGCTTTTTTGTGTCAGATCTAAGGTCAAAAAAATTTACTCCTACTTTTTTCTAGAAATTTTATAGTTTTCGCTCTTACATTTAGATCTATGATGCCTTTTTAGTTGAGTTTTGTGCATGAGATAATGATGGATGTTTAAGTTTTATCATATTAATACCTTTTTTTTTACTACTATCCATTGAAAAGATAATCTTTTCTACTACTTAATTTCCATGGAACTTTGCTGAAAATCAGTTGAAGATATGCATAGCTATTCTAAGTCAGCTTATCAATTTCAATCAAAAAATCATGCTGAGATTTTGACTGGAATTTTGTTGAGCCTACATATAATTTAGGAAGTATTGACATCTAAAGATATTGTCTTCCAATCCATTGATATGGTATATATTTTTTCTCTTTTATTCAGATTTTCTTTAATTTTCTTCAGCAATGTTTTATAGTTTCCAGAGAACAACTCTTATACATATTTTTAAAAATTCATAGCTAAATATTTTATGGTTTTGATGCTACTGACTAACACCCACTCTTACTCCACCTTGGTTAATCTCTGAGACCCTGCCCCACCCAATTTACACACCCAGCCCAAATCTCTTTATGAGGCTAATCTACACTAGCGGCTAGCCTAGACCCAAACTACAGACTTTCCCAAAATATCTAAATGTACACAAACAAGCAGTGGCTGTCCTGGGTGTGCTCTGTACATCTTGTTAAGCAGCACTAAGCCTGGCACTAGTGGCAGCCAGCCTCAGTTCACAGCATAACCACTCCTAGGTAACTCCAAGCCCAGAACAGGCAGCCACCAGCCACAATACTTTGTAACTCCTATCACGTGGCCCTGAGCCAGACAAAGGCAACAGTTAACTTTGACCTATACCAGTGCCCCACCCAAGAGGCCCCAGAACCAACATGCCTGGTGGCCAGATTCAGACTACAACAGAGCACCACCCATTAAGCTCCACAAATGACGAACCAGAAGGGTGAACTTGGCAGGCAGCAGAACCCTGCTAAAACAAATCCTGCTCCATGGGGTCAACACCTGCACAACACTTGTCCACTGTAGTCACGATCAGCCCTCATAGTGAGTCAGCCTGAGGGTCAATCCCACTCACTGACATGCCAACAGCAATCAAGGCTTAACTACAGCAGAAGAGCACATACAACCCATACAAGGGACATCCCTGGAGCAGCAAGCTCAGGTAAGCAGGGAGACTGTGCCATTGGGCTCCACAGGACTCTTACTACATAATGTCACCCTGCCAAGACTAGGAAACATAGCAGATCTACATAACACATAGAAACAAACACAGGGAGGCAACCTAAAATGAAGAGACAAAGAAACATGTCCCAAATAAAAGAACAGAACAAAACTCAAAAACAAAGAAAAAAAGAACTAAAACAAATTGGAGGCAAGCAATCCACCAGACTCAGAGTTCAAAACATTGGTTATAAGGATGCTCAGTGAACTTGGGGTAAAAATAGAAGATTTCAGTGAGAACTTTAACAAACATAACATATGAGATAGGGAACAAAAAAAGAAGGAGATCAAAAAAAAAAAAACCATAAAAAAAAAAAACCAACCAGTCAGAAGTGAAGAATAGAATAACTGAAATTAAGAGTACTTTAGATGGAATCAGCAGCAGGTTAGATGAGGCAGAGGACTGAAGCGGCAATTTGAAAGACAAGGTGGTGGAAAACACCCAACTGTAACAGCAAAATGAGAAAAGATCAAAAAATATGAGGAGAGTTTAAAGAACATCTGAGACAACATCAAATGTAAAAACATTTGCTTTATAAGGGTACCGGAGGAAGAGAGAGAACAAGAGATTGAAAACAAATTGAAGAAATAATGGCTGAAAATTTCCCTAAGCTGGTGAAAGAAATTGACATACAAGTCCAGGAAGTAGAGAGTCTTAAAAAAGATGAACCCAAAGAGGCCCATATCAAGACACATTGTAATTAAAATGCTAAAGGTTAAAGACAAAGAGAAACTCTTAAAAGCAATGAAAGAAAAGAAGTTAGTTACCTACAAGGTAACTTCATAAGACTGTCAGCCTATTTCTCAATATAATACAATAATAAATTAGAGAAGAAAAATAAATAAAAGGTATCCGAACCAGAAAAAAAGAAATGTAATTTTGTATGTGAAAAATTTCTAAAACTCCACCAAAAACTGTTAGACTCAATAAGCTAATTCAGAAAAGTTTCAGGATACGAAATTGTTTCTATACAATAACAATAAACTATCTGGAAAAAAAAAAAAAGGAAAAAATCCAGTTAGGATCCCACAATAGGATCAAAACACTATAATACTTATAAATAAATTTAACCAAGGAACTAAAATACCTATATAAAGAAAATTATAAGACATTGATATTAGAAATTAGAGAAGTCAAAAATAAATGAAAAAATATTTATACTCGTAGATCTAAAGCATCAATATTGCTAAAATGTCTATACTATTCAAAGGCATCTATAGATTCAGTGTGATCCCTATCAAAATTACAATGTCACTGTTTATGGAAATAGAAAAAAATGTAAAATTTGTGTAGAATCACAAAAGACTCCAAAAAGCAAAAGTAATCCTGAGAAATTTTTAAAAAGCTCCAGGCATCACACTCCCTGACTTCAGAATATACTGCAAAATTATGATAATCCAAACAATATGGTACTGGCATAATTATAAACTAATATATATTTAAATTTAGTTCATCTATCCCTATGTTCTTTTTTTTATTTATTTCACCTGGTATTTACTAAATATTTCATTTCTGCAAATTAAAGTGTTTATGCAGCTTAGGAAAAGATCGTGTATTGTATGTATGTTGTTCTCAATTGGTATGGTATGTTCTTATAGGACACAAATTCTTCTTAGGTTAGACTAGTTATTCTTTCTGCTTTAATTTTTCACTTATTTGCTTTTCATCTTTTACTTTTGAAAAAAAAAATTCAACTGTGTTCTCTGCATTACTGATTAAATTTTAGGTTGCTATTTCTGTCCTATATGCCTTCTCCTGATGTTTAGTTTCCTTAAATATTTTTTGTTCTAATGGAACTCTTTTTTTACTCAATCTGCTGTTTTATCATCTTCTATTTTACCACTTTTTTTTTCCACAGAGCTAGTGATTTTTTTGCCTTAATGTAAATTATATATAAGATACTCTTCTAAAGTTGTCTTCTGTTTTCTGTAGTATATATATATGTAAATACACAATACAT
>NW_011889069.1:1749422-1751608 GCF_000151845.1 Pteropus vampyrus | reverse complement strand
ATATATTGTTTCCTCCCTTATATCTTGGATGCAATGATATTCATTTTGTAAGTACAACAAAAATTCTACTAAATCACTTCACAAGTCTCTTATGATTATTACTCCATTCTTTGTACTTTTCCATGAATGAGAAGGTATCTAAAAATTGATGGATATGTGAATTTTCCTCCATGCCAGTATCACTTCCCACATGGGAACAGTCAGAATCCTCTCACATCAGCATCTAAAGGGTGTGCCTAGCCCATTTAAAATCTTTTAATATTGGATATATATTTGTGCTTCCCTAAGTATTCTTTTAATAAGGTGGAAGAGAAAAAATCAGGTACCAGTGGAAATCTTGAATCTAGAAGTCTTAAAAATTTTAAATTGAATTGGAATTTTCAGCTTGGAAGCACTAGCTCACTCTCATAACTTCAGATATACCCTAGAAGTCCCTGACATCCAAATTAGTGACCTTAGATCCATATATCCACTTTCTACTAAATATCCTCACCTCAGTTTAACAGGCATCTCAAACACAGCATGTCCAAAATGAAACTCATTATTTCACCTGTACATTTGAAAATGACAACTCCATCCACATAGTCATATTAACCAGACACCTGAGGTTCATTTTAAATAATTCAATGTCCCTTAGGTAGCTTATCTAAGTCTGTTGTTCAAAATTCTATATATTCTGCTTTCTTAAAATTTGTCTTATTTATCTACTCTTTTCTGTGCCCACTGTTTTCTGCTTTGCTCTCTTGCTTGAACTATTAAAATAATGTTCTAACTGGTTTCTCTGCTTTCTGTCTCATACTTATCTAATCAGCCCTTTCCACTTCTTCAGTGCTTTTTTAAAAAAGATAGATCTGATTGTTATTTACCCACTTTGAAACAGCAACATCTTCTCTTTATCTAAATAGTACCCAGACACACCAGCATTAACACTCTCAAAAACATGAAAGTACTTGTGAATTAGCTGAAGATGTGGTTAAAGCATGGATTATAATTTGGTAGATATAGGTGGAGGCTGAGATTCTGCATTTCTAACAAGTTCGCAAGGGATCTCCCTACTGCTACCCCTTGAACCACACTTTAAATAGCGCATCTCTATCTTCCTATTCAGATTTGCCTCTAAACTCATTTTTCTTTCCTTTTCCACCACTGCAGCCCTTCCTTTTTCACATTCTTACCTTTGAAAGTTGTCTAGTAGAGCATCTTGTGGAATTAGTCACATAGCTTCGCTGTTCAGAACTCTCTTATCTCCCCTTCCCACCTGAAGCATCTACTCTTTATCACTTAACTCAAGTTGCATTTTATAACAGAATCTTTCCTTGTGTTTCCTTACCCCACAGATAGACTTATATACTTCTTCTCTGTGTCCTGGTTATACCAGTTATGAGCTACTCTTAAAGCACATGTAATCTATTCACAGATTTTGTTTAAAGTATACCTATTTTCTAAGGTATAACACTAAGGGCAGAGACTGTGTCGTATCACTTGTCCCGAGCATACCATCTGTCATGTTGCAGCTACTTAATAAGTATGTTTTGTTAGACTACATGAATATGAATATAAAATGAAATAGAAAATGAGTTGGACACTGATTTGAAATTTTATGTGTAGTTGTATTAGTTATCTATTGCTGCATAACAAATTATCATAGACTTAGCAGTTTAAAGCAACAAAAAATATATTCTCTCCGTTTTCATTGGTCGGATGTCCATGAGTCCTCTGCTTGAAATCTACCGAGGCTGAAATTATGATGTGGGCCAGCACTGTGATTCCATATGAGGCTCTGAGTTCTCATCCTATCTCATTGGCTGTGGTAGAATGCATTTCTTGTGCTGTAAAACTGAGGTACCTAAGTTCTTACTTGTCAGCTGAGTTCATTCTCAGCTCCTGGAGGCTGACTATGGATCTTTGGCATATAACCGTCACAGGCCAGTCACAACAGTGCTGTTTGCTCTCTTCCAGGCCAACTGTAATACATTTGTCTGACTTTCTATCCCTCCCCAGTAGGCAGTGATGCAAACAGAGTACAATGTTATCTCATTTGACATAACCTAACCAAGGGAGTGATGAGAGACTATCTCCACTTTCACAGGTCCTGCCCTCATTCAAAGATATAGGAATATACAGGCATATGCCATAAGGTGAGAGCTTTGGGGGTCACTTTTGAATTCTTCCTACCATAATAGTTA
>NW_011889069.1:1743544-1749372 GCF_000151845.1 Pteropus vampyrus | reverse complement strand
CAAGTTGCATTTTATAACAGAATCTTTCCTTGTGTTTCCTTACCCCACAGATAGACTTATATACTTCTTCTCTGTGTCCTGGTTATACCAGTTATGAGCTACTCTTAAAGCACATGTAATCTATTCACAGATTTTGTTTAAAGTATACCTATTTTCTAAGGTATAACACTAAGGGCAGAGACTGTGTCGTATCACTTGTCCCGAGCATACCATCTGTCATGTTGCAGCTACTTAATAAGTATGTTTTGTTAGACTACATGAATATGAACATAAAATGAAATAGAAAATGAGTTGGACACTGATTTGAAATTTTATGTGTAGTTGTATTAGTTATCTATTGCTGCATAACAAATTATCATAGACTTAGCAGTTTAAAGCAACAAAAAATATATTCTCTCCGTTTTCATTGGTCGGATGTCCATGAGTCCTCTGCTTGAAATCTACCGAGGCTGAAATTATGATGTGGGCCAGCACTGTGATTCCATATGAGGCTCTGAGTTCTCATCCTATCTCATTGGCTGTGGTAGAATGCATTTCTTGTGCTGTAAAACTGAGGTACCTAAGTTCTTACTTGTCAGTTGGGTTCATTCTCAGCTCCTGGAGGCTGACTATGGATCTTTGGCATATAACCGTCACAGGCCAGTCACAACAGTGCTGTTTGCTCTCTTCCAGGCCAACTGTAATACATTTGTCTGACTTTCTATCCCTCCCCAGTAGGCAGTGATGCAAACAGAGTACAATGTTATCTCATTTGACATAACCTAACCAAGGGAGTGATGAGAGACTATCTCCACTTTCACAGGTCCTGCCCTCATTCAAAGATATAGGAATATACAGGCATATGCCATAAGGTGAGAGCTTTGGGGGTCACTTTTGAATTCTTCCTACCATAATAGTTACCTGAAAAACTTTAAGTGTCCATAATAAGTTTAGGATAATGGGAAAGGGAACCAATATTGAAGAGAAAGATAAAATGAAATATATATATACATATTTTTTTTTCAAGATATGTTTACTATCATGATATGTTAGAGCTGAATTTTTTAAAATGTATGTGATAAATTCTTCATTTTGTAAATGAATATAAAATATGAGAACCTTGTTATTTGTGATAGAAGCAGCACTCCTAACTCCTACTAAAATGATCTTTCTTCTACCTTATAATTGTCTTCTCTTCCAAGTCATTCAAAACAAACAAAAATATCTCAGTCTTTGAAAAGTTAAATGTGTAAAAAGGAACTTTACTGAGGAATTAAGTCTGATCACTCACTCTTAAATTTTTTGCTCAACTTTATCGACTCTAAATAGAATCTTAAACTTCAAGTTTAAAAGAATATAGTTGATGGCTTTCGAAGTAAGGCTGGAAGCTTATCTTTTTATAAAGCATAAGTATGCACAAAGCCACTTACATTAGCTTAGCTTTACCCTCTAGAAAGCCAGTCACCAGCTAACATTGTAGGTTTTGGCTTCTTGTAGAAGATGTCTGCTGCTTTTCTACAAATCCATCTGGATGCTGGAATTTGAGTGACAGGCACTTAATGTTACTGAACATACCAGGTTTACCTTTTCATCTCCTATATTGAATGGGATTAAACTTCTAAGCTATGACGGATGATATAATGACAGTATTATCAATTTTTAAATTTTTAAAACTTACTCATTCATGGCTTATTCTCCTGGGATAGTTCTTCTCTTTCTTGAAATCCACCAATAATCTATGTATCATAATTCGATATATTCATCTCTCACCATGTAAGCATAATTGAGTCAAATATTTTTGCTCATAGGTAAAAACCCCTGTAGTCAATTATCAATTCCCCATATGATTAATGTAAAAACCATGGTGAAAGTATATGTTGGAGCATTCATAGTCAGGTACTATAAATAAACTTTGTCATTACATTAATACAGAGTAAAATTTTCTAGAACAAACAGGAATTTGGTAACATCTGCAATATCTGAGCATCTCAATTTGCCAGGAAATTAGAGTGTAGTTAACTAGCAGCATTACTAACACTACATTTGGAAGTCAAGTTTTTGTTTTTTAATGTCATAATTTGAAATAAGAACACAGAATATGAGAGCACACTGTTCAGAGCAGGCACATACTTTAAACTCCCCTTAAGAATGATAAGCACAAGGGAAGAATCTGATACTGAATGCTTCAGTGCAGACTAACATCAAGATTGCATATGGGAAAGCATTTGCTCATAAAGAAAATAAATATAGAAATTCAAGGTTTATATATTTCAAAAGTTAGAAATAAGAGCCTTTGTATCATAAAGATGAATAAGATATATTTTTCACAAAAAAAGTTCTTCATTTACATTGTGGGTGTATATCTGTGTGTGTGTTTTCTTCATGGAATGTAGTATTTCACCTTGACATTAACTCTTCCCAAATCAGGTTGTCTAACTCAGGCCTGCAAAGAGAGACCACCTTATGTCTAGATAGTATAGGTAAAAACATTATTATATATATGCACACATAAGTATTATTAAATATTTCATTTTCCTCTATAATGAACTCGATAATTTTCTCCAAAACTTTTTTTTCACATATGGCCAAAGCAGCTTCCTGCCACTAAAACTTTGTGATTTGACCTTCTATAATGTACTATTGTCACTAGAAAATGGCTACCTAGAGACAGACCCTATTTACCTGTCTCTTCACACTTCTGTGCAACCTTCTACAGTGTTCTAGCAAAAAGAGACCTGAGCATAAGTAATATTATAGCACCTCCAAGGCTAGTCTGCAAAATCCTTCCACTCCCCACTCCTCTGCTGGCTGTAGCCTGAGTACTTAGAGGCCCCAGGACATTGTGGAGTCCCAGGACAGAAGGAACCTGAATCCTTGCATCTCCATGTGTAGGAAAGCCAGCCTTCCATGACCTGGGAACACCAGCACTGGAATTTACATGAAGCAAAACGACTTTATTTCATTTCCTTATGCCATTAAAATGTGGGAATTTGTTGCAGAAACTAATATTACCCCCCCTCCCCAAAATACAGAAATCAAGGTCTTGAAGTATATGCTGCCATAAAAAAAATTATCTAAAATATCTAACAGGAGCTTAGCAGTTTTGTGGTAGGCAGTGAGGAAACAGATCTAGCAAGCTGGAAATCCCTGCTCTGCTGTAGTGAAACAGTTGGTAAAACTGTCACCCTTGTTAGCGTGGAAGGCAGACCAAGTGCCTACTGAGCCTGTGCATCTCAGGAAAGTGGTTGGAAAGAGCCAGAATGCTAGCATATGTTCATCTTCCCTTGCTGTGTTTGGCAAGGTATTTCAAGAAAGAATGAGCTGTTTTACAGACAAGAAGAAATGGAATAAAAGTATCAGAAATGTGGAATCACACAGATTTGAAGCTGCTTCTAGAGGACAAACAATGTAAAATAAGACTTTAAAGCCTTGGAATCACAAAGACCCATTAAGACTTCTCAATTAAACAGAGTGACACAGGCCTGCAGCTGAGACCAGAGTTAAGAGTGGAGCTTCCACTACGCCTGTTGTTCCAGATAGCCTCAAGGTACTTTCCATTTACCTTGACAGAGAGAGGCATAGGGCTGGAGGTGTAAGCAGAGAAATAAAGCAGGCACCAATATTGTTCCAGAAAATAACTTTTAATGTGATTTCTGGCCCAGGGAACTGGCTAGAAACACACTGAACAGTGTAGATTATCTTTGTTGAAGCACTCACTCTGCCTTAACTAGTACGCCATCCAAGTAGTTACTTATTATGCATGGCCTCCATCACAACTCATCCTGGCTCAACATCAACTTCATATCACCCTTGTTCATTTGGCACAGAAGCCTTCATTTGGCCAGAGATATCATGCTGATTGAGGTTCCTATATTCCTGTATATCTTAAATTAAAGGTTCCTAGAGGAAATAGACCAAGTACATGCAATATTTTTCATGGTGCCCCTAGGTTATACAGAGCTACAATGTGTACCACGTACCAAGAGTTACTTAATGTGTATTCCTTATTACAGAAAAGATGATCACAACTGTATCTGGAAGAGATGTTCCCTAAATGGATAACTTCAGGTGGTATCAATGGAAGGAAGAGGAAAATCATGGGGCAAACATTTTCCTATGGAGATTTATTAAGTGAGAAAAACTAAAATGACAACATTTTCAGTAAAGTTGATTCCTGCTGTCTAAAAATCACCAACATTTCATTTAATCTTCACCTGGCAGAGAAGCCCATCTCCAGGGAACGAACACGTGATCTTTTTCCTTGTTAAGCAAGTGCTGTGCACAGCAAAAAGCAACCCGATATTAAACTATACACCGAGTGAACTAATAAATAAAGGGGCCAACTAGAGTTGAGCAGTAATGTTCCATATCTAATATTTTCAGGGGACAGGCCCCATGCAAAGTGTTTCTACATATTTTTTTTCTAAGATGCATCTGACTGTGTTTTGTAAATTATAGATTAGCTGCAAGTGCAGCCCTCCCCTGGAAGAGCCCTGTGCTGAGTCGCAATCCAGGGCCATCGGAATAGAAGCAATAGGGAGTCTGACAGTAAACTGAGCAAGCATTCACCTTTGGAGTGATTATTTCAAACTTCCATAAAACTAAACACTAAGAGAGATGTGCATTGCCGAGTTATGTGAATATGTGCAGGGAAGGGAGAGGAAAAGAAAAGGGAAGGGAACATACATACATTTGTTCTCATAAGACATCATAGGATTTCTCCAGCAGGCTGTGGTTCTCTCAGTAGTTTTGAAATCTGAGTTTGCTCTAAAAGCCACAGGCATCTTAGGAAGGAAGTAGTCCACAATAGCACTCAGATCATTAATGACACACTTGTATTGAATGCTGAAGTCAAATTATTTTCACCTTAAGTTTAATGCATTCCTGGAAACCACAAGGAGAATTGCTCTGAGGAATGTTTCTTAATGGCAAGTGATAGAAAAAATTCTTACTACGATTTTTGGCGACCACACAATTACTTAAAACAGGGGAGGAAAATTACATTTGGAGCCAAACATATGATCTCTTCATTTATTCTGTATGCCATGAATACGTCTGTGGCAAAAAGATGCTCTCTTGGCCTAGCGGAATGATACACGGTGGAGAAGACTATTCCAGAAAGCAGGAGGTAGGGAAGTGAATATTATTCTGCCAAAAAGAATTATGGTGGAGTAACTTTTGAAAATGACTTCTCCAGCTCCTTAAGAAAGTGTGTGTAATTGTGCGAAAAGTCAAGGGTTAGTGCGAGCAATAAGCATGGATGTCCCCAAGAGGGAGACAGAAATAGGGAGAAGGAAGAAATAAAGAAGCACGTCAGTGTTCTCCCTAGGATGCTGCTACAGAAGAAGAAATTGAGGTTGTAAGGGTAAAAATCAGTGCCTTAGGGGTAAGAAGCTTAATAAAAGCTATTGAGATAAAGGAAAGTTCTTGGAACAGATGAGTTTCCTACTGACATTTATAAAGAATTCACCATTGATTAAATACTCCAAGCTTGGTGGAAGGTTTCAAAGCAATTTTGGAAAAATCAGAAGAAGGCAAAGTCAATGGCACCAAAGCTATTGACTATTTTGTTTAAAAATGGCATGACAGAAGATGTCAGGAAGTGGAGGTCCTTAACACTATTGAACTCAGGCTTTAAAGCACTTGTGGGAATTGCACTGTAAGTTCAGAAGTTGTAGCTGACAGAATGATACACGAGGACCCAAAACCATGTAATAAAAGGAAGGAAGATTACGCACTGCTTAGTCACCCTAAGTGAAAAAATAGGACATTCTGCAGTTGGAACACAATCAGGTTACTTATCACTTTTGGATAAAGACATTGTGTTTGACAAGAAAATATATAACTTT
>NW_011889069.1:1720269-1742594 GCF_000151845.1 Pteropus vampyrus | reverse complement strand
AGTGGTGGGGCTAGAAGGCAGATGGCAGTGCCCGGGTTTAGAGCACAGAGGAGGACCTCTGAACACAAGTGTGTTCTGGAGATGGCTGCATCTGGGACAATCACCTTCATACAAAATCTCCATTGATACCTGAAGAGCCCAGGCTGCCACCACATGGGCCCAGCAGAACGAGGAGTCCCTTTTCTTGAAAACACTGATATTTCTGACTGAATTATAAAGAAATTATGAAACTGTATGGACTTAGACCCAAAAGAGGCCTAGTAATTTCATTTTAAACTGCTATCAAGTATAGTAGTTTAGTGAAGATGATTAAAGGCCCAGAACATGCTGCAGTAGGTCCTGACTGGTGAACTTGGACAGAGTGTGGTTTCAGCCTCATCAGATTCTGAAGCAATCATGACTGAAGCCCTGGCATCTTTGTTTCCAACCTTGTCATCTACATAATGGATGCTGCTCAAAGCTCGAAACCTGAGACCATCAAGTCCAGCTGTATGATTACAGAATCACCTAAAAACCAAACTACATTTTACCGTGATCATGAACAAGAGTAGCATAATTTATAAAAGCTTTACAGAGATATGGTAATTTCCAAGATGACTTGTATTGAGAAACTGCATTTTGTATTGTCAGACTTATTCTATAAGTTTTACAGCTGGGAGTGAGGGATTTGTACAGCTCATTCAGAGAGGTAGGGGGTCTCTGTTTTGTTAGGCACATGCTTAGAAGACCTCTTTATGTGAGTCACCTGGAGCTATAAAAATTATTATGGATAATGTTATTCTGAACCTGAGCATCTGCAAAAACCAGTGTCCAGTGCATAGAACAGCAGCAGAAGAAACAACTCTACCACCTACACAAAGCTACGTGCTTTGGATATAGGGACAGACACAGATGGTCTCTCTTCAATGACGAGCCTTTCTAACCTAACTCTGACTCAGCATTGGCAGAGGAGAATAAGGCAGCAGGAAGTGACACTCATCATACTGACAGTGAAGTCGTGGAGCAAAGTTGTGAAGGGCCAGTGCTCCCAATCATTCCAGGGATCAATGGCAAAGCACTGGAAAAGAAACTATGATGAGAAGACCTCTGGAAGCTCCAATTCAGTTTCACACAGCCCTGAATGGGGGGGATTTCTGCATGTAGCAGACAACATTTCCACCCACAGGCTATTGATTTGATTTAGCAAACTTATTTCTTAGTAAGAAAATCTCATGACTTATGAAGCCAGGGCTTAGAAATGGTCATAATCCTGGAGCCTGTAAAGGAAACACCGAATTTCAATCAGACTTGCCTGAGAGCACGTGCACTGATTGTCCTCTGAAGCCTGAGAATTTGTGCTTCGCCATGTGGAACTTGAGTACTTTTCTGCTGATGGGAGGAGAAGAGAGTCTCACTATGTTGACCACTTCAGCTTTCTAAAGCTAGGCTGGGCCTAGAACTACAAGGCCTCATCTTTCTTTTCATGCTGGGTCCTCCACCTCTGTTCAAAGGGAGGAAGGAAGAAAAATCTGAGACTGTTCAGCATTGGCCATTTGACCTCCTTTGTCAGGGGGAGGGGCAAATCAGATGACTGGGAACACAAATTCTGCTGCCTGGTTAGATGGATAAAAGATATAATTAAAAACATGAACAAAATAAGAAAGTGGACTATTTGGATGCTGTTTTATCCTCTCATTTCTATGAGAAAACTTGAGTTGGAATCATACTTGTGCCCCCTTACTCTCACTCATTCTTCCCCTGAGGGGAGGAGAGGCCTATCTGATTAGTCAGCCTGGGACACTTTTGGAACACCTGTGCTCTGGCTGGACAGGTACCCCAGGATGCAGTGTCCACTCCACCACATGGTGAGCAGCCAGCCGATGAGCTGGAGGCCTGAGGTGGCATTGCTAATCTGCCTGAGATCGTGTGGAGTTACTGCCAGTCGCAAAGCTGATATTGTCATCTGACTTCTTGGTGTATTTCTCCATTGGTTCAGAATATGCAGGGCAGAGATATGATTCCTCTGCATCCTCATGGACAAGTGGAAAAAGTACAGTATTTGGAAACCAAGGCCTCAGTTTGAATCACTGGCTGTCACCTTAAGCACTTTCTAACCTTGAGAAAAAGATGAAACAATAAATGTTTAATGGACACCGGAAGCTGGTTACAGATAAATGCTTGTTCTTCTTTGTTTTTAATTTCCTTCTCTTTCCTTCCTTCTTGCTTCCTTTGTTGTCTTGCTTTTACACCGGTTTCTCTGTTGGCATTTTCACAGAGGCATAAAGTTTGAAGCGGGTTTGAATGCTTTCCTTCCTAATTGAAAGAATAGTTTCAGAGAAGAATTTTTGCCTTAAAAAAACCTAAAAACACCAAATCACTGGAGAATAAAATAAGAACTGATAGAATGAAAAAAATATAGGGCATTCAGAATTGGGTATGAAATGTTAAAACTAGGAAATTTTAGGAGAAAAATCTGTGGGAGAGGAACATCAACAACAGAAAAAAAGCCATTAAACACTTGTCTGTTTCTCTGACAGGAAACTGCCTGCAGCAGGTGATACATGCCTGGTCTTTGTACTTGGTTCTTTATGCCAATGTTTAATAATTTGTCAGATATCGAGACTTTATTAAGACCTCCACCTCCCCTATTCAGGTTTACTTTTATTTGATGAAAGTAGTGGCATTTAAATGAGTTTATTATTAAACATATTAGCAACTGCACACTTTCAAAAATAATACAAAAGTATCTAGGTCATATTATTTATCCAGTCCACACTGACCTGTGGTCTATGTGCCACAGATTGGGAATAAAAAATGACTCTCTACTGGTGCTGTTAGGATCATAAATACTTTCATTACTATTATAAATAATTAATAATAATAGTAATAAAGTAAGATGTACTGAGAAAATACTAAGCACTTTATACGGTTTATCTTGTTTAATTCTTACAACTATTCCATGAGGTAAGATTGTTGAACTCCTTTTGATGAAGGGACAGCAGTCCAAAATGTTAAGAAATTTGTCCTTGAGTTGAGATTAGGAGTCCAGACCAACTGATTCTGGAGTCTGAATTATTAACCCTTATATAATATTGTTATCTTACCCATAATTCTAGGTACAAAAGAAAACACATACAGAGAGAGGACATACAATAATCAAGTGATTCTTACTTAGTCACATTAGTGAATAATTTAAAAGTAAGATAAATAGGGGTGATGACTATTGAAGAAGATAGAGTTACGATAACAAAGCCACTGGGGAAAAGGCAGAGGAATATCCTCATAAAGATGAAGTAAGAAGAAAAATGGGAATTAGAAAGAAGACAAAGAGGGCTAGATCTGAATATTTATGCTCCCTGTTATTCATGTGGCAGTGATTGAAATGTGATGTGTGAAAATGAAAAGCATCTGATTGAAAAGAAAAACAG
Source organism: Pteropus vampyrus (assembly GCF_000151845.1). Lineage (NCBI taxonomy): Eukaryota > Metazoa > Chordata > Mammalia > Chiroptera > Pteropodidae > Pteropus > Pteropus vampyrus. The sequence goes on along the minus strand of NW_011889069.1, from coordinate 1,739,187 downwards.
TGGAAATGAGAAAGAACACATTGCTATAAATAATGTCACTTATAATTTTCAGATATATATAGATATAAATTTAAGAATATGTGTGTGTGTGTGTGTGTGTGTGTGTGTGTATCTTCATCCCAAGGAAGGAAAATACTTCAATAAAATAATAAAAACTAGAGGACAGGTGGAATAATGGAGGTTGGTCAGTCTGGGTTCTTTGGTGGTAACTTAGAAACAAGAGATATTCTTGACAGAATTTGGACCTGCTGTGTGACCCCAGGGAATGTAGCTGTTCTGAGTCCCAGAGTTCCATTCAAATGTCAGTTTAGAACAACCCTGACTTCCTTCACGTTCATGGAGCAAGGAGGTGCTCTCCCTGTCAGCCTTTCCAGGGCCTCTGATTTAACTGCTTTTTCCCTGATTCACTCTGCTTACTGGCTGGCCACATTATCATCCTGTTCTGTTTCTAGCCCCTGGCATGCCCAACCTATGCTAATCTGGGTCTGAGCTTTTGAAGATGGGTGCTATATCACTTCTTGAATGTTAATCAATAGTCCTCATGAGAAAATCCAAGCTCCTTTTCTTCCCATTGCACATGAACTATTTAAACCCCAAGGGCATATAGGACCACACAAAGCAGACAGTCATTCTTTTCGTAAGCCAATATTTACTGAGTTACAGGTCCTGAGCTATGTGCCAGGGGTAGGACTGTAAACAAGCCAGACACAGTGCCAGAAAAATAAAGTAACTGCAGAGATAGTACATGTTATACATGAAACAAATACGATGGTTAATAATGAATAACAGGGCATGAGGCCAGGGTTGATTTGTTTAAGGCTTTTGGGGGATATTTTTGAGAAGCAATTATGCAGGAGCGGAAACCAACAGGATAAGAAGATAGAAAACCTTCCAGGCATAGGAAACTGATCGCAATAGCCTCAGAGAGATGCTTTGCCTAGTCTGGGAAGGTCTCAGGGTCTGGCATGTGATAGAAGGTTGGAAAAGGTGAATATGGAGAAGTAAGCAGGAATCAAATCATAAAGATATTTAGATTTAGGCCTTGGCCGAAGTTGAGACTAATGGAAAACCACTGGAAGGTATAATAGGAGCAATAATGACATAAGAGTTACATTTTAAGCTGATTAAATAGGCTGCTCTGAGAAGAATGGATTGGAGAAGGGGCACAAGAAGGGAAGGAGGAAATTGGTTCTTCAAAGAGGGAGGCACTCATGGCTTCTTGCTTATGTAGCTGTCTGGATATGCATCTGGTAAGAATACACAGTATAGCTTAAGAAGACCTGCTGTGGAGACAGACTGGTTGAGCTCAACCCAGGAACCACTACCAGTGAGCCAGGAGGACTGTGCCACATTTCTTAACTGCTCTGTGTCTCAATTTCCTCAACTAGGTGACAATAAACATACTTAGCTTTTAGACTGTGATCATTAATCAGACAACGTGTGTAAGGAATCTAGTACACAGTGATGGCTGGCTAAATATGAGTTCTTTAACTGTTAGAGTGACTTTTGGGTGTCTGCAAGTGAGGGAGAAGGCTAATAAAAAGGGATACATAGAAAGGAGAAACTTCAAATCATGTTCTCCCTCTTAATCACATCAACTAGTAGCTCCAAAACAAGAACTACCAATAGGTCTAGGTCTAGTAATTTAAACCCATTATTTTATTTCATTCTCACAACAGTCTTGCAATGTAGAAATCATTATTCCCATTTTAGATACGAGGAAATTGTGGCTCAAAAGAGTTAGCTAACTTGCTCGAGGTCACCTAGTTAGTTATAGAGCGAGCCAGAATTCAATCCAGATCTGTCTCTTTCCAAACCTCATGCTCTTTCCGCCTTAATGGATCATCCATAGCACACACCTGCATCCCAAACACATCTCAAGTTCTTAGAATTCTGCAACATCTGTGTCTCTCAGCACAGGGTATCCTATTTATGAAAGGTCCCCAGGTGACATGAAGAAGAAAGAAATCTGCCCACTCCAAGCCTTATAAAAAGGAACTGAACAGAGCCATTCCATCTGGTAGTCTATAAAACTCGGCCCTGCCAGGTAAAGTCTGGAAATGAGGTTGTACCCACTGCTGAGTACCAAATGTTATATAGCTAATTAACCACAGATATTTGGGAAGGAACCTATTAAAGAGGCCAAATACAGCATGAAGGAAAAGCAAATGGTAATGTTGCTGCTTATTATTGTTATTGCCATTAATATTAATATTAATACTATTATTTGTTTTATTATTACTCTGATATATCATTATTATTGCTGTCTTCTAGCATCTTCTGCATAAATCTATCACCAAATGTTTTAGAGGTTTAATATCATTATAGTTATGTAATTAAACAAATAGAAATAATAGTTGCAGAATTGCCGAGTTACATAATTATTGCTCTGCAATGGAAACAATAAATAAAACTTACATGCCTCCATAGCAGTTACATTAACAACAATAGGAACACTGAAGGTTGAAGCTGAAGAATTATGTAATGGTTACATAATTAAATAATAATTTATCCCAGAACTACAGGGACATGCACTATATAAAGCAGCTTACAGAATGGAGGAGAAAAGGAAACCATTAAGCAATGCAAAAAAAAAAAAAAAAAAAAGATTTGCCTCTGGATATGAAGCAAAGCAACATGGGTCCAGGATGCAGAGCCCTGGGGCTTGTAGTAAGAAAGGCTCCTCAGCTTCCCATTCTAGATTCAGACATGTGTGTGGATTTAATCACCCCCAGAACACAAAGTAATTTGTCTAAGACTATAAATCACTTGGATAATATAATCTCCTTAACTGAACAGCTCATCACATGTGACATACATTTAATCTTTGTTTTTAAATTATTACAAAATTTAGCTTTAGTCTTGGCTAAATGTTATATAACTACTCTAAACTACTTGCATTAACACCGTGACCAGTGTGTGCATGTAGGACAGAATGCTTGCCAGAGGTTGAGAATGATATAGTTTTGAAAATTATTTGAGATTTTAGAAACAGTCAAGCACCATATCACAATGTTTCTTTGGTTGTGTTATCACAATATTAACATACTCAAATATTTGAAAAGAATAGGATGTTTGATGTTAAATCAAATATACAGATGACTGACTTGCTAATTTTTTTTATTTCAAAGTTTTGTAGTCAGGCTGCCTAGATTTTATAAAAAGTTGTGTTTATTCAGGTCCAGAATGAAGGACACCATCATATCCGTGAGGATATAAAATGCACACCTACTCTAAAGACTCAGTTCAGATTGTGATGCCAGAGTGAAGGCAACACATTTTGCACTCTGAATCCACCTGTTCTCCCTGGGTTTCAGCAGATCAAGCTCATTGTTGGAATGAATGGCATGATGGGACATTCCTGGGATGCCAGCAGCGTGTGGTATGAATAAGCACATGGCACTGCTCAGCAGTGACAGTGGGGAGGCAGAAGGCTCCTGTCCAGAGCCAGCAGGGTACAGAGCCATAGTCTGCCAGCCTCTCTGTAATTCACATTTCAAGGAGGCTCTCACTTCTCCATTAGGCCTGTTCTGAGAGCAGCCAGGTTGGGCCATTATCATAATGGGGTCACCTGGGAGGCTGGGAATAGACAGGGGAGCAGTCTATTGGGGTGAACTAATTGACTCCTGTCTTATTACTTGGCTCAGCTTGACAGGAAAACCTAGTGATTGGAAAAGGATGGCCTCAGAAGAGGCCCACGCCAAGGAAGGGCCAAGAGGCCACTGCACCTGCTGGGCCTGCAGAACTGTGAGCAGACTGCCCAGTGTCAGCCCCACACATTCAGGTCATAATTTTCTAACATGCAGCTCTGACTGGTCCCTGGCCTACAGGGAGACTCTGCTGCCCATCTGTCTGTGTTCCTGAGCTGCAGTGATGAAGGACACTCAGAATTCAGACCCTTTGGCATCACTTTATTCCCATCCCTCAATCTCACCTTTAAATACTGTGATTAAGATCCTTTTTACCCTTCCCCAGAGGAAGGTGAAAGTAGAGTCCTTTTCTAGGTAAGGAGGGCAAATTTTCATCACCTTGGGACTACGGGACTTCTCCAAGGACTCTCCTTACCATTGTTACACTGAGCCACATGGGCACCTATGCAAAGAGTGTTCGGTTTCCTCAATTACTATTGAGAGGGCTCTTGGAGGCACTGTGGTGCCACTGAAAGTCCTGGGGCTTTGAAAATAAACAAAACTGATATATTATTCAGCTTAGACCACTATAACAAAATACCATAGAGTGGACAGTTTAAACAATAGAAATTTATTTTCTCAAGTTCTGGGACCTGGAGTTCAAGATCAGAGCGCCAACATGGTTGGGTTCTGAGGCTTCCTACATGGCCATTCCTCTTGACATGGGGAGAGAGGTCTCTTTTTCTCTTTTTCTTCTGATAAGGTTTCTAGTCATTATGAGGGGCCCACCCTCATGTACTAACCTAGCCCTAATTGCCTCTCAAAGGCCCAGTGTCTAAAAACCATCATATTGGGGTTAGAGCTTTAAAATATCGATTTAGGGGGATGCATACATCCAGTTCATGTAACACTTGGGTTTAAAGAGTAAGATAAGTCAATGGAAAAAAACACTGACATATGAGGTACTAAAATATATGAGTTCTGATCTCTGTTTTCTGCCTTTTTCGATGAGTTTCTGATCTATGATAGCATCCATTTTCATCACTTCTGACCTAACTCCCACCCAATATGGAAAATGTCTCCTCTGTGAGACTCTCTCCATCCCGATTTGGGCTGGATTATAGCCTGCTTTCTCAGAAAACAACAGTAAGAATTACTCCCTCAGAGCTGCGATGGCTCCTCCTCTCCTAGGGGTCCCATGGAAGAAGAGGTGTCTGTAACAGGGCCTTAAGAGAAATATGGCGGTCATTTTTCATCATGATTTCCTTGCGCGCAGGTTTCCTCAGCCCACTCACTATCCTGAATGTCCCCTTTCTGGGGCCTCTCTTGCCTCATTTCAAAGTCTCAGAGTCTGCAGTGCCAAGTCCAGTTGAAGAGCCCAGTTTCCAGGAACCTTTTCCTGGAGATGGAATCCCCGCGTCCTTCCTCCCCTGCCCCAAGACGCCACTGAGTCCATCATCAGGGTTCTCTCTATTAACAGCTGCAACGTCAATTCATTGAAACAGTGCAACGTTAGACACTTCCCCTGACAAACGTCTTTGTACTGAGCGGGGGAATCAGAACGGAACAGATGTTTTAAGGACTCCATAAATCCGTGAAGATAAAAAACCACCCACCCAGCACTTTTAACAATGCGCAGTGCTGATGAACCAGCATATCGGAAATACCAAAATAAATATAAAATCCCACTGAAACCTCAGAATAAATCTTAAGTTTTTTTCTTTTTTTCCCCCCCGTTACAATATACATGAGATGTCATTTTTAATACTCAGTGAAGACCCACAACTGGGAACAGAAAGTCTATAAAACGCTGCTGCTTTCCTCCGAAGTGACCCTATGATCAACCATAATGTTCGTGAATCACCCTCCGATTGCTTCCTGAAAAATTCATTTCACTCTCCCCCAGAACTTTCTCTCTCTCCCACTATATCCAGTGTTGTCATGTTTCCTCTCATAACTCCTTGCTGAATTCCAATGAGGTTTTCTAATTAGCCTAATTAATTTTCTGCCCAACTTAATAAGACTGTCTCTGGTTTAGAAATAATTGGACTTCCCAAACACCATTTTCCCTCCCTCTGTTTCTCAGTGGTGAGTTGTGATCCAGCCTCTTTTAATAATTCAAAATTAGCTTCTGTTTTTCAAATGATGGGTCCATGTTCAGAGAGTTATTTAGTTTTTTCATTAACACTCTGCCATCGCCCTCTCCCTCCTACAAAGAATACCTCGAAATGCGCTAAAAATAAAAATGCAAGCTGAATCCCTCCATGGAGAGATAAATCCACTTTGGATCAAGTTTTTGGTGGATTCTTGCTTTCTAACTTACCAATTTCAGGAAAGTAAATTAATGACTTGGATGAAGTATACTCTTTCTTACTAAGTTTGGTAGTAGCTATAAAAATAAGCCCTAACAAGCTCAAGTATTAAAATCATGAGGAAGGTCTTAAACATGTCCAAACAACTGGCCTCCTATGGAACAGCAGCCTTCTTTCTAATGTCTTATATATTTTTTATATAGCTGTGAAATTGTTACTATAGGCAAATAAATTTGTTGTTAAATATGAGTGTGTTCTCCAAACCAATGAGGTGATGAATGAAAAGCTGGTAAGCCAATGAGAATGTCCATGTTTCAATGCATATTTGAGTAAGATCTGCAAAGCTCTGTAAACTGAATATTGTCTTCTGCTTGCACTCAGGTTCCAGAATGCCAGGCAATTTTGGCCTCTGTAGTATTGGTTTTACAGCCCCAGGAATACATTACTTCGAACCATGAAGATAGAATTATTTTCTCAATTCCCTAAAAAGCCTGAAGCAATTTTTTAGAGGACTTATAAATATGTCAATGAACAGTACTAGGGGATGAAGAGCATAGTAAAATTGTTGCTTCCAACCCTTCCCTTTGCATCAGGATGGCACAGCTGTGACCATGTTGTTGTGGCTTCCATATTTTAAATGGAATCACAAAGGTGTGAAGGTTTTCAAAGAATGTATTCCAAACAGTAACCATAAGGGTACCGTCTTGCCCTTCTCTTCAAACTATCCTAGACTAAATATTTCAAAAAATAAAAATAAAAAAATGCCTGGAGTTATTAAGGTTGGCTCCTCTGTCAATGAAGATGGGTGATCCACTCATGTTTCAACAGTCATTTCTTTTTTTTTAATTAAGACTCTTCTAGGCAAATAGATGCTATACTCAAAAAACTCCAAGTGTACCAAACTGATAACGTGAATGATAATCTTAATCCCTCTCTCTCTCTCTAAAATAGCCCGGGGGATGTTGCTTCAAAGATAGTATTTTGTAGTAAATGTGAAGTGTGACTCAATTTTTTTTTAATGTAAATAACATTCAGTTTCTCATGAATGTCCAGAAATGAAGTATGCCCATATTACAAGCCCACATCATCAGAGTTTGCTACAGCTAGCTAGTGGAGAAAAAGACAGATGTTGGGTTAAAGGATCAAAGATAATAGTGAAAAGACTGGTAACCATTTGCAGTTCTACATTTAAATAAAGCTTACTCTTGGCCACCAACTAGAACAATGGGAAACAGTATAGTCTATATTGAACTTAGAATCGTAGGCTTTCCTGCTTCTTGCTTAAGTAAGACCACTTGCACTCAGAAGAATCGTACAATATCCAGTGACCAGTTGGGAGAGATTTGAAATATGACCCATTTAAACTCATGGACTTTTCAGTGGAGATCTGTTTAAGATTTGAAGCTAGTAGAATAGTAGCTAAATATTAAGTCTTTTATCTATATTTTATCTTTAGAATACACTTTTCATAACTGTTTTTTTTTTAATGTTCTTTGAGGAAGGGGAGGTAGACGGGGGTAAAGAGGGTAAAATATTTAGCGACGGAAGGAAATTTAACTTTGGGTGGTGAACACACAATGCAATATACATATGACATATTATTGAATAGGACCCTTCAAACCTATTTGATTGTATTAACCAATTTCACCCCAGTAATTTTAATAAAATAAAATAAAATAAAACTTTCTCTGCATTTTAATATCAGTGTTTTTTTTGTTTGTTTGTTTGTTTTTCTCAAATTGGGTATACATTTTTACTAATCTTTGTTCTACTGGTCCTGCTCTGGTTAAGTTCTTCTGTAAGATAATTAAATTATGCTGAATCCTGATTTTTGCATGAATACTTAGGGATAACCTCCTCCAAAGAAAACAAAACATCAAGCGTAAAAACAATACCCACGTGAAAATTTAACTTCAAGTCACATGAGTGGATGTCCTGGTATTGCTTCCATCTCCCCAAAGTTAAGGGGAGTATCACTAGAGAAATAGCATTGACTATGGAACTAGCACATCCCTGAAAATGGGTACTAGACAAGCAGGAAAATAATCGGTATCCAAATCTTCTTCCATTCAAGTTTGCCTTGAACTTACAACTACATAACAATGATGAATATATCCATCCTATTAAGATTGTGTGATGACAGGCAGAAATACCTGAGGAAAATGACATGTCCAGGTGCATTGGTCAGGGGCTGGTCAGGCTGAGTGTATGCATGATAGGACTCTGACAGAAGGATTTTTATACAGGGAACTAGTTATAAAGTTGGAAAAGTGAAAGAGGAGATGAGGAGGAAACCTAATGATTAGCAGCGAGAGAAAGTTTCTACCAGACCTAGGACTGAAGGGTCGAAGAAAGAAGTAAGGTTCCCAGTGCCAAGAACTGGGGCTCAAGGATGTATTAAACTAGGTAAAGTGGTCCAAAGACAGCCTGCCCTGGCTAAAGGTATCAGCTGTCACTCTGAGTTCCCAGGTGGCATTTGCTGCCCCTGCTCCAAGCTGTATTACCAGCCAAGATTTTATGGATCATAAAATTGCTGGAACCCATTTTTAAACATAGCCCCTGGTTCTGCTTCAATGACCTCCCAAAGCAGTCAACTGCATAGCAGATAAAGAAGCATTTCTTTTAATGGCTGGGAATTTACTGGCTATAAATTTCACCAAGTGCCCTCAGGTCTATGTTATTGTCAGGTAAAGTAAGTCAGGGGAGTAAGCACTTTTCATTATTCCCCTTGAACATCCTTCCCTTTTCTCTTACTGAGATAAAATAATCCCCTACTGTAGTAGCTCTTTTTTTTTTTTTTTGAAATTAGATGTAGAGTTTTAACAGTAACAATTCATCATATAGATCTGTCAGTATTACAGATTCCAAATTTTTGGCTTAGTGAGCAATACAATTCAATCCATATATATGTAGTAGCTCTTTGACATAAGAAGACCCTTCCCCCAGTTTCTCCAGAGTAGATCAAGTCCCCTCCCTATTCTAGTTCAATTCTATATCTCCTTCCATCTTTCAAAGCATTAGCAGATGGTGAAAATGACATCTCAGTCCCATTCCTATCACCACTGCTACAACACTACCTCTTTACCAACACCAGTGAGAGTGTGGGAGACTGATGGTGATAGCCAAGAAGATAACCCAGCATCCCTTTTAGAATTAGAGTTGTTGCCAGCAATGAGTTGATCTTGTCACATGTCCAGACACCACAATGTTAGTTTCTGAAAGTTGAGACACTGCCATCTACTGACCAAAGCAGGGCAGCAGCGAGAAAAGAAAAAGTCCTCTGGTTTAAAGATGACAAATACCTAACCTTTCTATTGACACTCCCTGAATAAAACTATAAGTTAGATGTTATTATCCTTGTTTTGCAGAATGTTAAATAACTTGGCCAAAATCTCACAATGAGACAAGATGCAAAGTTGGGATTACAGTTGAGGTCTGACTCACTACAAAATCCACAATATTTTCACTATATAGTATTGATTCAAATTTTCCATGGGAGCAGCATCATAAAATGTTTAAAAAAAAAATCTTTCTACATATGAGTTCAAACATTTTTGTGATAATATGGTCTGCTGGAAGAGTTGCCAGGTTTAGCAAATAAAAATACAGGATACCCAGTTGAATTTGAATTTCAGATGAACGACAAATAATTTTCTTAGTTATAAATATGTTCTAAATTCTACATGGGGCATACTTATGCTAAAATCCTTGTAGTCATCATAAACTGAAATTTAGTTGGTCATCTTTTATTTTTTCTGGCAGCACTAAATACAATCTGTCTGTATCTTAACACCTTGAGATCCCAGCTTCATTTTTCGGTGACAAATCGAAAACTATGTCAAGAAAAACTTGATTGCTCTCTCCTCTGCATCATTGCCAGTCTTCACTCCCTGGAGTCACTGGGATTCCTCCTAAGTCAGGAGTGAATCTTTGCTATTATGACCATTTAAAACTGATGTTCCCAATTGAATTTTTAAAACCAACTTTACCAAGGTAGCCTACATATACAGAGATATGTATAAGAGTATACATACATGTGATAAAAAAATTCCCATTTAGATATGTGTCTCAATGACTTTTGATGAATGTATATATCTGTGTAACCACCACTCCAAGCAAAATAGAGAACATTTTCATCATCCCAGAAAGTTACCTCATATCTTTTGTTGAAAATTCTCATGCCTCTCCAGCTCCAGAGAACCACTGCTCTGCTTTCTGTCACTATAGATTAGTTCTGTTTCCCCAGAATTTCATGTAAATTAAATCAGAGTTCTGCCATCTATACTATTCTGCATCTGCCTTCTTTCACTCAGAATCATGGTTTGAGATTCATCAATATTATTGCCTATATCAATAATTCATTCATATTTATTGCATTATATGGACACCATAATTTGTTTATCACTCATCCATTGATGGACATGGATTGTTTCCAAATTTGGTTAATACAAAGAAGCTGCTACTAATATTTGTGTACCAGTCTTTGAATAGACATAAGACTTTATTTCTCTTAGATAAATAACAAGGAGTAGAATGGCTGGGTCATATGATAAGTGTATGTTTAACTTGATAAAGAACTGTCATGCTATTTTTTCAAAGCAGTTGTAGCAGTTTTCATTTCTACTATCAGTGTATGTTAGTCCTCATTGCTCCACATGTTGGCCAAAATTTGGTTACTATGGTCAGTCTTTTTAAATATTAGTCATTTTAATAGGTGTGTAGTGATAGCTCATGGTGGTTTGGCTTGCATTTCCTTGAGGTCGACTGAGTTCTAAAATACTGAAAAAAAAAAAAAAAAAACTGTTGGATGATTCTCCTTTCATTAAGCAGTTTTTGAGCATCTTTTTTTTTTTGACTAGGTATCTTGCTACAGGCACTGAGTATAAAATGGGAAATAACATGCATGACCCTTGCCAGGCATGGAGTTTATAATCTACCATGTGAGACAGATATTAAGCAAATATATATATATATATCATTAGAAATAAATATAAATAAATAAAGGACAACAAGAGAAAATAGTAGAGCCACCTAGTTCAAACTAGGAAATGAGAGATGAGCCCCCCTTGGAAGAAAATTTGAAACACGCATGTGAAGTTCCTAAGATGGGTTGGAACTGCATGCTTTTTCCTCAGGAATGAAAGAGAGCCATGTGGTTGAGAACACTGAGGCTCGGGGGGAAAGGTATGTAATGAGGATACAGAGATAGGCAAGGTTGGAAGCAGTAGAGCTCTCCAGATCATGGAAAGCATTTAGAACTGGTTCTAAGTAGAGTGGAAAATCACTGATAGGTAAATGAGAGTAGCATAAGAAATTCACACTTTCAAAATCTCACCCAGACTCCAGTGATGAGAATGATTTGAATGTGGCTGGGAATGAGATACTAGTCAGTGGCTATAGCTGTAGTCTGAGATGAATAGGTATGGTTTTGGTGGAGAGAGTGGAAATGGAAGAATTCAAGATGAATTTTGGAGGTGAAACCAACAGGATTTTGTGATGATGTAGATGATAGGACTGTAGGAAAGGGAGGGTCAGGGGTTATTGGCTCTCTTCCCTGAACACTCTGGTTGATGGAGTTACCCAACAGGGAGTCAGGAGGACTGGGGGCAGAACCAGGAGCCCTGCAATTTCTACAGTGACTTGTATAAAAGGCTAGAATGGCAGCTACAGGGAAGGAGGTGATAGTCTTGTTGCTAGAGTAACATTTTTCCTGACTGTAAAAATAAAGACGGTAAAAATAAACTAGTATGTGGCAATGTGCATGTGACTTAATATAATATCTTAGGGGTATCTCTCTAACTAGACACTGAGGGAGATTCAGGGTCACCACATACAGAAATGTAGATTGTGTACTGTCCAGCTTGAACAACCACATGCAACAGTCATGGAAAAAGCAATGCCTAGTTTCATGAATAAAAGTTTCATGATGTCTTTCAAACAGGAATGCAAGATAGGTATTCTGAAAGACAAATTTAGTGAGAAATAAGAATATTAAGTTAATTGGTGCTTTTTCTCTGTCACATGTAAGCAGTTGCCTAATGGCCTGTCACCTAAGGCCACCTAAGTGGAACCCTAAGTAAACAAACCAAGGAGCAAGTGGTCACTGACAACTTAGGGACTTTCTTTTGTTGAGTATTCGTGGGGCTGCTACTCTGTGACAGAACCCTGCCTAAACACAACAAACATAGAGATGCTGATGACTCAGCCTCTGCCCTATAGAGCTGACAGGAAAAATCAAGTGGTCCTGCATGTAAAACAATGGCAACACAGAGATGTAAGTGCAAGAACAGACATTTGTCTTAGGGCCTCCATCTAATAAGCCAGATTCCTTCAGTTGGAAAAACTAAAAGAAAGATTTCCCAAGCATATTAATTCTGTACATTTAATAATAGCATGCATGCTTATTGCCATTTTAGGATGCTTACTCTGCTAGATATAGGGCTGAGCAATTTGCAAGCTCTATGCCATTACTCTTCAGAGCAACCTTGGGAGGTGGATATTATTGTCATTCCTTTATTACATACTAGGAAACTGCAGCTTAAACATATTAGTTTGCCCAAGATTACATTCTCAGGAAGAAGTCAAACTGGAATTCAAGCCTAGGTCCATGTGACCTATAAGCCCAAGTTCCTGATGACTTTATGGCTGTTGATGTTTTTATTCAAAATAAACTTCATTGGGAAATGAAGCTGACTGCATCTATTACACCTCCAGCACCCACTCCTGCTTCCACTCTTGTCTACTATAGTGCCCAAAGGAGGTTATAATTAGTATGTAATGGTCGTGGATCTAAGTGCTAAAGACACCCCACTCTGTGTCTTTTTTTCTTGGTTCAAATAAAACAGGAGTCAGGCCATAGAGGCAGGCATAAGAGAAAGGTAAAGCCAGGGCTCCTCTGATGCCAAGGACCCTATACTGCTGGAGAAGCACTTCTGCATTGCTTTGTGGCACCAGACAGCCCCACAGAACCTCTCACAATGTATATAGAGAGCCCAGATCACCAACAGGAGTAGAAAGAGAGAGAGAGATAGTGCCTCATAGTCCCTTCCCATCTGTTTTGCAGAGGAGAGTGATTCTGCAAAAGCACATCGGATTAAATAAATTAAAAGAATTGCACCCCTCTGGGAACATTCTCAAAACAGAAAGTCATTTGAACCGATGTACAATTCATTCGCAGCCTCTCTCCTTATAGGAAATGAATACAATCAAAATAAAAATCACTGTGTAGTAAGAAGCAGAGAGAGAGGGAGGAGAGGAGCAGGTCACAGAAGCCACAATGTTTACAAAGCCATTAAAGGGGAATGAATAGATCTAGTCTTGTCCCAAAAGGAAAAGAAATGTGAATTTCACATATAAATAGAAAACGTTTAGAATGTTATTAATTCAAAAAAGAGCTCCTAATGCCTCTTTCTGATAGCAGTGTCTGGATGTCTGGTTAGCTACAGTGACTCCTGTTGGTAAGAATCTTTCTCTACTGCTCTAGTCCTCTATTTTCAGAACTATCAGTGCTTCTGGGGACTACAGGGAAGCCTGCACACCTTCGCCACTGTGTTGTCTAGAACCTGGCACATAGTAACCCCTTAACAAAGATGGTTGAGTGACTGCATGACCAAACACACACAGCTGTACTATAGAATTGAACACATTTGGCTCATAGCACCTAAATCTTATATGAACAATAGCATCGAAACTTCTTGAACCCAATCAATGGATTCTGCTAAGAAAGATGTATTGGGTAAGACTAACTCACCATGAGAGGTGACAGAAGAGAGCACAGTGGGAAGCCCATCATCTATCACAGTGACACAGTGGTGATGCGTTGTCTGTGACCTTGTGGAGGCATGCCTGAGATCACAGGATAATGAGGAACTTGCCAGATGAAGAAACGGGGAGAGATTCTATGCAAAGAGAATCGAATGTCAATGGCACCAACATGAAAATTTTATGGGCTTTTGGAAAAATGACTTGGTGTTACTAGAAATTCCATGAGAGGTAGGTTGGTGTTTGAGGAGTCCTATGACAAAGAACCTCTTTGTCTTGATAAAGCTTGAGATTATTCCATGGGCTATGGACACCCATTGAGGATTTTACATTTAGGAGTGACATGGTTTATTTTACATGTTATAGCCATAGCTCTGGCAAGATTGTGGAAGATGATTTCAGGGGTGGGGAAGGAGAAGTCTAGAGGCAGAGAGCCTAACAACGAAGCTATTGTATTTAGTGGAAACCCAAGAGGGGCTTCACTGAGATATCAATAGTATTAATGGGAAGAAGCCTGATGTGAGAAATGTTAAGGGGGTAAAACCAAAGGCTCAGCCAGGCCTGTTTGCTCTATATAAGAAGAGGCCAGGATGTGCCTCCAGTTCCTGGAGCAGATATTTGTGCCAGAGACTGGAAAAAGAAACCCAGAAGGAGAAACAGATCTGCGGGGAAAACTCAGAAGAGATGCTGAGGTTGGGTGCTTATAAGTTATTCAGCTGGCATCTTGACGCAGGAGTTTTAAGCTCATAGATTTTTGACTGCATTAATAGTTTTTAGAGTTGTTAGTTTATAGATTGCAGTAGGAAAAAGTACATTTTCCATCTGTGCCTTAGTTTCCCACTGGCATATTTATATAAAAAGTAAACTGCTCCTAAAGGATGCAGTGGCTTCCAAGAAATGTTTATAACAATCATCTCATACTCTGTATAATGTTTTACAATGAAATAGGCATCTCAATTTTTCCTCACCAGAACCTTACAGGTTCAATCTTTTTACCTCAATTTTACAGGTAACAAAATTGAATTTCTAAGATTAAGCGACTTGGCTAAAACTACTAAAGTAAGTCAGTAAGTGACTGAATCAGGACTTAAAACTTCTCTGATCCTTTTCTGTACATATCATTGAGCCTTTGTTACAATAATTTGTTGATATTGTCATTTTTTTCTGATTATATACAAAACTCATGAAAGATGATACTGAAATTCTAAGTTTTATACGAACACAAAGTATCTGAAGCAGGAAGAAAAAGCAATGATCCATCATTTATATGACTCTGAGCTCCATGGAAGATAAAGGTTATTTAAATGCATAGGCTTATTAATGTCTCTGCATACTCATCATTCTATCCATCTGAGCACAACCTGAAACTACAAATTGTACAGGAGGAAGTAGACAACATGCTTAATGCTTATCTTGATCTGGAAAATTATACCTAAAGGATCAAGAAAGGCAAACTTAGTTCCCAGGTACATGATGAAGAAATGCTTTCATGAGCATCTGTCTACTCTCTGCAGTTTTGTCCTGTCTATAAAACTTCCACCACACCAATTTGGCTCCATCGTAGCCCTACATACTAGTAAATAAAGAGCTCCCCATTGGGCAATTTTTCACTTTTCCAGGGTTGAAAAAGAGCAGCACGTGTCCATATCCCACCAGGATCATGTAGGAAATGTCCAATCAGCTCTGTGAAAGATGTCCCTCATGGTTGCCACAGAGAAATAAATTAAATTAAATCTTGCCAACCCTGAAAGTCATCTTCTGAGGGATGATTTTTGTTGTTGCTATTGTTCACTATATTCACTTACGTCATCCTTCTAATTATCCACAGGAACAGGAGAGTATAAAGACTCCCCAGGAGAGGGCAACTAAAATGTTCCCTGATAGATAACAATACAGGCCGAGTGGGCTGGATCCCTCACAGCACCCCACCCCACACACAGTGCTGTGTCCTTCTGCCACTCAGCAGTCTAGGTGTTATAGAGCACAGCAGAAAAGTGGGACACAGATTAGAGAATGAGTGTATTCCCTTGCAATGCTTCCTTTGGTGTAATAAAAAATAAAACAGAACAATACAAGGCTTATTTTGCCCACTAAGAGGAATTTATTTCAGTGCTATAACTTCACTTATTCTCTGTAAGGACTTGAGTTTCTCTAAGAGTGAACCATAGTAGATGAGGATAGAATGATGGAGCCTAAGGCATATTAAACTGATCACAGCATTAGTGGTTCTGGTAGCATCAATTGTATTTGCAAAGGGCTTTTACATTTTTCAACGCCTTCACAGTTATTATGCCACTTTGGCCTCAACCTGTAAGTCAGGTAGTAGCTTCAATAATTCTCCATATTTGAAAGATGAGGAGACTGAGGGGCAGAGCCCTTAACTTGACCTGGCCCAGTGACCCCCAGCCCGTCCTCCCACACACACACATCCTAATCCCCAGAACAGACACTCTATTCTCTTTAGGAATCCTTCAAATCCTACAGGGACAGCTCCAGGAAATACAGCCCCAGTAACAGGAGCAATGATCATTGTCATCCAAGGCTATAACTGCACAAAGTGGCTTCTGGTAGCATTGTTATTTAGAGAGTAAGTCAGCACAACCCCAGTGAAAGTCCCTGCATTTTGCGCCAGTGTTTGTTTAAAGAATATTACCCCTTTGTAAATACAGAAAACGACTTCAGCTGAATTATTATTTGGGGACTGTGTCAGTAGGTAAAGTGTTTGCATTCACCCAGGAGATAAGCACTTGTGCAACCAGTAGCCCAGGCGGTCTAATATTTAGTGAGTTTCCAGCAATCCATGCATCACACAAATGCTGGAGTTGATGCACCAGTGGTACAATTATGTCAGGGAAAATTACAATAACCAGGATCTGAGTGTCTCTGTACAGAAGAAATCGGGCTTGAGGGCAACTATGTAATGCTAATCTACCAAAACTGTTTTTACCATTAATTGTTTAATCCGTATCTGATGCCTTAATAAACTTCTTTGTTCCTTTTCCCTTCTCCAACAGATTTTCTACAGAATGCTTAAAGAGGAAATTGCCAGCAATATTTGAAATTGGGATCTACTTTCCCCCAAGACACTCAGTTTGCTTTTAATGACAGTCATTTCTTTTATGTTTTTATTAACTTGAGTAGAAAGAAGTTGATTTGCATGTTCTGTATTACAAATAATAATAATCTCTGTACAAATGTTAGATGGGAAAAGCACTTTTTTGTAGATTTGCTAAAATATTACAAATTCACAAGAATAAAGTCAATTATTCAGTCCCTTTAAATTCTACATCGCAATTTTATTTGTATGGAATTTAATAATACTTAGCACTTTACATACTAAAGTATTTTACAAACATTAACAAATTAATCCTCTCAATGGCTCCTTACAGTTAGAAATAATTAATTACTTCTGATTCACAGATGGGAACATCAAGAAAGGTTAAGAGACTTGCTTCAAGTTACAGAGAAAGTCAGTATCTTAAAAGGCAGAATAGGACCTGCTTCTCAAATATGCGCTAATTTTAGAATATCCAGAGCTTCTCGTGTAAAAAGACATTTAGATTTCATCCTAAGAACCCATCAGGTGCTGGTAGATTATTAGAGCCACAATATGCAGGAGAGAAATGGAAATGACCACAAAGGTCATTTCCTTGATCTCAGTGGGAGAATGAATAGACCAGATGGTAGAGCACTCTAAATATTGGGGAATTGTCCTAGGTATAGTAGGTCTGCCCCAAAGTACTGGATTAAAAATTCTATATAAAACTATAGTTTATCTCTATCATGATGAAGGCTGTACATATTTTCAGAAAAAAAGAGCGATTGCTTCCACTATTTTACTCGACTTCCAAATCTTGTTGTTTTTTTTGCCTGTTCTCCTTGAGATGTGGAAGAAAAACACTCAAAGGGACAGTGGACAGCTAATATATGTGGAAAATGGGGTAAGTCATCATTCTGACTGATACACCTTAATTCTGACCAAGCACTTAATAGGAATACTCTATATGGCAATTAAATATAATTGAATCCATGATCTTAAGTTAATTTAAAATCTACATAACAACAAAACAAAACAAAACAAAAAAACCCTCTGAAGAAGGGTATTATGAAAGTTTTAGCATTACATTTTGTTTGGTTTTATTTTGTTTTATAACTTTTGCAGAAACTTGACATCCCTCATGTCTGGAAAACAACATGTTTATTCTTAAGAGAAATTTAATAAAATTTACATTTTATTTTCCCTTCCATTTTATCTCAATCAAAATTATTTCTTAAATCACCAGAAATGAATATATCCTAGCCAAGAGTTATTTTTAAAACAATAAAAAAAAAAGACACTGTTAACAATAACCAGTGAAACACACAATTGGAAAAAGTTAATAATAAAGAAGCAACTTAAGTCTAAAACACATGCCCAGGCCTGGGAGGTTACCACCAAGTCTCAGCTGTTGTTGAAACAATAGCATAATAAATTTATGAGAGGAGGAATGAAAGACAAAGATGGTTTTTCTGAACTTCCTTCATCCAATAATTGACCTGAACAATCAGGCAAAGCCAAAGCCCACAGAGGGGTCATATAAATGCATAAACATTGAAAAAAGTGGAGTCTATCAGCCGCTAGTATCAATCTTCAGATGCCTCTTCACGCACTTCCTCAGTACACAGTCAGCACTTAGGTATTCAGTTCATACAGATTTAATTTGTGCACTTGAATTGTTGCCTTGAAAAACAAAATATTATTTCATTTCTATGTTCTCACCCTTCACCTAGATTCTATGCTACTTGAATACATGGCTCCTTTTTTCTATTTCTCCCAGAGCAATCAATTCTACTTACATTGTTTTTTAGCTGACCAGCTTGTTTACCAGGACTTCCGCTGCTTTAAATGGAAAGAAATTAAATGAAAATAAATAATTTATGCTCTCACTCTCATATATTTCACCCAGAGCTCACAACATTTTTAAATTGACGTAAATACCCTTTTATCTAATATTGGAAACAGCTGGGCTAAAATCACAATTTCTATGTAATTCACATAGGGTATTTCTCCAGCTTAAGAGAAAACCTACACCATAATTTAGATTGGAGATATCGAAAGATACTCATATGCTCTTTACTTGTATTTGTGCTTTCTTTTAAAAAGAAAATAAAATTATTTACATAGTGTTTTTCTCAATATAAATAGTTGAACCAAAGAATCATAAAATGAATAAATC